>NC_084966.1:7663331-7999634 GCF_949316205.1 Platichthys flesus
GTTGTGGCTAGAGTTCACTTTTAGTAAAGTCAGGTGAGTAGATTTCAGGAACAAATAGGAAAACAGGATAATAACAGAAAATGAGTATCTGTGGATACCTCAATATGTATCTCAATATGACAACAACATGTGCTGCCAGGCAAGCCATCATCATTTCTGTGATTATACCTTCACCACAAACTGGTGAAACACAAAATTAAACTGTGATAATAACTTCATTAAAATAGCCCCCGTAAAAACAGGGTTAAACACCAGAATGCACTCACACACAAAACCAAATGCAAGACAACTTTTATTGAAGAATCTTAGTCTCTTATTCTGATGTGAACTCACGAGGAACACAACCATTCTGATCGAAGACAAAAATCCTCCTGTTTCCTTCATCGTCCTCCTTTTTTATCTGACAGAAGATTAAGCTGTTACGTACGTGTGTGTGTGTGTGTGTGTGTGTGTGTGTGTGCGTGTGCGTGCGTCTGACGGATCAGTGATTAAATAAATCATGGTAACCTTTCCTGCAACCTTTCCCCCCCCTCCCCAACCCCTGTCTGACCTTACAAGACCCAAACACATTAAAGACTCCTCTCTTCTCCTTCATCTCCAACCCCCCTTTCCTCACCTCCCACCCCTTCACCTCTTCTTCATCTGCTTCGCCTAACTGTGATTCTTCCTCTCCTGCTCCCTTTTGTTATTTACTTCCACCTCCTCCTTCCTTATACGAAGTCTACTAAGTGGGACAAACTGTGTAAGACGTTAAATTATAAAAGATTTAATAAAAACAACCCCTTTACTATACAATCATTATTTTTCTCTGAACAAGTAAAAGTAAAAAAAAAGTACTTATCTAAAGAGATTCAACAAAAATATTACTTTGGTTTAAATCATGGTAATATCAGCTGTAAAAACTAATGGAGGACTGTTTCTTCGAAGTTACTTGAAGTCGATATTTTCCAACTACTTTTAGGAAGTTTAGTGAACTTTTAGTTATTTTAATATAAGAATAAGAACCTATACTTGTCAGTAATATGCCTTTTACGGTATGCTGAACAATTCATTGAAATCATTTCTAAGTTGAGTTTGCCCCGTGTTTGTGAGCAACTCTCTATCTTGATAATCACATCTCTGACGAGTGGTTAACTTTGGATGAAAGAAAAAAAAGTAGTTTTACTTCTCCAAGTGGAATAACAACAACCTGTGCAGCTGTGTAGATCCCGAGCTGTATATCTGTTTACAGTTTGTTTAAGTCCACTGAGAGCCAAGTTAAACCATAATCAAATTCCTAGTTCAGGTTCTATCTCTATTAGTTTCTAGGGTTTCTCTCAGTTTCTTAAAAGTTGAGCTTGACAGGTTCTCCTTGGAAACTTGTTCTACTGGAGATGTGATAGTGTAGTATCTGTTTTTAAGGGTTAATGGCCAGAATCACTTATTATATATCATCACAGACAATTGGTGACACGTTGTTATTATTTCAGTTGGTCAGTATCTTGCCTCTCTATCCACTGAGCATTAAATTATCCATCTTTATCAATATCACGTTATCCCTGTGTTCCTTCCATCAAACCAAACTCTGAACCCCCAGGCCTATAAACAGCTTAGAGTGTTCCCTTCTTTCAGTATTAATCTGTGTGTGGGTGTGCGTGTGTGATCTTTAAGATCCGCAGGTTCAAACGACTCCTCACACCACGCCTTGCCACTGAACTCACCGAGAGGTCGCTGAGACACCACAATGTGCACAAACGTGTGCGTACTAACCTGACTGTGTGTGTGTGTGTGTGTGTGTGTGTGTGTGTGTGTGTGTGTGTGTGTGTGTGTGTGTGTGTGTGTGTGTGTGTGTGTGTGTGTGTGTGTGTGTGTGTGTGTGTGTGTGTGTGTGTGTGTGTGTGTGTGTGTGTGAGCTGACACCCTGATCTCCTGCTCTAATACCCTGAGGACCTTTGGTTCCTTAACTATAGGAGGTCCTATAAGCAACCGAGTCACACACAACCACGAACAAACACACTAACACACACACACGCACACACACACTTGCACACACACATCTTCAGAGGATATCAAAGATTAGACATCAATCACTCTCACCTCTTGAAGTCTTGAAGAACGAGCACCTCACATGAAAGGTCAGCCCGCGCCTGGAGAGCTGTGCCAGGAATCAATATGCAATGACGAAGGTGGTGATGATGAGGAGGGGTGGTGGAGATGAGGAAAACAAATAGTAATGACATAACAGCAAAACAATCAAATATTAATCATCATGACTGTAAGTAGAAGGAATAAGAGATGTGGTGGTTAATGATCAGTAAATTGTCATTCAACTTCCTAGACTTACTTTCCTCAATGAAGTGTATCAAGTAAAAATGACCTCTACTGGTAAAGAAGAGGAACTGCAGAAATAGTGGCACAGCTCCCTTAAATCCTCTCATCACTTCAGTCTCTTTAGTGGTAGAAGCCTGGTGCTTATGTTTACAGGAAATAATTTGACACTTGTAAGGATTCCCCTACTGTCTTTTTAATTTATGAGCTTGAAACTTGGAATCACGATGAGATTGATTATTACAAATAAGTTCAAATCAGCCCAGTCCATCATTTGACACTGTGTTTTTTCGACTTTTGCTTTTATTGCCACAGTGGTTGTAACTAAGTATATGTACTCAAGCACTGTACTGAAGAACAGATTGAGTTACTTTTACCGGACTATTTCTTTATACTTCCACTTCCCAACATTTCAGAGGAAACTATTGTATGTTTATACCTCAATGCATTTGATTGGTTAGGATCCGAAGTCTTTCCACTCACACACACACACACTATACCCTCAGACACGTTGAGCTATAGGACAGTGAATTCCTTCCTCGTCTCTGTTTCCCTCAAGGCCACAAAAACTTTTTCTTTTCAACATTTGCAGATGGAAGAATAATAAGCGCCTTCTCTTCCGTTGGGTTTGAAACCTGCGTGCAGTTGGGTTGTGCTGAACTTAGTTTGGCCCGGAGTGCCGAGTAACTGATTGAGATAGGAAAGCAGCGAGGCTTATCTCCGAGCGCTTGGTGTTGGGATACGTATGATGTCAGACCAGTTCTCCCAATGCTTTCTAGGCTGCGTGCACCGATAAGCTCTGGGATCTGGAGAAGGTAGAGACATATGCAGGTAGCAAACAAGACACAATTGAAATTGGAGCAAGAGAAAGGCTCTCTTTCTGTTTGTTTGTTCAAGTGTGGGTTTGTTGTTTTTGTGCACGTGTGTGTGTACGTGTGTGATGTTCTTCTACGCCGAGCTTACTTTAGCGCGCCACACTCCCTGAGCAGTGACCGGAGCAGTAAGCCCCCATCCAAGCACTTGGAATCTGGAACGAGGCGAGGAGAAAGAGGGGATGGATGGGAAAGAAAGAGAGCGCTGCGATGGGGGAGAAAAAGGATGGAGCGCAAAGAAAGGGAGGACAGGAGAAGAGCGGCGGCAGAGACAGACAGAGCAGCCGCACATGGAATGGCACGAAACGGAAAGAACTGACGAACGAATGGAACCAAACGAAAGGAGGAGAAGTGTTGGATTGAGGGATGAGAGGGAAGGCGAGGCCACCTCTTCTTCTCCCTCTCCTCCTCTTGTCCCTCCTCCTCCCCCCGTGAGAATGCAGCGTGCCCATGTGTGTGTCTTCTTCCTCGTCAGATCTGCCGCGCTTTCATTCGCACACAAAGATGGGACGTAGACGTACCTGGCACGGGGGGGGGACGTGAAGGAGCTGGCAGAGGTCTGTGTGTGTGTGTGTTTGCGTGTGTGTGTTTGTGTGTGTGACAGAGAGAGAGCGAGAGGATAAAGAGACACTGGCTCACCTTCCTGGCAGACATGGGTGGCCTGTCTGTCTGAGATGTCCCACTTAACACTGACTCACACACTTAACCCGCTCAACACCAGCATGGGCTCACACTCTTCCTTCTTCCTGCTCGACATTATTCTGTGTTTTATTAAATAGATGAACGTAACTTCCGACCAGTGTTGACATGTACACTTGCCTTGACACCTTCCGAACTTTTCCCTGTGCAATGGGCTATAACTGACATTTTCTCCAACTTTTGGTTTTAATCACCCTTTAATATCCCTTAAATGATCTTTGTCTATCTTCTGATATAGGTGCTTTTTCATTTGATTGGATGTGGGAATTCTCAAAAAAATTCAGATTCTCAAGATATCTTTAACTTTTTCTTGGTGTAAAGACGATGAAGCTGGACGACACTTTAAACTTTTCACTGCTGTGAGTATCCGATGGTTGGATCCTTCTCAGTTTTATTATCCTTTAAGTCATTTTCACTCATGTAATTCATATGTGGATAATTCCCCCTTTTTTTGTTCGGCAGGAGGTTTTTGGCTCTAAAGTCAAATTGGCGCCTCGGCAGCTGCAGCAGGATGAGTTTTCGACGCCAGTGCGAAAATGTGTCCATGCTAAAGAAATCCGAGGGGTCCGCAATGCGACACAAACAAACAGTTAACAGGGAGGCAAAGCAATTGACACATACATGTACAAACACACACACACACACACGCACACACAAAGCAATCCTCTATGCTGCAATTAGCTTGTTTTAAAGGAAACAAATAACAGTAATTTCAACAGAACAGCATCCATAACAATTCACCCCTGGAGGGGATCAGCTATTGCACACACACTAACACACACAGGGGGAAAAAGGGTACACATGCACAAGCACACACGTAGCTGGTTTGTTGAAACGATCATATTTAAATAAAACAGACGGACACACAAACACACAAAGATGCACGCATGTACTAACACACACACGCACAGCTCCATGAAGTGTGCTTGAGAGCAGCAGAGAGGGTCAGCTCAAGTTATTATGCTACTTTGTGCTGCCTCCGTGGGAAGGCGACACCCTGCGTCCGCGCGCACACACACACACACACACACACACACACACACACACTGACACACACAGAGAATTGTTATCCCCCATCGACACTCAAGGTGCAGATATAAAAGGGTCGGTTTGATAATGGACTCATTAGAGAGATGAATTAAAGAACGGGTGAAAACATAGATGGACGGACGGAGGGAGAGCGAAAGACTCTGGTCACTGTGTCTTTGCCTGTGTGGTGAAGTTTGCCCCCCCCCCCCCTCCCATCTCTCCATCCATCCATCTCGCCATCCTCTCTCTCTCTCTCTCCGGGTGCACAACAATAGTGTGAAACATCTGCAGCCGTACCAGGTAATTACGGCAGCGGCCGGAACAGCAGGCAGCGCCGAACCGATGAGCTCCGGCAACTACTGCCCCCCCCCCCCCCCCCCCTGCAATTAGCCCTGCATCTCCATCTCGTCTCGCCGCGCCGCTCCTCCGATGACCGGCGTGTTATCTCTGTGCAGAGACCCCGGGGAACAGGGGAGAGAGGAGAGGGACAACTGAGGGACGAGTGATCTCAGAGGGGGAGGAGGGCGGCCGCGCTGCCAAAACTCTCTGACTGCCTGAATAAGTCATGATGTCTCATTTTCAAATTCCTTGGAGAGTGTTCAGCAGCGTTTTCATGCAAATATAGATTTTCTTTTACGTCTCTTTAAGCTCCACTCAGTTCACAGATCAGCCTGAAAACCCTCCGCTGCACTGGGAGTGATCTCTCCAGTCGGATTTGACTTTGACACATGAAGTTTCAAATCTGAACACGTTAACATGAGAAAGGTGGAGCATCTTGTTGCGTAATACTTCACTCTAGGTTTCACTAATAGTTAAATACTTCATATTTTGTCTCATCAGCACCACGCTATTCTCAGATTTAGTTTGTTTTTAAGTGAGATGCAGTGAATAAATCTTAATAGAAATGAAGCAGGAACAAAAAGACCCTCTTGTTTTCTTCTGTTTAAGCTTCCAGTGGCACTTACTTACTTATTTAAGGCATGGCGGATGGAGACACGCGTTAATGCACATTTGCTCTCGCCAATTTCCTGGAAGTGAAATAAAACGTGTGAGCCACAACAACCTGGCTGGTGTTACAATGCAACGCTCTACCGGCAGAGGCCTCTTTTAAAGTCACAGGTCTTCCCACTTTGATTTTTTTACAATCTGACCTCTGTGAATAGTTTGCAACTGTACTAAACTGTTAGATTTCCCCCCCCGTTCTTTACACGAAAAAGCAGCACTCCTGTGACTGATGGAAGTTGCGCTTCGGGCTTCGGAACAAAACGGGGCACCCTGACGAATCCAACACGAATGTCCATCGTGTCGTATTTGATTGTATCACCTCTATTTATCCATATCTGATCGCTCTCAGTGTAAGAAAAAGCTGCGGTAAATAAAGTTGTGAGAGCGAGGAGGACGGGGCGTGGAGCCAGCTGGGCATTCTGAAGCTCCGCAGTTTAGCAATTCAAATCCCTGCTTATTTATTGTTTTCCAAACTTTTCCGTGGGGGAAGCCTCCCCCCCGCCATCTAACATTTACCATCCACTGTGTCTTCATTACACACGATTGATTGGCAGGTGACGAGTGTTTGTGCGCACACACATTTACACGTGTCGGTGTGTGCCTGCGTTTACACTCCTCTCCTCTTGTGCGATTGTTTTGCTTATGCATGTGCTTCCCCGAGAGCGTATGTGTGCTTTTTTTCCCCGACTGCGGGTGCAATTTATGATGTGTCCTTTTTTTCTCTTCCGAATCCAGGAGTCCCCGTCAGGACCCCTAGGCGTCCCTGTGCCCGCCTGCCAAAAACGTCTGCATCTCCTGGACCCCCTCGAGGCAGGGGACAGCCAAATGTCACTTGGACCCTCTACAGAGTGGTGAGGGGAGGACAGGAGGAGGCAAATGGGAGGGGGGGGGGGTGGTGGTGGAGGAGAGGGGGAAGGAGACAGGGAAGTGAAATAGGGGGAGGCAAAAGTTAAACAGGATATACCGAGTGGCCAAAGTGTTTGAGACGACAGGAAGAACACTTTGCAAGTGCTAGTTCTCATCTTTTGTCCAAATTCTAAATTTTTTGCATTATTTTAACCTCTTCAAACTTCCTTAAAATAATACAAATAATGGATAATAGGTCATAAACTACTTCAAGAATCATTTTAAATTGCTGCCAATCAGTTTCCATAAGTTCAAACATCGATTTTCTCCCTCCCCCCAACCCCCCACCCCCCCACCAGACAACCAGCGGCTTTGGCAGACCGCCCCATGCAAATGCAGCACAACCATGCCCAGCACTCGACAGCGGGTAGGTCTGCAGTATCACATTTCACCGTGGATCACACACACTCACAGACTCACAAGGTGAACACAATACCACCCACGCTGCTGTGGCGAGCAATTAATCGTTGCTATTTGCAGCTCTTGTAATTTTGGGCCAAATCAATGTTACAGTCGCCCGATTGAACCACCGCAAGACGCCGAGCTCGATGGAGCTTCTACCATCTATAGCGAGGTTTGCCTGATTGGATGTCGAACTTGATTAATGGAGAATGCTTGCAGAATGAATGTTATTCTTTTTTATCTATTCCTTGTGATTCCAGTTTGATTATCAGGCTTTTCAGATATGACCCGGCAACGTAGACAAAAGATACATGTGAGTAAATGGGTTTAAAATCGACCTTACTCTTCTTTACTCTTAGTATTTCTTTAGTATCTAAACGTGCAGTACTTGACATGACTTGATCAGAACCCCTTCAGGGTTTTTCATTAGATTTGGTACAAACCTTCTGTTGGACTCAAGAAGGAAGTCACTAGATTTTGATGGTCAGAGGTCAAAGGTTAAGGTCGCCGGGACTCAATAAAGCATTTTTTTTGGTGAATGTGTCGAGGGAATTTCTTCAATTTCGGCAAAGGCGGTCATTGTGACCTTGTGTTCTTTCTTATTTTGTCACATCTACAAAATACAACATTCTATTTCTTGAAAACATGTTATCTTAAGATCACCTCGAGACAGAGACAAAGAAATTTGGCTTTGGACGAGGGTCAAAGGTCGCGGAGACCTCGTGTGAGTCTGTAATTATGTATACTGAAACTACACTGATCGTCATTGAAAACAAAACACACAGTTATTGAAATAGACATTCAGCTTGATCACACGTTAACACTGATTTTCTTTTCTTGTTGCAGCTCTTAGACGATGCTTTCTCTTGTTTGATTCAATTAATTAATAAATTAAATAAGTTACATTTCATCCGACAAACCGTTTGCATCCAAATTACTTTCAGTCATGTTTTTTTTAAAGTCAGTCAGCCAAAGAAAGAGCTTTTACATCGTTAATAAAGGTCTCATGTTTTTTTTCTGTCCACCTCCCCCATTCATCATCTGTGTGAATTAGTGGAATTTGAATTGTATGAATGTGTATGCGTGTGTCTGCTCCTTTTCCTTGTGTGGAGGACAACGCCAAGACAAATAGAACATTTATTCATACTGCAGACTGTGAAAGATATAAATCTAGTCATTTTTTAATAGGAAACACGCTCAGTTTAAGTGTGTGTCTCTTTGTGTGTGTGTGTGTGTGTGTGTGTTTGTGTGTGTGTGTGAGAGGTACATGAGGTAAGTGAAGGAGTCTGAAGGGATAAAAACATGTCTTATTCTGGGTCACAGCTGCTGAGATGAAAACACACACTCACACTTGTAACCTTCTGCTTAACCCTAATTCTCAATAGACCTGTACACACACACACGCACTCTCACACACACAGACACACAAACAAACACGCATATACAATGTCTACAATCTCTTCAAGTCCCCCGAGTGTCCTGCCACACTGGGGGATATACAGTATTGAACTGGGATGTTCATGGAACATTCACATGAAAAGAAACAATGGAGCAGCCTTCATACTTTCATTCCTGATTGATACGACGTGAACATCTCTGCACCGATTGTGGGTCAAGTCCTCAGAGAAAGAGAGAAAGACTTAACCGTGACGAACAGATTTAATTTCAGAGTGAAGTAATAATACAACAGAGGAGGGGGGGGGCGGGGGCCAGAAGCTTTCGCTCTATTTATCCAGATCGGATTGTAAAGAGAGTTTTCTCATCTCATAATGAATCAAATCGTATTGACTGATGGGCATTTTTATGGTTTAGTCTGGTTTATTAGGGGAAATCTAAGCAGAGCATGAAGATGACTCCCCCTCCCCCCCCCCCCCCCCCCCCCCCATCTGCACCTGCTCCAGCTAGTACCAACACAACTGATGGATACATCAGTCATGGGAGGAGAAAACTTCGAACCTAACGATATCACAAAAGAAAACAGGGATCTTACTGACCTACCTCACATAAATAGGAGAATAGAGTTCATGACAGAAAGAGCTTATAGAATGAAGAATCCTCCAGGTGTCACAAGTTATTTAAAACATTGACAACAAAGCTAAGCAATGGCAAGGCCTGCCTGGGAGTAAGGTAATGTTAAATGACCAGTTTCAAAACAGGGGACATCAGACTCTCATCCAATCAGCAGGAGTCGTCTGCTCACCTCGATGTACTAGAAGAAGAAGAGGTACACCACAGGTGAACGCCACCGCACTGAGAGCATCCGAATACAAATTGTGACTCTGGGTCATAACAATTTAAATCACTCAGTCCCAGACTGCAGTATCTTCAGTAGCTAAAGTACGTGTGTTAAAACGCTGGAATAATGCTGCGTTAGGAAAGGCAGGTAAGTTAGAATTAGCAGAGAGAGAGCGGGTGTGTAATTAGACACATTGTCGTTTGGTTTACACTCAGGTGTATAATTCAAGCAGCCGTGCACATTAGAGAAGAATGAACAGGCTTCAGCGAGTAGCTATCTCTCCAAACAGCAGCTACACTGCAATTACAGATGAGAGATAGGTGTGTGTTTGTGTGTGTGTGTGTGTGCGCGCGTCTACTAATGGCTGTGTGGACGCGACAGTTTAAATGTGTTCATTTGTAACATTTTATCCCGGTTCACCCCACTCAGTCACCGACGTGCAGCAAATACACACACAAAGACACACACACACACACAGATACATGAGCTCACAAAGCAAAGAGGAAAGAGAGACGAGGGCAAGTTAACACAACACAGTGAGGAGAGAGAGAGAGAGAGACATTGACTTTTAAGTTAACTTTTATTTAAATCATTTCATGAAATAAACGTAATAAATAACACTTTGATCATATCACATTATCCCCAAGAAAACTACATGTCATACGCCCACACGGAATTTAAAAATGAAGGATCAGTGAACCGTCCTCCTCTATTGAACATAAAACCTGTCTGATCCCCCACTGAGATCTAAAAGCTTCCAGGTTACTGGTCAGGCTGTAGAAGGCGTGTTCTATTCTCACGTGAGTTTCTTCCAAGCCTTTAAAACACCACATCTGTCCAGCCTACCCAAAACATCTGGTTCTTCCTGCTCTTCCAGGTGGCCAGTTTAGCAATGCCATACAGGAAGTTAACCAGGACGATCGTTTCTCTGTTTCTTTTTTTGTATTTAGGCCCAAAAACAAACAAAGGGAGAGAAAAGTTCTCCCCCAGAGCCTCCACCCACTGCTGTAGTTGTCTAAATAGTAACTCTAGTCTAGGACAAGTCACTAGTAGGTGCTCTAGAGTCTCCCTGTCACCACAGAAAGCACATCCCTCCCCAGCGCTCGGGTCCAGGTGAGCTCTGTGTCTGTTTGTAGCTAAAGCTCCATGTATAATCCTACACTGGAGGTCACCCACCCGGTTTTCAACAGGAGGTCTATAAAGGAACCTCCACCTGCCTCCAGGTTCCTCAGTCAACCTCATCTCCTGGACTCCAGCCAGAGAGCGAAGGTTCAGCTCCTTCACACAGCTGACATAAAACTGCTTCTTCCCAGAAGGGCTGAAACTACCCAGCACCGGGGTTCTGAAGGAAAGAAGCAGTCCACTCTCCTCTCGCCACCCGTCAGCAGCAGGGCTGACGATCAGAGAGGGAAACAGGTACTCACAGTCATCATCCCATTGGTCAGCTGGAGTACGGTTTTCAGCAAACGCTCTCAGTGGCACAGACAGGGACTGCAACACTTCCTCCTAAATCCTCTCCAACTTTTTCCAACTGGAACTTTTTCAGTTGAGGGATATTGCCCACCTTTTTTATTGTTTCCTGATCACAGTTGTGTCTTAAATATAATTTGTTTAATAATCTGTTATAATCCCCTTGGCCTTTCTGTCCCGAATATCTCTAAACATTACATATTAATGGATAAATAATCAGCAATCAAAATTAGGAGTGCCATTTATTAAAAGTTAAAACAATTGCTTGGGTTCATATATACCTAAATTCCTATTGGTTCAAATAAATTGTATTCCAACTGGTCCCTTCACATTAAAAATACACACATAAATTACAAGTAATAGTAAAGTTTTAAAATAGAAGTAACCGAATATAAACAAACCAAAAGAAAGTATTGAAATTTAAATTATTTATTTAGGGTGAGTACCATTCCGGTTGAGTGAACACACAGAGGACTAAACCTTATCCAAGCATTGTGGGTGGATATAAATAACCACATGTGTAACTTTTAAAGAGGGAGCACGTCCAATGTCCTTCAAATCAAAATTAGCTTTTTAGCTGCATTATTTGAGCCACTAAAGCCTCATATAATATAGTGAAATAAATCATAAGTCTATAACGTTTTTAAATTCCTACTTAATAGGAAGCAGAAAAGCACGGACAGATACACCTGGTTACTTTATGATTTGGTATGTGGGGGCAGAAATAGGCCAGTGACGTGGGCTGCTCATGTTATGTCTCCATAATAATCTGATATTCAGACCTCATCATGATGCAACAATTTCTCTTGATGCCCAAATGGGGTCAAGGTTTCCCACTGCAAATTGGAAATTATTTTTGCTAATGCGCTTCTATCTAATGCTATTTTCCCTCCCGGCTGACTTGTAAAGGCCATTCCTGTATATACCAACAAGGGGCAAAATAAAAGTGAATAAAAATAAGGCATTTCTGTGGCTATTTGGGATTTTGACTGAAAGAGCAACGGCTACAGACATAAATCCTCATTCAGTGGGAAATACTCAGCTTTATATGTTTTAACGGTGTTCTGGAATTTAATTAATCCACATTTAATTATTGTTTAAATTTATAAAACGCGTGGTGCTAATTAAAGTGTGCAACCTGCCTCCTTTCAGCACGTTTATCAGCTATTCATAATTCATTAATTAAAGTAACGACAGACATGATCACGAATAGGTGCTCACTTAGCTCCCCCTTGTGGTTATTTGCCGCCCCTACACTTCAGTAACAGGAGATGGCTTTCAAAGGGAATTTCTGCCATTCCAAACAAATGGAGGAGAAATGTATACAGAAATGTATAAAGATACTTTATTAAAGTAAAACAGAGTAATATTAGAATATAATAAGTAAGAATAAGTAAATGATAAAATGATGTTATGGTGAAAAAATCTAATATTGAAATTACTAAACAGTTATCATTCATTCATGGTTCGGACCCAACATTTTCTATGGGTTATGTGTAATTATCATAAACATTTTAGGAAGGGTTCTCTTGGGGTTACAATCATGTACCTTTTGCAAAGTTTCTGCAAAAGTTATCTTGAGGTAAATTCGTGTGACCGTTTTCTGCAGGTTACATTTGTGCAACCAGCAGAGAACTCCCTAAAGGTTCTGCTGAGGTTGCACCTTTCAGGAACGACCATACAAAGTTCCCTTAAAGTTATAGTCTTGCAGCCTTTAGCCAGCTGTCTGGGAACTTTCTATGCGGGGGGTTTTTGTGGAACTAAATTAAAGGAACACTCTGCAAAGGTTCTACTATATGGTTGGATATCTGCAATCTGAAGGAATCCACTCTACAGATCATTTTTTGTGGACCCACCAGAGAACCTTTTATTTTACCTTGAATAAAAAAAAAATACTAACTACTTTTGGAAACTAACACTTTAGTAGCAATTAAATGACACTTACTTAGAGCACTTTGTAGTATTGCTTTATTTTGAAGAATTTGTACTTTCTTGATTCTTGTCGTCCTTGGTATGTACCCTCGGGTTGAATGCATTCATTGTAAGTCGCTTTGGATAAAAGCGTCAGCTAAATGTAATGTAATGTAAAGTAATGTAACCTTCAGGGAACGATGTTCAGTTCCATTTCATGCTGCAGAGACCTCAGGAACACTACACAGACTAGATAATAAACAAATCATTCCGCAATAAATTAGAACCCTAATAGTATTTAAAATGTGTATTCTCATCCTAATCATTATCTAAATTTGAATGCTAAAAATAAACTAATCCGTGTGGATTTATATTTGGCCCTGATTGGCTGTGTTGGGTCACACCCACTAAAACAGGAAGTTCGCACTTTTAGTTTGAAGGCTAGTTAGCCAGCTAGCCTGCTGCTAGCTACACAGGGAGGTCGCAGTGATCCAGGGAATGTTTTAATCGCGTTGACAACCGGCCAGTGTCCCCGCTAACAGAGGTTTTAGTCGGATGCAACTGTGAGTAAATGTCTAAGTGACTGTTTGGTTGTGGTTTTTAACTTGTACGGGCCCCTGGAGTCTGAAGATTAGCCGACTAGCTAGCTGGGTAGCTGGGTGTGACGTTAGCCAGGCTGTCAGGTTCCAGTTTCAGTGGGATTAGCTGCAGGGCTCAGAGTAAAACCGTGTCATCTTCCCCGTGTCTCTCCCTCCAGGCACCGTAACATGAAGCCATGGAGGAGCGGAAGCTAAAGAGAAAAAGCCCCAGGACCTCCACCAGCACCGCGGCTCCGACCGGGGGCTCCGGCCGGAAGAGCAGCTCTTCCACCGGGGGAAGGCGCGTCGGCTCCGGCTTCAACGCTGGAACCAACCAGAAGAGCAAGAGGAGGTGGGAAGTGGATTTAACTCATGACAGCTTCATGCCATCTTGTTTACCTGTGGCAGGATTACAGAGCTGCTTCACAGGTGTAATTCCTGTGTTTCTGTTTTCCAGGGGAGTCCGAGACAAAGCCAGGTGTCAGGCGGGTTCGGGGACTAAA
This sequence comes from Platichthys flesus, assembly GCF_949316205.1. Lineage (NCBI taxonomy): Eukaryota > Metazoa > Chordata > Actinopteri > Pleuronectiformes > Pleuronectidae > Platichthys > Platichthys flesus. The sequence continues at coordinate 7,677,250 of NC_084966.1, forward strand.
CCGAATCCGAACCAGGGCCCAGGGGCACCGATCATCCAGCACTCCTTTCTGACGGATGTGTCGGACGTGCAGGAGATGGAGAAAGGCCTGCTCGGTCTCCTCAATGACTTCCACTCAGGGAAACTACAAGCATTTGGTACTTCACACAAGATCCACAATGTCAACCCGGCCATTAGAGGGATAGTTGGGACGATGTTTAGAAGTTACTGGATGTTAGGGACAGTAAAGTTCCAAACTAGACGGCAACATGACATCCTTTGACACCAGGTCTCCATGTTTCCTTCACCTCAGGCAACGAGTGCTCCATCGACCAGATGGAGCAGGTGAGGGAGATGCAGGAGAAGCTGGCCCGCTTGCACTTTGACCTCTATGGCGAGGTGGACGAGATGCCGGAGGACCAGAAGAAAACGGCCTCAGACACCAACATGGACAAGTTACTTCAGAATGTAAGGCAGCCGCGGCATTTATGAATGTTTGCAAAGCAGGCATTATTTAAAACATTTTAATAAACAGGACCACTATTGTGACGAAAATCCCCCACAGCACAGGTCGTGAACAGATTAGCTCTACTAATATGTGTCATGCAACATGCTGAGCTCTTTAAGTTGCATGATTCTCCTTAAAGCTGTTCATTGGTCGGGTGTTAGCTACTTAGAGTTTAGGAGTTTAGTGTTTTGCATGAATAACAGGAGAAAGTCTCAAATGTGAAATATTATGATCAAGATCCAAATGTGTTTTTGTCTTCACAGCTCGAGGAGCTGAGTTCTTCAATGTATCCTTTTGACATCAAGTCCTTCATTACTTCTTTATTTCATTTCAATCTTCATGTCCCCCCCCCCCCCCCCCCCCCCGTCTAATCCTGTGTTCCGTAAATAAGTGTTTATCCTTGACCCTGCGTTCTCCAGTCAGAAGCTGAATCTCGCCGATTCCCAAGAGATCCCGAGGACCGCCAGCATGTGACTTCCTCTCCTCTCGTCGTTTCTCAACATCATCTGATCGATTTGTATTATGCCACACACAGAGGAGGCGGAGTTAAAGCTGCTCACCAGCGTTCCCTGTCTGCACAGCGCGATGGATGTATCGTAAGATGTCCGAATAAGGATGCACCGACACCAACAGTGGCTTTGGTGCATCCCTATTGTGGCTTCTTGAAAGTCAAGTTGACGTCAGTTCCCTGGTTTCCTTTGCTAACCAAAGCGAAGCCGACGATTGGAATGGAACTTTTCCTTTTTTTTTAAACTCACTCTGCACTTTGTCACATATCTTGTCACAGGGGGGAGTCGTGTCTGTCATGTCACTCACTCATCACCCCGTCGATACATGTTTGAACGTAGAACCTAAAACAACATAGAACCTGAAACCCAAGTGTGGGTCTGATCTGTGAGATTATAAAAAGTTTAATATGTCGTAGTCGAATTGTTAAAATCAGCCAAAAATAACGTTGACGGGAGAAACTTTACTAAATTTCCAGTCTGTGATATTTGCATTTGATTTCTTGCTACATCGTGAGTGGCCTGATTTCACCTCCAGCATGCTGCTCGCTCAGTGTTGAACATTTTTGCACATATCCATGCAACATGCTTAGCCCACTCATCGGGGTTGTGTGGGTCGGACACTATAGGAGACGGATTAATCCAAATGTCGACAGCACACCCAGGCCTTAACATTTTGATTTAATCTTGTTTGCCTTGTCTAACCTGTTGATAGACCGCGTAGGTTCCGATTCTGATGATGTAATCATTTTTTATGCTGCTTTTTGATTGTAAATTCAACTTCATTCTTTCACATCATATTTTAACCAGTGTTGGGGGGGGGGGGGGGGTGTTTGAAGGGTTTTACTGTTTTAACTGTTTGCTGGATTTAGCTTTTATGGACTTGTTAATAAATGTGATGTCTGACTCTTTTGGCTCCGGTGTTTTAAATCTGAATATTGTCTGAATAATATCCTGAAAACTTCCAGACTGAAGTAGAATAATGACTCCTCCTGGTTTGTTTTTTTCTCCTCTTAGTTATTTCTATCAAGGTCTGGTCTTAATTTAATTTAATGTTACATGAATACGATCTTAAAAACCCTGAAATGATTATTGATTACTGTAGATACCCTATTAAAGTAAAAAACAATTTTGGAATATAATTTCTTGAGGCTAAAATCTGTTGCTGATGGAACTGTACTTTTTTTTGCATTTAAGTTGTAAATGTAATAAATCATCCACCAATCAAATATAATTTATGAATAGTTTTAATGATCGTCTCAATAACGCCTCTGGGGAATTTCTTCAAATTTGGTACAAACATTCACTGGGACTCAAAGATGACATGATTAGACTGGAGGTCAAAGGTCAAGACTGACCTCACAAACCCTTATCTCAGGAATGCATCTGAAATAAATGGATAATTATAAAGTGCATTGACTTAAACAAAATAATTCCACAGGGCTTGATTCTTTAGGGAACCTCGGGATATATGAGTGACTTGAGCTCATGTTGACAACCTGCTGTTTGTGTTGTGCTCGTTCACGTGCGGTTGGGTGATAGGAAGCAATGAGCTGTCAAGGAATGTGCTCATCCTTGTGTTGACGCGTCTCTAAGGTAACTGGAGCCGCACACTGGCAGCAGGTCGGTGGGTAATCTCTCCCCAGAGAGGAGCCGGGTCTGCCAGTATAAACTGGAAAGTTCAGTGGGTCACACTGGTTTGAGATCGAAGCGGGGGTCTTTCTCACCAGGTGAAGCCTCGGCTCGCACATGGAGACGGATCTGAAAAGGACTGCAGAGGCGGTGAAGCGGTGGCAGCTCAGCGGGACGGACGGCCTCCGCTCCGGGACCAGCTTCAGCACCTGGACCCCGCTGGGCAACAAGCGGAGCAACGCACAGGTCAGGGGAACCGACAGCGACCACAGACACCACTGACACTTAACAGAATCAACTTCAAATCATAATAGAGTCATGCTTATTCAGCCACCAGATGGCAGACACGGACAGATCATGGCCTCGTGCGTCACACTAATAAAACTGCGTCCTTTGGGAGCAGAGGAACAAAATGTAAACTTCCTGAAGTCCATTTATATTTATTTAAAATCTTTAAAACAACGTGAACACATTGCGTGCTGTGCTGTTTGGTGAATCCAACGTCTCCACCACGAGAAAACAATTGCGTTTGCTTAATTGGCACATTTGGAACATGTGCGTAAAACTGGTGCGTAAACGTCGCCTCTCTGCCTCCAGTGGAATCTAACGCGGAGGTAAATGCACTGTTTTATACTGAAAATCAACTTGACGCCTTATTGTTTTTCCCTTATGTGCAAAAGTGACTTAAATTTGCCTTTAGTTACATGCAACTTGTGTGAATGATGCTATTTATTTACCTCCTGTCATTCCTCAGTAGTCAGTGTGTTTACACTCAAACAAGCAATTTCTAAAACCTACCCCCAATGTAAATTACACACATGCAAACTATCTACATTTATTCTTATTAAAAAAAAATATCCTTGAGGGATCTTGTCAGAGTTTAGGCCCGGTAGTGACCTCAATCTGTAAGTAATGGATGTGAATAAATCAGTAATGTGTGGTGGCTCATTTAGAAGGACTGATATTACTAACTTTTACCTTTATGTAAAGATAAGATCATTTTTAAGGTAAGTTGTAGCTTTATTGATCCTCAAAATAAACACAGCAGCACAAAAGAGTAGCAGCACGAGGGGTAAATGTTGAAATAGTAATAGAAAACTCAATCTAGAAGAAATAAAATACAAGTAGATATACTATATGCAATATTAGACTGTCCTGCACATAAAGATAAAAGCTGTGTGATTGTGCAGTTTGTCCAAATTCTTTATTTCATCTGTTTATGGTTGTTAATCACTATTGTTTGTTGCAGACAGGAAGCACTTCTGCTTGTAGTTCTGACTGCAGTTTAAATTCTTACTAAACGCATATTTCAATACAAGCAGCCCATAGATACGTATGTGTAGTTAAAAAGTAAAGCCAGACTTGACCCAATTTGATTTTTTTAGCCGTTATCACACAATTCATCACTTTTTTTTAGTTTGCAATAAGTAAATGGCGTTTTGCCGGGCCGGTGTTCTCTGTCATCGTTCTGGAAGCCAGCTTGTAGCCTTTGGCAAAGCGTCCAGACTCTGTTCGCTGACGTTTTATCACTGTCCCCGGTTTTCTCGCAGTTATTCGAGGAGAGAGTGAACCTGGTGGTGCACTGGTTTGACCTGTGGACCGACAAACAGAGGAAACACCTGCTGCACTCCCTGCTCACACGCTGCACCAAGACACAGCTCACGTAAGCTCATTCCTGACCCCCACCCTCACACCTCCGATTGAATGGTGTTTAATAAAGGAAAATTCTCTCATATTCCGAGCAGGTACTGCAGGGACTTACTGAAGGAGACTGTTCCTGTGACTCATGCAGACTTCACGGCGGTCCTTCCGCGGTTTCTGTCCCTGTATGTGTTGTCGTTCCTGTCCCCTCGTGACCTCTGCTCCGCCGCCCAAGTCAGCTGGCACTGGAGGGTCCTGGCCGAACAGGTGAGAAGCCAAAAATAAAAATAAATCTATTCGAATTGAAGTTGAGAGCCACTGAGCACGTCTCTCCTCCCTCTCCTCAGGACTGTATCTGGACCAGCCGATGCACCCGGAAGGGCTGGTTCCTGCCCTACGCTCCCGGAGAGAAGGAGTATGGAGCGTGGAGGAACCACTACGTCTCCTGCGTCTCCACACTGGACTGGCTCACGCCGCGGGAGGCGGCTGAGCAGTACGGCACCTTGAACCAGCAAAGTGAAGGGATGACCGTGGATGAGGAGGAGAGGACGAAGGAGAGGAGGATCAGGGATATGATCAGAGCAAAGCTTCAGGAGGAGAAGAGTAAGTGGCAGATGAAACAACAAGGTTTTCATGCTCTCCACCAAGTAGCTTACATCTGTGATATTTGCAGGACTGTCTATGAGAACCAGGAAAGCATGGGGCACCCTCACAAAGCAAATAAGAGGTGGAAGTACCCAGATGTGGAGGCCTGACTCTGGGATAACTTCCAATTCCTGGCCTTCCCTTTCCTGGCATCCAAACACTGTTGACTCTTCCAGCCTCTGTCTTAGCAGGGACGGGGCTCAGTCCATGAGCCTGGAGGGACTTCAGGCCTCCACTTCATTCAGGTGATCATCCACAACGGTTTCCCTATGATGACGTAAATCAGAGGGTTCAGCAGGAACATTTGGCAACTGAAGCCGAACTTGAGAAGAAAATCTAATGCCTTACTTCATGATTCATTGTTAAAATCAAACCATTTATCCCCTTTTAGCGGAAGGCCAAACAAAGCCTGTGGAGCACTGTCCTCCTTCACCCACAGTCCTGTCCAACAACACACAGTCTCGCCCACCTACCCCCACACAACTTCCTTATTTCTGATCTCCGACAGAGTTCCTGCTTATGAGGTAAGTGGAAAGTACGGAAAAGAGTCTCATCAGAATGTCGTCGCCAAGCCCCATCTCTGCATGATATGGAAAAGAAGGGGAAATCACTGTAGTTGTAGAAAACAACTCCCTTCTTTTCCTCCCCATGCTGAACTCAGTTGGTGCTGAGTGGTGTGAAGGCAGGAGTGACTGGGATCTTGTACGACCACAGAGGGACCCTCTCAGCTCTGCTAACCCAGGTGGAGAGGGCCCTATCTGGGCAGAGAGTTCAGAGGCTGGGCCTGCTCGCTCCAGGAGGAACGGAGGAAGTCTGTCTGCTTCAAAGTGAGAATGAATTATCCCGTGTATCTTTATGTGTGGGCACACCGCAGAGGTTTGTTCCAGTCCAACGTCAATGCTAGAAGTTTATCTCCCAGGATACGGTGAAACACATCTGCTGCAACCATTTCACGGCTTATTTTATTTTGAAACGAGAGAAACATGGTTATTCTCATCTTTTGACTTAAGATCTTTTTTCAGTTTTTGAATCCTTGTTTTACCTTCGATCCTCCAGGTTACACCCTGTCAGATAGGACCTTACCCAACCCCGACCATAGAGGATTCTGGGAAAAACTGTGCGTCTTGGTGGCACCAACTGTAGACGGGGGAGGAATCGACATCTTCTCCCCACTGGCTGCATCTGGTAGGAAGATGTTGGGACACATATACTACTAAGTAATTAATATTTCTGCTTTAAGTCATATTTCCTGATTTCCTGTTCCTACAGCATCCGGAGTGGCACTCATCCAAACTCTCTCAACTCTTACTGGTTTGGAGGTTCGGGCCCCGATGGGTTTTGCGACCGGAAGTTTCCAGAACAGTGAGTCGCTCGTTTGAATCTTTTGTGAATATTGCTTTTAACCTTTCTTCTTTCAAACACCGCCTTTCCCCCTCTTCTAGTTCTGAGTGAGTGGTCACACAGCGGCGTGTGTGCCGGGGCGTCGAACCAGCGACCGGCCGCCCCAGCGCTCCACTATGTGACGGAGAGTGTTCTGGAGGGCTGGTGCCGACAGGCCGGGTGGATGGAGGAGGCCCTGGGGGTGCTGAGGGTCGACCTGGGGCCACAGCTGCAGCAGGTCAGCCTCCAGGCCAGGGGCCGGGCTCTGGGTGGGTGTCACGCGCATGCAGAATCGAACACACGCACACAGAGCTTGTTGAAACACACGTCCGGTAAGAATCTTGAGATATTGTTTCTAGGTCATTTTCTGTGGGAGAAGATCTGCCTGGAGGAGCTCTCTGTGTCTCAGGATCTAAGTGAGGCTCTGACTGAGGGACTCGCCGCTCTCACCCGACAGGAAGAGGTGGGGACGACATTAACCTCAGATCCCAGCCTATCAGTCCAAGGGTCTCATTTCACATTTCTGCTCTTGCTCCTCCAGACCAGACCCTTGGAGTTTCTCGCCGCTTTTTTCACGAGGTGCAGTGAGGTGAAGGAGAAAGGAGGGAGTCCTCCAGAGGACGAGTGGAGGGCTGAAGGAGCAGACCGATCAGCACCGGAGCTACCACAAGTGTGTCCACTTTAAATGTGTCCACCCAGAGACTGGTTGAAGCAGCACACTTGATCTTTACAGCTCCTTGTTTTGTCTTTCAGACCGGGTTAGATTGGAGAGGTGTGGCTGCCAGAGAGCTGCACCACAGCGAGGGTCTTTATCTGGGGAGACTGGGCGCTGTGCTCAAGGTAAATCCTCCTGAAGTTTCAATCAGGCCATGTGCTGATGATATCTGACTTCAGAGGCTGTTGTTTCAGGTGCTCTCCTTCCTCAGAAACCGGTTGAATATCAGGTCATGCAGCTGCTAATAAAAGATAGGAACTCATCCTTTCAACAATCTACGAGGAGTTCAGAGAATTCCAGGTGTTTGAGATATCAGATGAATCACGGTTCTGCAGGTGCATGACCTATTTCCCCCCCACTTTTTATCAGAATGTGAATCCACCCACCCAGGAAGTGTTGTTTGTCAATTTAGGGGAAGACTAGTAATAAGTATTGACCCTGCTGTGTGCCACAGGTGTACCAGGAGCCTCTCGCTGCAGCTCTGAACTCCAACAGAGCCATTCTCAGCTTCGCCGACATCCAGATTATCCTCAGCCCTGTCGCGCACATACTGGAGCTCAACAGGTACACACACACACACACACACACCAGTGGGGCACAGTCTCATTCGTGTCCCTGTGTGTGGACGTGACACCATCGGCGTGTGTGTTTGTTACAGAGTGTTTCTGGGAGATCTCCAGGCGAGGCTGCAGCAGTGGGGGGCCGAGCAGTGTGTTGGAGACGTGTTCTTGAAGCTCTGCTCAGGTCTCCGAGTCTACACCAACTACCTGAACAACTACACCACGGCCCTGAGCACCATCGACAAGGTGAAACCGAGGCATTTGTCTAAGGTCATCACTCGGGATTCAAATTATCTCCACCCTATAAAACCACATTTAAATCCACCAAAGCGGATGTGTTAATTAAACACGCTCATACATATCAGTCCCATATATATGCCTGATTTGCTTTTCATACAAGATCCACAAATTATTCCCAAGTTTCATGAAAGTACATTCAGTAGTTTTCTGTAATGTAACCTTCTTGTAGGTAATCGAGGTATCAACTTGAGGTTATGCTTAATAAAAAATGTCAGCTTTGTGTTTTTCCTCTTTCTTCTTCTGTGTGTGTGTCTGTCTCAGTGCAGGGAGACAAAACCGGCCTTTCGGGCTTTCCTGAAGAGAACGGACAGAACTCTTGCAACCCACATGCTGAGGTAACCACACACATACATATGCATATATATATATCTTAAATCATGTACTTGTTTCCAGTCGTTATCCACATCTGACCAAAAACACGCCTGTAAACGTGTGGCTGTGTGTGTTTTTGTGTGTGTTTTTGTGCGTGTGAAGCCTCCAGGAGCTGCTGCTGTGTCCAGTGTGGAGAACACATGAGTACGTGACTCTGCTTCAAGCTCTGTCTTTAAACACACCACCCGGCCACCCTGACCACACACACATCTCGTCTGCCCTCAGCACGATGCGACGCTACAGGGACTTCACTCAAAAGGTACAGTGCCCAAACATGTCACACAAATGCTCTTGTACAAATCTTTGCCCATTGCAATAATCGCACAAATGTTCTTTTCTCACCGTCTCAGTTGAAGCGTAACTCGGAGAGAGACAGACTGCTGGAAGAAACACAGCAGAGGATCCAAGGCTGTCCGGTGAAAAACTCCAGCTCCCTCTCTCTCCGTTTTATTTTCTTCCTCACACGTAAAAACCCAAAACTGAACTTGTGTTAATTTGTCATGAATCTGTCGTGTGTTCACGTGTGCAGAACCTCAGTGAAGGAAACAGGCAGCTGCTGATAACTCAGGATGCTGCTCTGCTCCGGAGTCCAGACGAGCAGATTCCAGACTCTCTCAGGTAACAACCCGAAAGATTTCTGTTGGTTATGATTAAAATATTATTTTTGATGAGAATAAGACATTTTTCAAACTAACTGAACAAGTGTCTGTTCTTAAAGTAGATAAATGATTTTATTTGATTAAGCTAGATAGATTTTCTTTAGTTAATATGCTTGATGTCATGTAGTCATCCTGTGTGTTTTGTGTGTATATGTCTGATCAGGGCCTACGAGCACGTGTCAGACGTCGGCCTCTTCCTGTTCAATGACGCTCTGGTGCTGACGCGGCGAAATGTGCATCACACACCGTTCGCGCTGAGTCACCGGAGCACTCACACCTTCCTGGCGTCCGTGGCCCTCACCAGCCTGGCTGTCAGAGAGATCTCACACTCGCGCTGTACGTTTGGTTTCCGAAGGAAGAACATTTCAATAATGTCACGATTATAATATATTGTTTTTTGATGAATTGATGTCCCTCCCTGCAGACGTTAGCCACGCCTTCGTCCTGGATGGTCCTCGTCGGTCGTGGGTCTGCGCCACAGAGAGCGGTGAGGAGAGGGACCACTTCCTGTCTGTGCTGCGTTCGGCCGTCAGCGCCACTCTGACCCCACGTCAGTGACACACGGAGGTTTGGACACCACACCACCACTGGTTTCAAAAAAGAACTGGAAAGCCTCAACAGATAATAGTTTCATATCGCTAGAAACCCACAATGCCCTTGCTACCTCGTTGTATGGCAGATTCTGAATGTCTTAGTATATCTATCACTGAGTATTTCCACACTGAATAATGCGATTTTCATAAGTTAACATAAGAATATGTTTGAAGTATTTGGAAAGTATTTTATCACTACTCCATCCTGCTGATTTATTGGCACAGTATTACAGTTCATTGTCAGACTGCAAAATCTAGAATACAGTATATCAATCATAGCATGATGGATGCTGCTCATCATAATGTTTACTCTCCTGCACTGTGAACCTGGTATAGCTTGAACTGCTGCAGTGGTTTTGTTAGTTGTAGTTGTTTTACTAAGAAGAGAATCGCCCTCTGTGAAAACCCATCGCCCTCGATGTCCTTGATATCTTTTAATTTGTCTGGAGATGACGCTGCTCCAAAGACAATTCTAATATCACATAAATCATTTCACTTATAAATGACTACCCCTATAATATCTTTAAATAATAGCACTTGTCACTGTCTCTCATTGCAACACTTATATGTCCGACAATATACACTAGTGTCAGTGTGAATAAAGATACATGTAAAGATGTTTTCCTTTGACTTTCACTGAATATGCATGCTTTTCATTATTTTAGGCCTTTTATAGGATCATCATTTAAATTTGGGGCTCCACTGTAATAGAGTTACATGTCGACTCAGAGACATTTCTCTTGTTCAAGGTATAAAAAGTCTTTATTGATAACCAAAAATAACACAAATGTCACATTCGAGAGATGATCACTATCAAGAAGCCGCGTTACAACACATTCGTTTTACACCTATGTACATTATTGCCACTTATTCTTAAAAAATATGTGTTCCTTCTTTAGAAATGGATAAATGACTGTTTCATGATCTGTATCTAAGGTGGAAACAAATACTTACAGTATAAATTAACCTTAATTTTTACCAACAATACATCACACTGGGTGCTCTAATATTCAGTTTCATTCCACTTTTAGTACAGTGACACACCAAAAGCTGTGTTTGTAAATAACTAAACTTGTTTATTTAAATGAATCTACATCGGAACTACTTTCTACAGATGTTTGTTCTATCAGCGTGTGCACAGAGACAATAAACAGCTGCACGTTGTGGTTTGCAGAGCACCACAGATGAGGATTGGGGTTATAGAGTTGCAGATTAATTAAAATTAAAAGACTTTTAGACTAAAGCAGTTCTTTTTTCTTTTGCAGGTAGTTTCGAAGCAAAATCCCTCATTTTAGGTTGAAGTTGCCGTGAGGTTGTTTTTAGTGAAAGTGAAATATACTGTAAGCTGACTCTTGCAGTATTAGAGAAGCATTGATGTCACAGTTTGCGGTTCACGAGATTGGGGTTGTTGTTGTTGTTGTTGTTGTTGTGTGCTGCCGGCATGTGTGTGTGCTGCTCTCTCCCCGTGGTGACTTGTGCGTTTGGCGGCTGACTCTTGCTCTGCGCTACCGGGTTTGCCGCCGAGCCGCCGGTCCCCTTCTGGGAGCTGTAGCTTCTGGGTTTGGGGATCCTCGTAGGTCCGGATCGTCGGAATGCTTCAGGAGGGATCTGTGGGGGAAGAAATGAGGAAGAGTCAGACGAAGAGGAGCGTGGCTTTAGAAGACTGCAGGGTTTCCTGAATACAGCAAAGAAATAGATCAGAGTGATTGTGATTTGGACTTTCTATAGAAAAGGCTGGGATGTTTTCACTTGCTAAATCAGGATTGTTGCAATACTGATTATGACCACTAGATGGTGTAAAATCACAATATATGGAAATTAGGGTTAGGGTTAGGTTTACTGATGCAAAATAAAGCAATGTTATGTAAAACCATAATTTTGTACTTCTTTATGATTAAATATTTGTATTGGAATTCTGTAATTGCACTGTAAGATTAAACTGTTAACCAGTATCCCCACTGAAAAGGTGGCTGTGGAAATGCATGACAGTTCGTACAGGTTCCATGTAAATATACTTTATTAACTGCAGGAAATACTTAAATAAGAGATAAAAATCCAATAAGGCGAAACTTGGCGCATTAAGTCGAAAAATCAGTACGAAGAACATATACCTGAACATATTGACGTACATTTAGTAAATCATAGTGTATTTTTCACTATTTTCTGTTATGTTTTAGACAAAATAAAAAATTATAAATCAAGAAAAGAGTCTTAGTTGTCCAGTACACACATTCACTGCATGGAAACTCCTAATGGAGGGATTCTTAAAATTGCTTCCTATTAACGAAAAAACCTATTTGGACTGTTGTAGCCCCAGTTCATTTTAACAATAATAATAATAACAGTGCAGGTTTCTTAGGAACCAGTGCTTCTCTGTTTTCGCAGCAAACACGAAAAGGGAAATGTGACGGGAGACCTCCGCATTTCTCAGATTCTTAAACCACGCACTGCTTCGCTTGCCGTGCAATCAGGTTTCAATCAGCGTGTTTACATGCGCAGCAGGATGCCAGGACACTGAGGTACATCTCTTTTTTGGATTGCTGCGTGGACAATAGGGACCATATCCTGTTTACAGTAACTCTGATAAGATGTTTCCACAGTTAGGAGAAGCCTCGGCGGCGGCTCACACAACGTGCGCTCGTGTTTACTTCTCGCAAATTCATGAGCAAGATTCTGTGATTTCTATAAACAGCTCGTACGAGCAATTATCCAAAGTGCTCTGTGCGTGTAACCACACGAGCTGTCATCAGGAGTTTTGCCTTTTTCAGAGAACCCTCTCGTTTCTATCTTCCCTAGATGTTCATGACTAATGTTTAAGAAGATGTAAAACTCCTGAGCGTCCAGACAAATGAACAGTCAGATGTCTGAGTCTGCTCCAGAGACTCAATCCCTCAGACGGTAGTCACCGGGGAATTATCCTCTTCCAAGTTGCCACTGGCAAATGATTTACTTTTTCAATCACATCATCACGGCTTGACTCTTTGTTTGTCTCAGAAGGTAATTGCATTTTTTCAAAAGACGCCCTCGTTTGATTCAAAGTCCCTGCAGCATTTAGAGATACTCTATCTGTTTGCCTCATTCCTATTTGAGGATTCTCTACGTCTGAGTCCAAGTGAGTGTTTCCAGTGTTTCCATGGGTTTCATCACGTAACTGACTTCATTCCCAGCAACCATCCTCTCTCTCTCTCTCTCTCTCTCTCTCTCTCTCTGTCTCTCTCTCTCTCTCTCTCCAACTGGGGAATGTTCATGTGGATCTTGAGGTTTTTTGAGAATTAACAAAAATCCGCAGTGAACTATGTCCTTAAATATTCATCCAGGGTATGAATTTCAGAATAAGTAGGGCCTTCGCTTCAGCAGAGCTAATGGGCCAGAAAATCGCTACGGGCTCCACGTCATGGGAGTGTTGTTGATTTAACGTGGAAAGAAAAAAAAAAGCCTTAATGTGCAGCTTTGTTCTCTCATATATCAGCGGTGCAGCGGGAGTTCAGCTAAGTGCTTCCTCTGCCCGGCGCTCTGTAACACCGGCTGCTGCCACAGCAACCAAACACGAGGTTTGTTGTGGTGCTCATGCAGCAGTGGGAGAGGAGACGTTCACAGCGTCCACACACACACACACACACACAGACACACACACACACACACACACACACACACACACAGACACACACACACACACACACACACAGACACACGCAGGCCTTTTGTTGAGAGAGTGCCCCCACACCACTGTTTGTTCTCCTCCTCCGGTTTATTGTGCCCGTCAGTCAAGGTGAGGAAACCCCCCCTCGCCTGCAGAGCGGCACACACCTCGCCTTTCTGGCATGCGGTTTGCTAATAAGGTTTAGATGTTGGTTTAAATTGACCTCAGCATGTGCTTTTTTGATATTTTATCCCCCCCCCCCCTCACATGAATGAGTGTAATACCGCCTAGGTCCCAGCCAACAGAAGCAAGAACCACTCTATGCCTCTCAATGAAAGGGCCCCTCTGGCTTCCAGGCGGGTCACCAGATACTCGTGCTATCTGCCTGGCGTGGACGCCGTGCACAGATCTGTCCTCTTTGGCCGAACCCAGTATGAGCCCAGTCCATGAATCGACTAAGTGTCAAAGTGAGTCAGGGGGCGATTGAGGTCACAGACAGCGATTCCAGCTGCTGGACGCTTTCTGGAGTCGTGATTCAATGAATAGCATCTTGTTTAGCCCCTGCATCATTTCACCGGTGCCCAGACGGGTTCGGATCCGGTTTCTCCAGCTGTGCTCCTTCCCACTCGTTCAATTAAATGCTTGATTTAATAATTTTTCTCTTTGTCACACCGGCTTGTGTGTGTTTGTGTGTTCGGGTTGCGTTTGCCACTTTCCTGCAACAGTTGTCTCCCTCCATCTAAATGACCCTGAGGATTTGGTGATACTTTACAGGGTATTAACATAAACTCACCTGTCTAGTTGTTGTCTATTGAAGAAGGTCATGTGACGTCTAATTCAAGCTCATCTATTTTTTATGATTTTTGTGGAAAATGTTTGAATTTAGGAAATTTAGGAATTTTTTTTGAGTGGCTTATCTCAAATCTGCCTTTTACCCTGGAGGAGCTTTGGACAGATATTAATCAGGTGAGCTGAACTGATCAGTTTTGAAGTTTCAAGCAAAGAATTCATAGTATGTGTCGTATTTATCTATAAGTTACAGTACACATTAAACCATCTCAGTGGCTTTGAACTATCATAGTTAATGTGAACACTTGATAATTATATACTAATACTCTTATTAAGATCTACATTCTTGCTTTTATTCACATCTACCTAAAGAAAAATTCAGATTTGGTCTTTTTCCCTGAGATGTTCTGTTTCGCTATGGATTGAGTCATGACACGGATGAGCGGAAACCATCCCACATCCTCTCCCATGTCCTCTCTCATCTCTCCGTCCGCGCGTCATCTGGTTCTGGCCTTAAGTGCCGTCCGAAATTCAGGCACATTGCACGTATATGTGGTGACTTTTCCACTGTGCGCGCTTCAAACCACACGTTGAGGGATGTTTACACGCGGAGGAACATTTCGTAAGTTCGAGTGGTGATGAATTTCAAAGAACGTGATTCATGGGAGAAAGAGAAAGAAAACAGTCGCTTCAGGTTACAGCCCAGTGGCTCACGAGCTTAGTGAGACTTTCTGCCGAACGCCCACTGAGGTCAAGTTATCAACAAATTCATAAATGTTTCAAGTTCAATGTGTGCGTCCTGGGGGAGCAATTGTGAAATATGGAGTATTATTTTCTGGATTTCATAAGAACGATGTGATTTTTGGAGTAGTCCCTCTTGTTGAGTGAATGTGAGAAAGCATAATCATAAATACAAAAAACTGTCATTGAGAACCAAAGATCTATTTGTATCAATTTGTTAAGCAGCGAACAACTTTTACACTCTTGTGCATTCAGTTATGAACACAATGCATAGAATTTATTTGTGTCAGCTTTAAATGCAACAGCACCACCCTCAGGTTTAAAGGTTTGAGCCGTGTCGCCACTGTATCATTAAGTCGAGCTTCGAGTTCACATCTCGCTGGTTTTCATTCCCGGTCACTGGGTTTATGTGCGAGAGAAGAAAACAATGACATCAGCCTATGATTGTGACTCAAGCAAGCAAACACATGTGAGAATCCCAGGATCTCAAATTTTTTTGTCGTCTGGTAAAGTACGAGCACAACTCTTTTTTACTCTTTGGTATTAATTAATTTGATGACCCATAAATACACTGGATTTAAATCTCAGGTGTTAAAAAACACAAAAGGTTACCGTGCATGCACCAAAAGAAATCAAGTCAAACAACCCATTTCAATCTAATTGCATTGTCCTCCGATTAATTTATTTTTTTATTTTACACAATCAAAACATGCTGGATTTTGTGAATAAATGAAATTGGCAAGCATGGATGTCAAACTCAAACATAAACAACATGGTTTTTGCACACTTTAATTCTCAGAAAGGTCAAAACAAAAGATTCATTATGCACTATGTGTTATGTGAAGTATAAAAAACTGGTATGATACATCAGTGTGAATAGTCAGACTATATGGCACATTGGCCATTGAGTACAATACAGTAAGTGCACATAAGTTAAAACCCTGGTGTCGTGTCAGAGTGGGTTCAAATGATATTGTTCTCTCATGCAGGCAAACAATTGAAAAAAATGAAAACATTCAAACCTTAGTCAAAGCTCATAAATCAAGTAAAACAGACGTGTAAATGCATCAGGGTGTAGAGGTGGGGGTTTAACTGGAACTGGATTTCATGGGCGTGGTTCAAACAAAGGATGGGATGGAGGGCTCGGGGGGGTGTTATCAGGTCAGTGGTAGACATTACTTACTGTAATCTGTGCTGGCCTTTGGATTGGGGTGGACGTGGGCTTAATCATGATGCTACTTGTGATTTTGCTGGGGCCTTTGGCGGCGGGAGTGCTGCAGTTGGCGAGCACCTGAGTCCTTTGCTCCTGGAGTCCGGGCGCATGGCACGGACTCAGCGTCCGTGTCGGGGTGCTGATGCTCTGGATGAAGGGGCTGCCGAGGTGAATGTGGATTTTGTTGTCCTCCGTGGTGATGACGTTGGGCCCCGAGCTGTTGGACCTCTGGACCTGCCAGCTGCTCTGCCTCTCCGGGGTCACGCGGAACACGGCTTGCCCTCCGACGACCTCCACCGGCTCAGCGGAGAGGGAGCGCTCCGGGGTGCCGGTTGTGACGGACACGATCTGTATCGGTGACAGGGCTCTGTCCGGTGTGACGGAGCCACAAGAGTCTGGGGTCATTGCTCTGGAGTACGTGGCCATGGCGAAAGGCGAGAGGGCCCTATCCGGTGAACACAGCTCGTCGGACAGTGGGGAACCTTTGGATTTTGTTGTTGGGGAGATTGATTTAGCGGTAGGGGATAAGGAAGCATTCTGGATGATGGTGATTCTCTGCTTGGGTGGACCTCCACTTGTGGGTATGACGGCGGTGCTGGTGAATGACGGGGTGTTTTCCGCGGTTGGGCTGGTGATCTCCAGCGTGGCTGTGTTGTGTCCGTGGTCAGGAGTCACTTTAATGTGCAGAGGCTGCCCGGGACTGTGGGTCAGCAAGACATCTCCGGGCTGGACGTGATTGCCGTTCTGCCGCGGCGGCGCTTTGCCATTCGCCTGATGCGGGGAGTCTTTGCTTGTCAGGAATGGGACTCGTGCTCTTCTCATGTTGTTGTTCAGGTTATTCACGTTATTGATGAGCGAGGGGCTGCATTTGGACAGCTGAAGCGCGTTGCTGTAGTTTTCATTATCTTCCGGCTCGCTCTCGTCATACAGTTTGCCGTTCACCACGGCGCGCTCCAGCGGGGCCGCCGTCTTGCAGTTGGGAGACATGAGGTCGAGGGGCTCTGTCTGAACTTCCTTGGTGGCAACGTGGAGGTCTGAAAAGCGTCTCCCGTTCATGCCGGGCCGGAGACTTTTGCTGAATCGCCTGTATCTTTCGAGCTCTCGAGTGAGCGTCTCCATTTCTCTGGCCAGCTCTTTGTTTCTGACCTCCTGCTGGGTCAGCTTTCTTTGCAGTGACGAGTGGTCAGTTTTCATGCGGCAAATCGACTCCTCTGTCCCCATGTATTCGTGTATCTTCTCCTTCAAGGCTGACACCTCCCTGCTCAGGTGGCTGGACTTTGCCTCCTCCTCCTTCAAGCGCTTGTAAAGAACATGCTCTTGGTTGCACTCTTCCTTTTCAGCCAGTTGATACTGGGAAAGTTCTTTTCTGGATATTTCCAGCTCCTCCATCAAGGCCTTTGCCTTCTCTTCTTCGTTGTTGAGTCTTTTCTCCAGTGATTCACACTCCTCTGTTTTTAATGAATCGCCCTCGACCACCTTCATGTCCTTCAATTTGCGTCTGAGGCGTTCCACCTCCTGCGTCAAATCCTGAACTTTGTTGTCCTCCTGGTGGAAGCGGTTAGCAATAGGTGTTTTGATTTGCTCCTCTTTAGCTTTGCTCCTCAGGTATTCCCTTTCTTTGGTCTCCATGGATTGCATCCGTTTCCTCATCATGTTGATCTTTGAATCCAAATCCAAGCTTTTTTCCTCCTCCAGCCTCAACTTTGCCCTCAAGTCGTCCCTTTCCTTTGTCGCACTGCACATTTTCTGCTCCAGCTCAGCCTTTGACCTCAGTGCTTTCTTACTCTCCTCAATGAGCTTTTCGGTGACTGACGTCACCTTGTCCTGCTCAGCCTGAAGTTTGCCGGTGCTGTTCTGGACCTTGCTCTCCATTTGCTTGATCTTCTCCGCCATAGCTTTCCTCTCATCCACCAGCATGACTGTCAAAGTCTTTAACTTGGTCAGATCTTCCTTCAGTGTCAGCTCAGCTTTTCCAAGTTGGGTTTCAGCTGCTTCCAGCTCATTGACCCTGACCTTCAAGATTTCCAGCTCACTGGTCATCGTCTTTGACACTGTCCTCTCCTTCTCCAGGTTACTTTTGAGCGAGCCGCACTCTTGTTTGCTTTTGCTGAACGCGTCCTCTAATTTCTCCAAGTCCATAATCCTGTGGTTCAGTTTATCGACCTCCGCCTTCAGACTTCGGCTTTGATTGGCCTCTTTCTCCAGTTTCTTGTTGAGGTCCCGGCAGTGGTCCTCCATCCTGATCAGCTCCTCATCCTTTCCCTCCATTTCCAGGACCCTCTTACGTAGTTCTTCGAGCTCAGACATGAGGCTGGAGTTTCCACAGTCGCCGCGGCTAATTTTATCCCTGAGCTCCTGCAGTTCCTCCTCGGCCCGGCGCAGGGTCTTGTTGGTCTCCTCAAGCTCGTCAAGCTGCCGGCTGAGAGTCGACATTTTCTGGCGCAGCTGCCGGCTTTGGGCATCCTCGCTGGTCAATTTGGCGGTCATGGTCTCTTGCTCCAGGTGGTATCGACAAGCTTGGTCACGCAGCTCAGACTCCAAGCGAAAGACCTTTTGCTCCTCTTCCTGCAGCCGGGCATTAGCTGAGCTCAGCTCCTCCTGGGCCTGAGAGGCGCTGGCACTTAAATCTTGGACTTTGGCCGTTTGTTGATTCAGCTGCTCGGTGAGACGCTGCTGTTCATCCACAACCATCAACGCAAACGACTTGAGTTTTGTCAGCTCTTCCTTCAGGCTTGTGAGCTTTGTGTCGCTCTCCTCGTCCTTCCGTTCTTGGTAGGCCTTCTCCTGGTCAATTAACAGCTTCAACCTGTAAGAACAGACAAAAAACAGAGCAAACGTGAAGTTTTCAGTTGCAATTTCTCAGTTTTTACTACACACTTTCAAGTTAGTTAAATCATTGTGAAACTAATGTTGTCAGGGCTTTCGTTTTTGACTATATGAAAGGTGCTCGCCAATTGGGTCACCTCCAAGTAATGGCACATCATAAACACTGTTATTCTCCCTGCCTTTCTGAGGATGACTTAAGGTTTTTATGTCATGGAAAATTTAACACATCATAAAATACCAGAAGTACTTGAACTCTCTTGAGGTTGGTACATTTTTTTGTTTGTCGCCAACTTATTCTTACACGGTTTGGAAACCTTAGCTGCAGATGTTGAATATTCAGCCTTGAGTTTAACAATCAGGGACTTTCTAAAAGTTTCCATCAGGGGTGCACCAAAGGACCTGTTCAATCCACTGGGAGATTTGGAGAAAAGACGAAGTTGTGACAAGTTGTTAATATGAGTGACCGGGCTGGATTTTGATAAATCAGCGGCAATTGTTTTTATCAAACATATTCCCGTCATTTACTATGTATTCAAGAAGTTAGCACATTCATAAACTGCTGATTAAAAACGTGTCGAAGAGAGGAAACGCTCAAGACATTGCGCAATAAGCAACATAACTGATAAATTAGAATTACAAAAACCCAATAGAAGTCTGGTAAAAATCAAGGTGACAGTTCTGGCGTGTTTGATTTATTTTTCCGTGAATAATTGCGTGTGTACACGAAAAATCCACACGGGGTGAAACAAATGATGTCGAGGTCCATTACACATGTGCCATTAGGCGGAGGTGCAGCGCTGTGAGTGCGGTGTGTCGCCGGGGTCAGGGCGTCTGGCCCTATGCATGTTGTACAGTACCGGGACCAGAGTCTCCTCAGCCCAGGGGGGGGAGGGATGTTATGACTGCTATGTGTGCAGCTGCCAGGCATTTCCACACAGATGGCCCACTGGCACGGAACAATCCTTTAATGAAGGGGTTCCTCTACTACCAGCCCTCCTCCCCACTACCAAAAGAAACCCACCACCACCGCCACCTACCCTCCCCGTTTTTTTTTCTTCGTATACATTAGAAGGAATTCCCCCTGCTTCCAAAGGCAATTACACTCCCACAGAGTTTATACTGAAGTGTACACACACACACACACAAAGAGAAACGCACACAATCTCAGGCATCGCTCCATCCACGTGCACCCGGGGGTTTTGGGCCATGATGTAAGTTGTGGTAGGGCGGGTCACTTCTGAGCAGTGGAGTGTGTGTGTCGTTTCTTTCTTCAGTAGCTGCTAAAGGGTGGGAGTGGGCTGGGGGGGGGGACATGTAACTGGATCCATGTGTCGTACATGAACACTCGACCATACAGAACACTCAATAAAATATTATAAGGATGTGCGTTATAATTGAGAGTTCATTATTCGTGTGGTCGGGGTGGATTAGGACACGTTGGGGTGTTTTGAGGGCCATGTTTCACGAAGCAAATAAACTGTCATTATACAGAATTTTTTTTAAAGCTGCTCCCTGCTTAAAAGGAAAAGTCTGAAAGATGTGTCATTCAGCCAGAGTGTATCGGATAAGTTAAATGCTTTCACTTTACGGTTTAGTAATACAGAATACATTCAATTAATAATGAATAAGTCTATTGTAAGGATTTTTCTTTTAAGCAGAGTGTAAAAGTTACGTACTTCCACTTTTGGTATTTTGCGTATTCTATGCTTGTAATTTGTGTACTTTTCAAAAAACTACTCAAGTAAGTTTTTGAATGCTCTACTTTGACTTGAAACTCTATTTCTAAAAGATCTGAGTCCCTTTTTTATCCACCTCTGACATTTTGTGTTAACACCGCTGCCTGCCCAACATTTTAATCATTACAGTTTTCAATCAAACCCCAATTCCACCGAGAGCTTGCTCCACTTGAAGGTCTGTGAATATTCCAGCTGCTCTGACTTTTCTCTGTCTGGCCTTTGTGGATTTACAGTTCCCCCTTGACTGTGAAGAAATGCTGATAACATATTTTAATCATCAAGTGTGTAAAGGACGTGATTCAAGGAAATATGAGTGTATAGAGTTATCTAGGAACGTGCCTGTGTGGAAAAAAAAATCTTTCCTTGGGTGGATATTTAGAAACAGTGAGTTAGACTCTTACAAAACCAGCAGACATCTCCCTCTTGGACCAGCCTGTCGCCTGTAATCACTGTTTATTCAATCCCTTATCTCAGACCCTGCTGTTTTTCTGGTGATGTCATCCGCCCAATTCGAAACAGAAATGTGCTTTGCTCGCTGGTGGGACTGGAAACTTTGTGTATCTCACTGTATGTACACAAGGCCTCTTTACACTAATAAAGACAAGTCCTGTCAGAGGAAACTGCTTGTAACACTCGAAGCCACATCTGAGGAGGACTTGAGAGCCCAGGGGGATAATGGACGGAGTGAAAAAAACGTAATGAGTAATAATAGCTCGACTGACCAGCCCTTTCAATCTAATGCACGTCGGTCGGAGCAGCTGCCACATGCATTGAGGGAGCGCGTAAATAATCCAGCTGATCTATCCAGCATTTGTCCACATTTCCGTCCCCGTCATGTTTTATCTCGGCCTTTCATGCGGAGGTCCGCACACATTGAAAGAACATTATTTTTTGGGGAGAAATACACTGCAAAGCCGGTGAGGGAACGGGTTAATGGCACCTGACCACCCACTGTGCAGCCCGTCCAGCCTTTTGCAAGAGGCACCAATTTGTAAACACCCGGTTTCCCGTGAAAGCTGACGCACGACCGCCATTGCTGGTCGTTAATGTTTCAGGGAAAAACGGGTCACGCCGAGTGATTTGGTGGAGCTGGGTGCTAAAGCGGACGGCTTAACTTTACACTACTGTTTCTGGCTTTGTTGCAAATATCCTCTTGACTCTCTCTCTCGCGTGCACGTGGGCATCCCTCGCTTTACCCGAAGCTGGAAACTCCGGCTCACCCGCCACGCGACGCTGTGTTACATGTTCCGTATGTCAAGGCCGCTGTGCCATTTCCCGACCGCAGGTGATGAGGTTATACATGTTAGAGAGTGATGTGTCCTGTGCGCGCACACAGGACCACATCAGGTTTTTAACAGGAGACTGGTGCACGGCTGGCTGAATGCCCTCCTGTGTGACAGAGCTTGGAGGGAGGACACTGATTAATGCGGTGGATTTAAAGTCCACACGGGCTGAGTGATTTGCCCCCAGAGTGCAATCTGCATGTGTAAAATACGGAGCAGTGATATTTATGAACTTCCTGGTGGTGGCATTACAGTCAATGTAGTGGTGTGTTACCAGGAGGCCAGATTTAACCGTCCTCAAAGAGTGTTTTAATAAGCTGCTAACTTACACCCCCCCCCCCCCCCCATTCAGTATTTTAATGCCACAGAGAATTTTCTATTATTAAAACACAAGTGCGCTTTTGTAATAAGTTCATTTCCAGAGATGACTCTTAATTTAAATTATATAACCGCAGTTAGTGTAATTAACCTCCATGCGAGCTGTGACAATTATGTAAGAGTGAGTCAGGTTTTCTGTATCTTCTCTAAAAACAAGGATTTCTGAGTTGGTTTGTTCACCCACAGTCTCACAGGAGAGAAAAGATCTGGATTCATCAAACCAGTATGAGTCGTCAGATGTCTCTAATAAATTAAAAAGCCAAATACCTCCTGGTTTTTTGGCGAAAATACAATGAACTACACGTTTCATTGTACATCATACAATCATCCTTGCATGAGGATCAAGTCGTCTCTATCTTCCCGTTCTATCATTTTGACAAATTCCCAAAGTGACAAAGTTAACTTTCCTCCAGGATACAGATTTAATCCTCAACAGTGACTTCCTCCGTCTCTAAATAATGAATCAAGTATAGGAACATTTAACTAAAGGATATAAAAATCATATTAAATTAAGTTTCTGCTGAAGTTGTATTTTTAGAATTTAAATACCTTCAGTTACATTATTTAATGTTGTCTTTTGGGAAAACATAATTTTAGAGTTAAAAAGTGTCTTTAATTGACACTTAATACATTACAACCTTTTGACACTAGAGCACCAGCGTGAAATGATGCTCCCCTGAACATCTCTAGGTTTCCGAGCCAATCAGTATTTTTTTTTTTAAGTTTAAAAAGTTTTCCTCCAACAGCTGCTGAGGTTTGAGTGAATGTCTATTGTGCCTACCTGCGCCAGAGGCTTCCCCAGTTCCACTGCCATAAGCTCCGTATGCTGCCGCACAACACCCGACCCTCAACTCTTCCTCTGTGTGCGAGTCCCGCTCTCTTAGTAGCTGTAATGTGGGCATTCCTACAGTCAGACCAAACAATAAGGGATGTGCTCCCTGCCTATGGACCATTACATCATCAACATGCCCTTATAAGGAGTTTTGCATTGCCCAGGCTCGCAAGAAGGGGGTGTGCTTGCTCGTATGTGTGTAAGCTCGCGGTGTGTTCATGTGCAAGCGCGTCCCCCCTGAAGTAACTTTTTAACTGGAGGATGTGGCAGGGATGAGGGGAAAGGGTTTCTCCTTGACGTCTGTAACGTGTGAAATATCTGGCCGGTCTGTCACTCGCTCCGGAGTCAGGGAAGTAGGTGAGGAGAGACGAGGAGTTCGAGTTACACCGTTTCCTTCTGGCTCTTGTCAACTCGAGTCACTTGTTCAGCCGGGGAGGCAGGAGAAAGAAAAAAAGAAAAGCTCGCAAACGTTAATTCTTTGTAAAATTGAGTCCAACGCTGAAGAACAAGCATGACATCTATCTTTTAAAAAAAATGGGAAATGTATATTCACGGCCCACACCTAATGGATCCCCTGACATTTAGGTTTTCACTGAAATGGGTTTGTTGCTGATTGAAATCACAGAATGACAGTAGGCTCTCACTTCTCACTTTTGCCAGCACCGCTAACAAATGGTTCAGAAACCCAAGGCAGAAAAACGTCTTGGACCCAGACGCCAATGTGTCCCTCTGACAAGTGCTTTTTATTCTCTCAACGTGTGTCCTCCAAATATTTCCACCATTTATATCATTATAATATAAGTACAGAAAGGCAAAGTACTCCAAACGCAGACTGGCCAAATTTAATAAATAATAATAATTGGAGTATTAGTTTGACATTTTGGGGAAAGAAACAGCTTTATGGTTCAAATTATAAAATGAAATATCACAGCCCGATACATCAAGTACTCAAAGAAGCAGACTGGCCAATTTAAAGGTATTATAGTGCATGATAAATTCTTATTTTATTAGAGGAATAATTACACATTTAGGGGGAAGGAACAGCATTATGGGTAATGGTAGGTGGATTTTTGTTACCTGTTAACATTCTCCATGGTCGAGCACTGCGTTTAAAGATATTAAATATATTAAATGAAATGCATTCTGAGCAAATACCATGATACAAGTATATAAAGTGAATACTCAATGGCCAATTTCATGTAATTATTACTTTCTCTTTGCTTCTCTTTCTTCATTTTTAAAACCTCCATTAAACAGCAAAATCTCCACAAAACTACACTTGAATAAACCACTTTGCTTCTTTTTCAGTCAGGGGAACGTTGGGAGAATACCTGAGGCGGGTGTTGGGCAATCAAACATCCTACCTGTGGCTTCGAGCTAATGGCTCCACAAACACAACACTGGATTGCAATCGCAGGCTAAGCCAGCGCGCATTTCTCTTTATCAGTGGCGCATTGTCCGGCGCACAATGCCTCAGTCTTTACTCTCATTATCAGATCGCTCTTATCCGACTCACACATTTCACATTTAAAGTGTCAACATCATGTGTGTCCCCCCCAATCGTCATTAGGTGTTTGTGTTCCTGTTAGATAAAGTCCAAAAATTCCAGATTCAACAATAAGATTTCAGTTTAAACAGGAGATGGGTTTTTGATGAGTTTCTTTCAAATCAGTGTTTTCTGTAACCATGTGCTCCGGGCTGGGCACTGCAGTTATAAATGGTCCCAGCAGTGTAATGGGATAAAAGCGAGACTCTTCCTGCCTCCTGCCCGCTAAATAAAATATGTCATGGCTTCAAAATGGCTGAGGTCACCATTGCCAAAAGGTAGAGGGAAGCGGAAAACATATCGTACATATAAGTTCAACGCGTAAATGTGGATTAAACAAGTGGTCCATCAGTGGGCGGCATCCAATCGGACCTCATGGCCTCTTCTGAACAATGCTGCAGAAAGTCTGTGGTCGTGTCCTTTTGTTCCGTCGGTAATTTTCATGCTTTAAAAGTTGTAACCTGAGTTAGAATAATGACAGGAACGAGGCTGATGTGTTCATATTGGGTCACCTTGAAGTACGCAAGCATCTAGAAAACCATCTTCCCCAACAAACTCGTTTTAACCACCGAAAAATGTGAAACAGAAATCCCCCCGTCTTTTTTGCGAAAGATTAATTCGCTGTCTTCTGAACCCGCTGACGGACGCCAGCGTGCACACTGTGACATGACGTCTGCTGGTCCAGCGTCAGACGGAGCACAGCTCCAGCGGGAGCCAGACACAACTCCCAAATTCCTAAAAAGAAGTAAACCGAAAACATGTGTTGTGCTGACCACGTCGAGAGAAAAGGAGTAATGATAACAATTAATCACAGATCTCAGACCAGTCGGTGGCGACGGGCGCCGGAGGCCGATGAATGTATCGCTGTGCGGCGCTAGAAGCCAAACACAGCATTTGTTTTTGGTCAGGAACTCAACATGATGCTGGAGCAAACACAACAAATGGGATTTATTTTGGAGAATACTGCAGGTCCTAAACTTGTTATTGAAAATTCACCAGTAGCGGGAGGTGTGCGAATTACTTGTCACTGGAGGTCTGGTAGGGCCTTCCATGTTTGAGAGTTGTGATTTAATAATAATAATGCTTTAAGACTTATTTGAATTACTTCTTTGTTTTGTAATGATTTGGGTTGGATTTCAGATTCGGTCATTACCACAAACCCACTATTTGGAGCTTCCTGTGCTCTGTGTGCTGCTGTGTCCTTGGCCGGAGGCTATGGAGTGATACAAGTAACCAATCAGACCCTACAGCCCGGCGGTGGCATCATAATCAACCAATAAGTGCAATTCTTCGTGTTCTGGGCACGTAATGCGACAATCGATTTGTGGCTGATTTGCTTCGGAATCCATTTTGTAGGCAAAGTTTTCCAAGATACAAAGGAACAATCTCAAAGGGAGACAAACAAAGCTGGGTCCAAATTCACCCACTCATTTACTAACCCCTACTTTAGGGACGATAGAGTGAGGTCATCTGCAAAGGAAAAAAACTGTTTCGAACACATCTCCCACAGTAAATGTTTATTTTACACTTAGAATTCATTCTTTTAGGTAAAAAACTGGTTGAATGACTATGTTTACATTTAGTAATAAACTTTTTTGCCGCAATTTGTGCTTTGATGCGCTGCCCTGCTCGTATTTACATCTTTTTATCGAACGGTTCCTGCTACTCTGTCCTGTCTCCGCTGCGAGTGCAATGCATGATGGGATATGTCGCTCGGGTGGTGACCATCAGCTGTACACTACTTTTCACAATGCATTGTGAGAAACAATGAGTGCACTATATGGGGTATAGAAAATGGCATTAAACATTCGGGCTGCATTACCAAATAGCAGCCTCACCCCTATAATGGAATATATAATGGTTAGAGGCTGAAGGAATGGGAGCACAACCAGAGGGCCATGGTCGGGCTTCCTGCTGCGCCTGAGTCGCTACTCTGTCTCACAAACCAAATCCTGAGTCCACTTGAAAGTACGACAGAACTCAAAAGCTCCTTTAAAGAATCACAGTGAGTCTTTAGCCACAAGGCTGTGCATGGAGAATTGGCCGACTGAAATGGACACTAGGGTTAGGGTTAGGGTAAGGCAGGATTGATTGCAGGCAATTTAAAAGCGCAGTATTTAAAAATATGCAGAGTCTCCGAGTTCAGCCCTAAAATGTGATGTATCGTAGTGTTTCCTCTCTCTCTCCCCTTTTTTCCCTGCAGCAGAACTTGTTTGTTCTGGGAACCAAATTAGATTCTATTTGTGGATGTGGACAGATTCGGGACCCGGAGTACTGCGAGCTGGAACCAGATGTCAGGGATCACACACAAGAGCAGGCCACACAAACATGTTTGCTGTGACAAGACTCCGCCGTATGACAAATCGTTGGGAGATGAAGATGTGTTATGTAACCCCCCCCCCCCCCCCCGCAGGATGACTGCAGCGCTGACAATAAACAGAAAAATGAGGAGGTTTGGGATTTGGTCTGGACGAGCATCGTGTGCGGTTCAGCGGGGCGGTCGTTAAAATCCAGAGGGCTCGGCCTTCCGGCGTTTCTTCAGAGCTGGAAATTCCAGGTTTACAAATTACAAAACATGAGCTGCATTGATGACTTTAAGGATGGGATTAGAGAAGCTAGCCCCGCTCCAGCTGTGTGTGACCCGCAGCTCTGAGGCTGCGCTCCGTTCGAACTGTGTCAGAAGGAAAAGCCGCCTCAGGGCATCCTTGTGGCCTTTGTGGTTAGGATGCCAACCTTGTAATTGCAAAAGTTTTCCATTTTGACTCGGGACCTGAGCCGCGTGTCACGGCTCTCCATTCCTCCCCACGTTTCACAGTCTGCATCCAAAACTGTTGCCGTCCATTAAAGGCAAAGGGCAAGGAAACTTTCAAGACACGCGGTGGTGCGAAAAAAGTAGAATCTGAATTATGTTCTGCCACAAAAATGCACTAAAGACGCCAATGAATACATACAGGCACACACACTACATAATGAATGACTGAATAATCATTTTACCATCAACCACATAGTCCTTAAGAGAAAGTCTAAAATGAGGCCAAAATGTGGTCTGCTTTATGCTAATTTCAGTCTAAACTAATAAAAACTACAAAATATAATTAGAAATTTAGCTAAAATGTTTTATCCTACACACGTAACTGTAAGGTTGATTTGAAGCCTGATACTGAAGCATTGGACATCCCTCTGAAGTGTAATGAATTCTGGGATAGGTTGGGCCTTAGAATCCCCCCATTGGAGCCTTGATTTCTCAAGGATGGGAGGATGCATTTGTAGGAGCCTTCATAATGGGACTGTCGGTTTTCAAATGCTTCCTCTGAATTGAGACACAGCTCAGGAGACACAAGTTAACATTTTCTTTTTCTCACTGGAGCTCCAGTTGGATGGAAACCTGACTTATTACTGAAACTGGACTCTTCTGGATTGGGTTTCATCTCCTCACCAGTACCTGTAGCAACGTGTTGACACCAATACAAGGACTGTATCTGGTCCTAATCCTCGCTTACACTTCAAACACCCGATATGGGCTCTCCCTGAGTTCTGTTCCTCGCACAGTCTCCAGCTATAAGAAAAGCACAGCTGTCGTATGAGCACATTAGGTGAGGACACATGTTGAGAGTGTTTAGGTGCATGTATGTGTGTGCACGTGGTACCTGATATGAGGCGTGAATCTGTAAAACCATCAATGTCCAAACCAGATGGAAACAAGAGATATGGCCGAGCCCAGTAAGTTTTACTACCTGTCTTTTTTGTTGCCCTTTAGCAAAATGTGTGAGTTAAGAATCTGTCGTGTGCACAACCAGACAGCCAGAGACAAAGACTCACACTTTCTCCTCTGAGTGTGCTGGTGCGATTCCCCGCCGCACATCAGACAGGCCGCCTCTCTGCAGACGAGGCCTGGTCTCGCCCCGAACACTCAGCCTGACACGCACATGCCTGTGCGATACGTTCAGAGCCCGGGGGCTGATTACCTGACATACACGCATGACATCATCAGCTTGTAATCAAATCCACATGTCTCTCTCTCTCGCTCTCTCTCTCTCTCTCTCTCTCTCTCTCTCTCTCTCTCTCTCTCTCTCTCGCTCCCTCCACTTCTCGCTGGAATTCTATCTCTCTCTAAATCCACCCTTGACTTTGCCTTCATATTCCTCTTTCTGTTTGTTTTTCTTTTATGCCCTTTTCTCACTCCCCCCGGTACTCTCCTGTCTCTCCCTCCCTCCCTCCTTCACAGCCGTTCGCCGTCTTTGTCTACCACCTCTTTTTTTCTCTTTTTTTCTGTCTCTTGTTTCTGATCTCAGTCTGGGCCCCAGCATGGGCTTCGCTGTTAAAATGGAACGTGATTTTGATTGCCAGGGTAAGAAACTCTGGTGTGGACATTCGCTGGCCTTTTATGGCCAAAATCAGCTTTGTTTACGTCCGTCCTCTGGCTGGAGACATTTTGTCCGTTGTTGTTGTGATGACAGGTTGTCGAGGCCGGCTGCACATCAAGGTGGACCTGGGTTTTATTGATTTCTCCTAATTGTGATGTTTTCATGCTTTCACCAATATTTACGCAGCTTTTCCTTTATTCTAGGCCCAAGTTGTGTCCGAGCATGCATATGTGTGTTTGTGTGTCTGTGTCTCAGTAAAGGTAATATGACCTTGACCTTTCACCTCCTCTGGGAGTTTTGTTGCTCTAAAGGTATGTCTGCTTCTCTCTTAAAGGAAAAGCAGGATTTGATTGGGTCACTTTTCGCCTCAGTCACTCAGAAACTTTTTTTTAAAAGATTTTTATGCTTTTAATTTATGGTCAGACTTCATTAAGGATCAACCTTTCCCCCTTAAACTTTAATTTATATTTCTGGGGACATTTTAGGGATCAGTCAACGACCATTCATTACATTTGGCTCAAGAAAAACACAAACATGTGCTCGTTCCTGTTTAGCCTGAGCGTCTGTCCCTGTCTCTATAACTCACTCTTGCTGTTCCATAACCTGGATTTCACAGGTTCATGCAACCCCAAGGAACCTCAAGAGCACTGTTATCGTCTTGTCTTTCTTATTTAGGTTCTTGTAATGATAAAAAAAGAATTGTTTGTGTCTCTTCTATTCCCCTCGACTCGTTTCTCTCAGTTCTTGCGAGAGTGTTCTTTCTCCGGCGTTGGGAACAAATAGTTCCCTGGACCGAGCTTCATAACGAACACAACACGTCATCCTACCAGGGCAGGATATAAGATCACGGGCAGGAATCAATCACGTACATTCAGATTGAAGGGCTGGACGCGGGCGGACAGGTTTTAATTAACAGACTCGCAGCAGCTACTCCCTCGGAAAGGAATCACGGGTTGGAGTTAGAAATCAAGAGAGGTGTCCTGAGGTGTTTGTTTATGTGTGTGTGTGTGTGTGTGTGTGTGTGTGTGTGTGAGAGCAGACTGATAATCTGGTACAGCTGATAATCATTACCCCCGCATTACCGTGGACTTTGATGTGAATCACAAACACTTACGGAGGATGTTGCGATCACTGTTTGCACAAATGTGGTAGTTTTCAAAGCCCCCCCCGAAGGCCTCACGTTAACAGCCAGCCATTGCGTGTGCAGTGTGGCTCGGACCTGGCAGCGACCGGCTTTACATCATGTCACATGCGGCGAAAGATTCCAAATCTTTACACAAACACGAATACGCTCCTCTGAGATAAATCATCTTTCTATACGACGCATTTACAACAGCAATGGCGTCGTCGGGGAGACGTAATGGTCGCCAGCTTACGTTTTCTATTAACATAATGAGGAAATGTTGATTAATGGATCTGGTACGCTCATGCTGAACACATTAATCCAGGCTGGGGTCAGGAGAAAAGACCCTGGTCTGTTTCAACACACCGAAATATGCAGTGACTTGAGACGGGGGCCTGTTTATTAACTTTTAAACCAGCGACCTTAACCACAGTCATTCTGTTTGCAGAAAGTATTTATTGCCGTGTAAATGTAATTTCCAGGAGTCACGCAGATAGAAAGGAGCAGAAACGTGTCACTTTGGAGACGTCTCACCGCGTCACACTCCGGTCTTTGTCACATTGTTTGATTTGTGAAAGCCCACTTTGACATTTGAGGTGTCCTACAGCGATGATTCCCAAGCAGCTCCTCACACTGCTCATTACGTCCTCCTCATGTTTTCCGTGTGTGTGTTCGTTTCAGTCCAATTAGTCGTGTTGTTTTAAACGTTACGTAAGACTGGATTGTTACAATGTTTGTAATGGGGGTCCTGGAATTTTCGGTTTTTCAGCCGTGACTCATTTGCAGATCATGGTGTTGGGACACGGCAACTGGAAAGTGAAGTCAACGATGATAATCCATATTCCCAAAGGGACGATATTTGTGTTGATTCTCTCCCTGAGCACAAATATCTGGACCTATTTTCTTTTAACAAATCGTTATTTGTACATTTTCTTCACCGTCTGTTCTTCAACTACCCCTGGCACTGAGGCAACTTCAGCTTCAGAGCCAGATTCTTGCTTTTAAACTCACATCAGCACATGGTGTTGATTCCCTTTGGCTTCACGCCCCTTCGCAACAATGGCAACGCACAATAGAACTTGTAACACACACACACTCATTTGTACAGCTGTCAGGTGAGCAGGGCGGATCTTCCTCCAGAGACTCTTTGATGGCTTCCGGATGGATTAGCGTTGATCTCAAGTCTGTGGAAGCAGCACAAGAGCTGCTCTCTAATCAGATTACAGGGAGCCGAGCTTCCCCAAATAGGCTGACATGTTCCCCGCCACTTTTCCCACCTGTGTGTTTGCGGAGCTGCCTCGTTAATCTTTTCCCTCGCTGCGTTTTCACATCTTTCTCACGAAATTCCAGCGTCTACTCCCGTTCCGCCGAGCCGCCCCCTTTACCGACGGTGCAACCTCTACCTGGCTAATCTCTTAATGTTTGCCTTCCCAGGGGCCACAACCACATGCCGGGGCCTCACCTCCGTCCCAATCAGCCGCTCAGCCTGCACCGAATCAAAGGTTGTGTTTAAGCAGTGCGAGATAACCGAGCTTCAAAGGCCTCCGCGCCGAGGCTGTGTTTAAAAGGGAGCATACTTCTAAGTGCCGGTTCAACCTGGGAAGATTACAGTGTGACCACCCACCATATAGCACTTCATTTTAAAGCTTGTCCCCTTTTGAATGTACACGGAAGTGAACGACAATGCTTCCTTCAGAGCCGCCGGAGCAAACCAACTTCTGTGGAATATCACCCCCATGGATACAGAGGAAATTCTCTCATCAGTGTTCTGTATGCAACTCCTTCTTGGATATCTTTACTCACTCGCTGACTTATCTCCAAACACTGTCCGGCAATCTTTAAACACAGGATATTGGTTTCCTAATCTGGTCATCCTTTCACAACTTCATTAATGGAAGAGGTCCAGCAAAGCCTCCGCACAAAAAATCCACCGCGCTGATGGTGTCATTGTGTTGCTATGAAAGCAGAGGCCTGATTAAAGTAGACGCGTCCAGAGGCTTGTCATACACGGGGATCAGTCTGGCTTAGAAGAGAGTGCAGATGAGACAAGTTGGAAGAGGACAAGGAGTTTAGATTTGAAATTCATAAGCTCAGGTTCTCGGGTTATGAATTGGCTCAGACGCTCCGAACCCTCTGAGCAGTGGATTCGTGGCCTACCATCACCTTGTTTTAAACTCAACTCAAAAGATTCTGACTTCTGAAAAGATCGATTTTTTAATTTGATTTGACCTTGAAATGGGAATTTGACGAACAATCAACTGTCTTTGCGGTGAATAGATTGTGGCTGAAGTGACAGAAACATGATCAAACATCAGTTACAAGTTTGTGCTGAAACCGATGCCAAAGGCTATTTCCAACTAAAGGGAAGGCGGCCTAAAAAATCACATCTGTGCCTCCGTCTAATCCAAATAACTGGAGCTAAGTGTTGATGTCAGTGTGATCAGCCTGTAAGGGAACGCACAGCAGACTCTACCAAGAGGCTGCAGATTTCCTTTTCTCCTCCTGATCCGTCTCTACCTCCCACCCGTCCGTCCGTCTGCTCGTTCTGCCTGGCGTCTCTCTCTATCTCTCTCTCTCTCTCTGGCGATGACACCCCCCCCCCCTCTCGCCAGATGGCCCCTCGTTCGTCATTGTATCTGAACCCTCTCATAACGCTCCCGGGGCTGCAGAGGAGTGCGACCTCAGATGACACGTTGTTTCTCAGACGTAATGGCTCACTTGTGAGTGGGATTATTATGATCAGCAGAAATGACAGGTGATCCCTTACAATTTCCTTTGGGGGGGGGGGGGGGTGTAAGCAGACTGTACGACACATGGAGGCGACACAGAGGTCTCGTAACGTCTGGACTTCTCTGATCTCCCACCACAATTCCTCGTCCCTAATTAACTGAGTTATTTACCCAGTGCCTTCCAACTTGCGTGGCATAAATGTTTCTTCTGGGTGTAACCTGCCAATTGACATAATTGACGTTGCACGCACAGCAAAGCGAACAATGGGAGAGAAAGTTATCCAGTGTTTAATGTTTTTATGCGAACCATATTATAACCACTTCCTTTTCACAGTTTATTAAAAGCGTCATCCCCCCCCCCCTTCCTCCTCTTCGTCTCTCTCTCCGTCCCTGTCCTTGTCTCCCCCCCCCCCCCTTCTGTCACCCTTTCCATCACAACTGCTCTCACCGGATCCTCCCACTCGCTGCTCACCTCTCCCTGCTTCGGGAGGAATGTAAATGATAGTCATTCGTGAAGGGGGGGGGGGGGGGACGTTGGGTGTGACGCCTGAATTGACTTCAGCGAGAGTACGTGATGAAGCGAGTGCGCGGGCGTCTGCGTCTGACTTTCCCCCCCTTCCGGACAGCTCGGAGGGGATGCGACCCCCTGACGGGCGGGAGGTCTGTGATCTCTCTATTGTCTGCTCGCTTCCTGGTTCGGGCTTTCATCAGCCCAATGACTTCTTGGCAGCGGGGCCTCCAATTGTCACCGAGCGTGATTTAAAGTGAGGAGAAGCAGACTCGTAGCACTTAGCCGCCACGTCACCGCTTCCATTTCTCGCATGTCATCCTCCACATCTGTATTTGTTGCTGCAACGTATTTATCCCCTCGGGACACGTTCCTGTTGGCGTCGTGTCATCCTTTGTTCAAGAGTGTTATTGAGTCATGGCACAGAATAATTGAGCCGTGGCAAATGCCGTCCACACTCTCTTGGGTTCTCAACGATGAACATGCCGAGTATGAAGCCGATGAGATGAATATGAGCCACATACAGATTTCAGGAGTTATTAGACCGAATAAAGAAAGACTGACATTGGAACTGATGCTTGTGAGAGATGCTGTAATGATCAGTTTCCATCTTGTTAATGATGTCATTCCTGTAATGACCAAAACCCCTTTTAAACGTTCTTTAAAGAAATTTACCTCCTGCTGTTTTGTTTTCTTAGTGCAGACATATTGAGACTGACTGATGAGTGACAGCTGTCATCTTTGAGTTGTTTGCTTCTGTAAATGATCTCTAATTTCCCTGCAGTTTTTATATGGAAATAGACAGATCTGTATAGTCTGTCAATGTTCAGTCAGTAGCGGACCACAGACATTGATGGCGTGTCTTCAGCTGCCAGACATAAGACAACTGTTGCAAAGAGAAAAGCCCACACAGAGATTCCAAGTATGTCCAAAAACTATTTTGTCTGCTCTTGTAAATAATCAAATTCCAGATTGATCACACTCTGCCTGAAGTGATGAACGTTAAAAATGTTGATTCGATAAATAAATTCAGCATGGCAAAAATCCTTCTTTTGCTGTTTTTGTACCAAAGCCAGTGAATAGATCGCTCTGTTGTTGTTTTCCTTTTTAACCGTGGCTTTGTGCCATGCCAGTCCATGACGTTTGAAAGCTCTCAAAGAGGTGGAGGAAAACAAGAGCCTGTCGGGGGGGGGTGATGTGGCACACTGCAGCCGCTGTGTTCCCAGGTCTCTCGGCTGCATTAGGCTCCCCCCGTGGCAGAAAACACTCACAATGTTGATGAAGTGCACCGCTGGGATACCTTAATGCACGTCAAGGGGCTGCCTGAAAGGATCGGATCAGCCAGGTTATTAATGCAAGGACCCGATATTGGAGTTTAGCCCGTCTCCAGCCTGGGTGATGTCACCGTCTGGATAGACAGGACTAGTCTCACCTCGGTGACTGAGCACAACAGATGGCCCGCATCTGGACGGATTCCAGAGAGACGTTTTAGCGCTGAGGGTTATGAGCTTTAGCTCCGTCCACTGGCTTCCAGTGATGATGAGGATTGATGGTGATTTTCTTTTCTTTTAGTGCAATTAGCTCTGGCGGGGTGCCGGTGTCTTGAGAGGTTTTTACAAGATAGAAAAAAGGAAAACAAGTAAAAACATCTGTTGGCCGAGTCGCATGGATCTTAACATACACTTCTGTCTCCTTTCTGAAGAAGTTCCGAGGAAAAGCATGTTTTTTCCTCCTGATGTTTACGGATTCATAAAAGCGAACCCAAACACATTTAATAACAACATGACAACCTTTGCTAAATGATACAAAACACGATACGTGCGTCATTGTATCCAAACATTTGATCCTTTTTGCAATATTCAAATCTGTCCAGCCACACTTTTATAACGAAAAAAAAACTTTATTATACTTCTCATAATGACATAAGAGGCGGTTTTGCTCCAATTCTGAATTGTATTGCTTTGTGCAGCGCTATTGCTTCCATAAAGTTTTTACCATCCACGCAGGCGGTAAAAACCTCAAAGTTTCTTCTGCAATTGTGCCCATTCCTGCAATGGAAATGGAATGCACATAATGTCTTTGACTCTTTCGTCTGTGTACCAGTCACACAGACCAAAATTTAATGGGCTCTTCCTTGGGCCATGTCCCACCCCTCCACAAGAATTTACAGGAAATGATTGTCTAGTTTTTGCATATTCCTGCAAACAACCTCCTAATCTGATGTTATTACTTTATCCACTCAGATGAAAATTCTAAATTCGCATTATTATTATATTTTAGTGATGAAATTATTTGCATGCGCAGCTACGGAGTGTATTGTTTTTCCCTCGTGGAAGAATTGTGTTCGCAAATATAGAAATCTTCTGCATCAGTCCGCAGCACTTGTTGTACATACCCACCAGGGACGGTTCCATGCTGTTGGCCACTGAGCAGCTCCACTTGAGTAACAGGGGCTTAAGTGGGACATTTGGTTAAATCCTTAAAATGCATTTAATTCTACCCTTCCCGGCACGAGAGAAGCTAACATTTAAAACATCATATTAAAATCTTGGAGCAGTGCAGTCCCTCTGAAACGGCTCCAAGGCCTCGCAAGGCAAAAGAATTGCGCAAATCCGATTTTTGTTTTAATGTTATTTTGGGTTGAGCATAAAACCGGCTATAATATACGGCTGCTCGAAATGTGAGCTCATAATTTTCTTTGTTTGCAAAGAAAAAAAGAGTAAGAAATGAGTGTGCCTTTGGAATGAGCTCATGCTATACTTACATTAAATTAGAGAGATCCCGGCATGGCATTTATTTCCCCTGGTGTTTGCTCTTTGTCCAAACCACAGATACCTCACCTCCTCCCTGGCATGTGTAAACTCTACAAGAACCCGTCCTGGATTGTCAGACGCCTTAAAAACGGATTACAGGTGATGCACGTGGCCGGATAATAAAGTGTGTGTACCAGATCCGGAATTTTCGAACTTGTATCCTGGTGACTGCACCAAAGAAACCAGAGCAAATAAAACACTCGGCTCTTAGGGTATCCTACCTTACTTGTCTTCTCACTGACATGGATACTTCCTCTTTCTCCCACTTCACCAAAACCATGAGAGGCTCCTGAAACTGGATCGACCCTTTAAACCGTTTTTCCACCCTTTAGTCATACTACCCCCACCCCACCCACCCACCTCCCCACCTCCTGTCACTGCCGGCAGGATTTCGAGGCCCAAAGAAACATTGGTCCAGAGATATCAGGCCGCTGGAAAAGTCTGATTTCATCGCTCTAATCTTTTATGGCAAGGCGAGCAGGCCTTTCTTTCACCCCCATCAAAGAACATGATCTCCTGGATGTCTTTATCCATGCAGTGTTACAAGAGTATCACACTAAGACATTTACGTCTCACCAGGTCATTACAACGTCAGGACGGGAGACTTTCTTTGGAGTAAAACTAAATTGACTGCATCATTTAATCTTGGAAATATACAGTGTAATTGAGGTTTTTTGGGCCTGGCATCAAAAGGGGCTGCTTTCGTCTGGAAGGGACTTGAGTGCGGTTCAGAGTCTTAGGGTGGAGGAAGGTGGCTGTTGTTTGTTTTGCTGTTATGACATGGCAGCTGAGACACAGTATGCTCGACAATTTGTGGTCCACGAATGTAAATGATTTGGGGGTAGCCGCCATCGGGCTCGTTGTACCAGTGTATTAATTCGCTTGGCACTGGTTTTCGTCTCCTGCCATAAGAAGTTGTGTGAAGTCAGGCATCTTATTGAGGGTTGAGTTACATTTCTGCCGTGATTCTCCGGAGGCTTGTGGGCTTTGTAAAACACTAAACTGTTAAAGCCTCGTGTAAAACAGATATTTCTCAAGACATTACTCACTGATGCATAATAATTAGGTTTTATTAATTTCCTTGAACTCTGAATGGAAGCAATGATAATAACAGTGGGGGGAAAGGTGTGTCTGAAACGATAATGTTTACTCTCGTATCTCAACCCCCGGAGCAGAGCAGTGCCAGCCATTCTCTGGTCTCATAACCCGGCAGGAAAACGCTCTCATCAATCATCCCCGAGCACCTTGCGTTGGGATCGGGGAGGAGGGAATTTAAAACCCAACCGCGGCTCGTATTTCTCCGTCTTGTCAAAGCCCAGGATGCACTGGGACAGGGTGGTCCCTCTGACAGCTTCCTCTATTGTTCCCCGACAACGAGTCGATCTCCCCGGTTTTAGATTTTGGTTTCCATATCGCCGCTCGACACCCGGCCGCCTCAGGCCCGACAGGTCCTCCTGGAGGCCGAGCCCACAGCCTTGAGATTCTTCTCCTCCCACGTCTACCGCAAACCCGCGTCTTAATTTCGCACACAGGGGTTTTACAATGTCCGAAAACCTGACGTCTGGAGATTCCTTTCAGTTGATAAATGTTCGGGATTGCGAGATGACCTCATACATTAAAACCAAACAGCCTTGTCTTCCTTCGTAAGGGGAAAAGTAAATTGAACCCCATTCCTTATAAACATCCCTAATTAGCAGTTCTCACCTCCGAGTGAGTCGCTTCACACCCTGAGAAAGTTACAAGGGCTATTTCCAATTTAACACGAAATCCCATAAAGTCCAGAAGGTGGCTGCAGATGGAACGGCTCGAGTACGGTGACCTGACACTAAAACAGCAGATTATTTCTATATTTCAGGACATTTGACAAGAAAACTCCATCTGGAGAGCAGTAAGATGTTGTGAAATCAACAATAGCGCCATAAATCACTGACCCCTGCTCCCCCTTGGACATTTGCTGCTTTGTTTACACACTGAGGTGTCCTCCATCATGTCCTGGAAACGAGATCTGGAACTTTTAGGCCTTTCTCTCAACATTTGTTATACGTCGGGGGAACCAAAAGTGCCAAAAACAGTCAGTTTCGTTGCCTAAGGCTCGGGCTAAACTGGGCCTTTCCTCTCAGCGGGCCGAAACAGGAAATGAGATCATGAGCTGTTTTGACAGGAACATCCTCCGTAGACTCATCGCTCATCATTTTTTACTTTTTAACTTCGTTTTTGCCTCTACTATATATCCTATATAAGTACAATAATTATGAAGGATTGCTGTAGGATGCCATGTTCTTAATTTTGCATTCAAGTCACACCAGGGACCAATTATTGGAATATTAGTTTTACCTCAAGTTCTCCAAATACTTAGACAAACATGTGACCCCATAGCACTTATTAGCAGTATGTTAGCAGTTACAAATGATATGTATCTAAGAGCAGAGCTAAGAAAGTTTCAGTTTGTGTATTTGTCAATAACTATAATTTATGTTTTTATAATGTTTAAACAGATTTATTAACAGTTGTGTACATGATTGTTTTGAAATAATTGATTTAAATATAAAGGACATTGTGTGTATTCCTATTTTATATCATTAACTGATTCCAGCTATTATATAGACTATGGAATTTCATGTTTTTTCACCAGATCTTGAAGCTTCTGAGGCTTTTAGATGAAAAACCCTTAAACGTTTTCATTTAAATCTATGTTAGTGTGATTAAATCTGTTATAACCCACTCTCCGTAAATGCTGCTAGAGGGAGTGTTAGAGAAACATGAATTTCCTCCATGTCCGTCATGTTAAGTGGCTGAGTACAGAACAGCCGTAATCGTGTCTTGGTTGAAAAACAGAAAGGGGAGAGAAAAGTTGCCGCAGTGATTCACGGTCCCTGTTTGCACAGTTCATCACGGGCACGTCCAGATTGGCCACAATGAGACATTTGATTTGGCAGATCCAGGCAGGCGCTTTTCCTCCCCTCCATAATTCACTCACTATCTCAACACCGGCTTGGCCCGGCCGCGCAGGCACAGGCTCATTGTTCGGACGCAGCAGCTGCCGGCCTCGGCCACGTAATGTGCCGAGCTTTCTCGCCTGCCACTTCCTTCCAGCCCGACAGGACGGCCGGCGAAAAATGGCTTCCCCTTCGCCGAGGTTTGCCAAGCTGTAACTCAAGAAGGTGTCTGCTGGAACAAATGCGAGAAGAGGGTGAAACAAACAAAACAAGAGAGCTGGCTGGTAAATGAATCCTCCGCGACGTCCAGTTGACATGTTGTTCTTTAGATTTTCTCTGCTTGCTCGGGGCGATTCGAGACTCCCCCTTCGTTTGCTGTCTCCGGCCCCAGCGGAAGCCACGTGGAAATGTCATGCTTACTCCACATTAGCTGCATTTTTTTTCTCCGCTTCCCCCCCCCCCCCCCAACTGGCCCTCCACCCTCTGTGCTATTTCCTTTCACAAATAGGAGATTAGCTCATACATCACTCTCGCGGATTCCCAGTCCCTGTAATCATTTGTCAAGCTCTGCTCCCCCCCCCCCCCCCCCGTCACGCGCTAACGGTTCCAAATAAGTTGTCAGGCTGCTCCAGCCACACAGCTCAGGTAATTGTACTGGAAAACTCCATATTTGACATGCAGACAAACTCGTGGGTTGGATTATGCCATTAATAGTCCCCCAGTCCAATATGCCTTTCGTATAGACGCCATGATGTCTCTTGACCTTGTTAACCTCTCTGCCGTCAGACAATCTCATGTAAATACTGACTTTTCTCGACTTATATTTGGATAAAAAACTAAGAAAAAAAGAAAAAAACGAAATATTGACGCTTCTACACCACCTCCCAGGAGTCGATTCTATTTTAAGGCTCTGTTTATAAACGAGACTAAAAATGGTCGGAGCGGAATGAGCACGTCCTTGTGGTCGGTGAGGTCTAATCGCTGCATTCTGCCGGGGAGATGTAATCACATTACGCCATGCGGTGACGCCGCCCCGGGCCTAATTACCAGCCAGTTTACACACGTCGGTGGAGCGATATTAGTTCGGCAGGGTTGCACACTCTAAGGTACGAGTGCTACACGTGGAAACTATGCTTTCATGTGAGCGGGCGTCTGCTCCGCGTTACTGGGCTTCTGCCTTTTCACTGGTCTTGATGGACACCTGCACATCTGCAGTCCAGAGGCGGAAGGAGCATCTGTGAAGCGTTAATGCTCCTTGTCTCTTTCAAATAGTCCCATCATTTCTTATCCGTGAGGTAACGATAAGATATAGAGGAGGACAGCGATCCCTTGTTCATTGCCGAATGCAGGTCTGCCGTGCAAATCTACAGTGTTTCTTTAACCTTTGAGATAACAACTTAATTTATTGTAAGAATCGGAGCAAATCCAAGCAGGTTTAACTTCTCTGATTGGGAAAATTCTGAAAAATCCACAGTCTGTTTTACTTCAGAGGTTAATACAAAAGCCTTACTTGCCAAAATGCATCTCAGACACACATGTCTTTACACCCAAGATTGATCTTAGACTAAGCAAAACATTATTCTCCAAATAAATCAGCCTATAGGATAAAAAAAAAAGTCAGCGTCCTGCACTCGATAGATAAAGTTGTGCGGCTTTGAGGTTTGAGTTAGTGGAGGAGAAGGAGCCCTGCTACAGTAGATTCAGATGGATGAGCGTGATGCTGAGGAGACCGTCGGGCAATGTGTTTGGTTATCTGGCCGAAGCAGCAAAGGGAGTGTTGGCTGACGAACTCACATTAGGTCAGTAGACGCTCAGTTTTTCCTACGACGTGGGAGCGATAGTGAAGATACACCAACAAAGGTGGGGTTTGAAGCAGGGAACACAAATGCAGCAACTTCTCCTTTAACTTTAATGTGCACAACTACCTCTTTTTGTGTATTTTTATCTCATCTATTATGACACTATGTGACCTCAGATTGCAAAGAAAAAAGATGGCCATGAATCCCGATGAGTCATTTCGGTTTGCTGTGTGACGTAGAGGAAACTTGCACACATGAACCTCATCTGGGAGCATAATTTGTGCCTGTGTCCCGCGGGTTTGATGTCCCCCATGATCCCACGCTGCTTCACGACGTCATCAAACCAGGTCTTTTGTTTTAATTTAACTACAGATTGCACGTTTAAACCGTGACTTACCACGACTAACCACAGATAAGAATACTCAACATTAGGTTTTATGGACACTTAAACTGCTCAAACTTCCTGGATGTCGTTGTTATTGACTCATAAAGGCCAAAACATCTCATCATTATTGACGACTGAGCCAAAAAGACCTCACAAACCATCACAGTAATCATCAGTGTCTTTTAAAAATCTCAGCTATTTAGTTGTTTGACTAAACTGGAAAAAATTGCCTCAGAGCCTTACCAAGAAAAGTGATGAAGACTTTCAAACTAAACCCAGTCTCTCTTGAGCCTGGCGTGGTTGTGACGTGTTGAGAGACGAGGCAGAATGTGTTTTGAGACGCTGTAAAGCGGTGACTGCATGTTCCGTGTGTTTGTTTGGAGGCTTTGCTGAATGTGTCACATTTGTGTGATTCCTGACCTCAGCGTGGGGGCTCCGCCGGCGGAGCTTCAGAGAGTGCAGCTGCAAGTATCCGAATAACGTCACGTACTGTACAATAGTCAGCTCGGGGGAGAACGTTCCATCCCATATATGGACACGTTTGACCCAGAGCTTAGAGAACAACACACGATGGAGATGTGTACATCCCGGCACCAGAGATCCAGAACATGGCTCGGGGGGTTTAAAACTAAGCAGGCAATTTCTGCTATCACACACACAGCTCATCCTCTCATTTATCACATCAAACACTCCAACCGGCTTTGAGCAGGAATGCGGAATATGCACAAGGCTGGAAACCTTTTCGGGGTGAACACAGGTGTCCGCGGAGTCGAGGAAGACTTAACAGCCTTCGCTAAGAGCTCAACCATCACGTGTCGGCCGCGCTTGACGAATGAGGCCGATTTTTCGCCTCCTCGCCCACAGTTTTCGGCGATAATATCTTAACGATGCATAGGTGAGGACAGATCCTGCTCATGCGTGCAGTGGAATATGCGTAGATATTAAACACGGGACCAGCTGCTTGGAAACGTCCTGCTGTCATTTGTGCAAAACCTTTTTTTTTCCCCCTGCCTCCCTGCAGGAGGAGGAGGGATCCTCAGCAACCAGAAAGCCCAGTTCATAAAAGAAACCTTTAAAAAAAACGCTGTGTGTCGTTGCAAAAGAACAGGGCAGGTCTGGATAATGAGCATCCCGGCGGTGATGAGGGCATCGCCGAGGAATGTCCTCCATCACATCCACATGAGTGATGTCACCAGCCCCGCTGCAGTTAAGTCAACCAGATGGCATGAGCATATTTACCGCGCGCCCTGCAAATCGTTAAACGAGCAGGAAGAGGGTCATGCGGTATCTCGCTCGCAGCTACCGGGCGTTTATATCTGCGTTAAAAAAGCAC
Organism: Platichthys flesus; assembly: GCF_949316205.1. Lineage (NCBI taxonomy): Eukaryota > Metazoa > Chordata > Actinopteri > Pleuronectiformes > Pleuronectidae > Platichthys > Platichthys flesus. The sequence goes on from NC_084966.1 coordinate 7,719,713, forward strand.
AGTAAAGGTGATTATCACTTACTGTGCCGGTAAATTACACTTTCACCTACACACACACACAAGCACAGCTTACTCACTTTTAATCCCGCAAGCTGATTTCCCGTCGCTCGGGCCTGGTTTCCACAGCAAACTCACAACTGTAGGAACTTCCTCGTAATTTTTTGCGCAAAAGAATATAGTGAGTAATAAAATGAAGAAAATTATTATTCAGTGTTTTCGTGGGAAAGGACGAACAGCTAATTGAAGTGAGTCACGGGATGTTGCTGAAACGAAATGACGTCCAACGCTCGGAGGCATCTGACTTTAATCATGATCATACGCGTTAGGGTGCCAAGTAGATCAGGATCAACTCCAGGGTATATCACGTTTATTCATTTTATACTCAGATTTGATGGCTAAATATACGTTGTTTGGTTTAAGTTGTAGTTTGAATTATTCTCCTTTTTATGTGGTTGTTACTTCCACCAAGGAGGTTTGTTGTTTCCAACCATGTCTCTTTTTTTGTTTGTTTGTTTGTAGGCAAGATTTCACAAAAACATCAAAACCAATTGCCAGGGACTTTGGTGGAACAATGCAGTCTGGGTAATTTTCCTTTCGAGAATTCTTCGGGCATTTTCATCATAGATTTCCCTGGAAGTAATACATGGATCTTGATGATAAAAATTATGACATCATATCTATGAGTCTGTGAAAGGTGCTGAAAGTGTTGGGCCTTGGTGGAGGTGCACACACGACAAAGTGCCTTTCTAGTTCCTCCTCGGATTAACACATTTAAATGGTTTTACTGCAACTGTGTGTAATATTGCACAAACTCATTTTTTCTTCTACTCTATTCTTGCTTGTGCTTTTACCTCTGGGCCTGTTTGTGTCTTTTCGGGACCAAACTCTCTCTTTGTTTGACTCTTTACTCAGCGCCTCTCAGCAAGTGAACCCTGTCCAGGGAAACACGGAGGGAATGTTGTAACAAGATGACCGACCGTCTCTCCGGCTGGCATCGTGTTACGGAGGATCCTTTCACAGCCAGTAAGGAACAGATGCAACTATCAAGAGCGTCCAAATCCACAAATCACATTTTTCTATTAAGCAAAAAAAGTCAGCCTGTCCTCCGCTGGTCATAAGGATCCAGTTCTGAGCACTTTTCACCTTTTAATAATCCGTTTTTTCTGTTTGTGATTTTGTGCGGCTGCTTTTGCGAGGTGCTGCTGCCAAATATGAACACTCACTCTATTAAAGACCTAATGAAAAGCCCAAACTTAGTGGCAGCAAGTAAGAATTCCAACTTTAAAAAAAACTGGCCTCTGTAACATTAGACACTTTGCTTTCCCTTCTCCCTGTGGTATAGGCTGATCCCAGAGCAGCTGGCTGGGTAAACACGAGGTTACATCATAAGGGGTTCTGGTATTCAGAGGTCAAGTTGCGTGCCGTCATGCTGCAGATGTCAGCGTTGTGAGGTTCTGTAAAGATGGAAGGATGAATTGGAAGTTTGATTCCGGGCTTGTGTCAACACACGGGGTTCAATGCAGCCGATGATGTATCGTAACAATAAGGGTTTTTGTTTGTTTTTACGCTTTGCATGAAACCAAAGGAAACAGGTGGTCCCGACGTTTTCTCCCTGCCCCTCAGTTCCATACAAAAGATGAAAAAGGCCTCTGTGTGTGTGTATGTCTGCGAGCTGAAGTCATGTTTAAAGGAACATCTGTGGATGGTTAGGATGTCGCTCTCGCTCTCACACCCCTGCTGCTCCGGCAGTGCCCGCCGCACGATGAGGTCACCGCTCGTGATCGACGATTAATCAGAGAGGAACCGGGGTTCATCAATCCCCGAACCCCTGCCTGGATTTACATGCTCTTCCAGGGAGGAGGTCAGGCACGGAATATGGTGGAAATAAGAGGCCTGAGCGTGTGTGTGTGTGTGTGTGTGTGTGTGTGTGTGTGTGTGTGATCTCGAGATATAAAAGAAAAGAAAACGGTTTTCTCCGCTTCCAAACTTTCAGCTTTCCAGGCCCCAGAGAACGGAAATGATTACATGCGGCTAAAATGCATCACACAGAGCAGCCCGCTCTCAAAACACCGAGCGCTGCTTCGGCTCTCCCTCAAACAAGCGATAAGTGGCTTTTCCTTTTCGGAGTCGAAGCTTATTGGGCTTTGCAGGTTTTTTTTTCCTCCTCGCGCTCTGTGATAATGTTTTGGAAAGAGAGCGCGGAGCAGAACAGAAGCCGCTGAACAAACTCTGGGTTTTGTGCTCGGGCGAAGGACGAAAATGTCGTTTACTTAAGCTCCTCTGGGATTCTCCCTTTCTCCCGGCCCGCGGCTGGTTGATGACATGTCTGCCTCAAGATCTTTAGAGGATCAGTGGACTGTTATACGACAGAAATATATCTTCTCCCCGTCTTGTTAAAACCTGCTCGACATCAGCTCCTGATGTTTTGACAGCAGAGTACATCCCAGGTTATATGCTCACCGTATTTTCTATAAAAACCTCAAACTCACAAAAGTGACATGACTGCTGCCCGGGCTCTGTTCGAAGGTAGCACCACCTCCAAAGCTCACTTATTAACACCTTGTTATGCGTGGTGTGCATTAGCTGTTAGAATGTCAAATTGTGGTTTTGCAGTTGGTAATGTGCAGATTGGTACTTTTGGGTTGAGTCCCTGAAACGTCAAGAAACAATCCCGCTCTTTAATCCCCATAAAACCACAAATTGGTTACATCAACTAATCGGCTTCCCCCGACTCTGGTCTGTCTGGTAGGAATTTGAAAGTTTCGAGCTTTACCACACCAGGTTGTCTTCCTTTTTAAAAACACACATATACTCTTTGGCCATGGTAGTGCAACTGCAGTATGATCTGTACCGTTTAAGACATTTCCCTAAATTATATCCATGCAAAGTGTTTTTCAAACAATCCCATTTGTTTTTGTATAGCCGGTTTTCAAATATCCCAATTTGTCTCATAGGGCTTAAGAAGGTGAAACGTCCTCTGCCCTCTACCCTCAGTAAAACACAAGCTAAATCCAGAAATAAAAATCCGAACTGAAAAACATCAAAATAATAATAAATATCCGAGTGAAAACTTCTGAGACACGATTTTTACACCCAAAGTAGCAGCAACAGCTGAAGTTTAAGAAACAAATGCATCTCAGGTCCTTATTTGTGAGCCAAAAGAAGGAGCTGAGCCTTATAGCATGATTTATAATTATCCATATGGCGGCACTGAAAAACTGTAATGTCTCATGTGAGGATTGTCTGGACCAACAAGTCAGGGAGGGAATGAGGTAAGAGGACACAGCCGAACGCACACGTTTACCTAACAACTCCACACACGCTCGAACCCACGACGGAGTCCTCAGCTACATACACAACGTTGCGTTTCAACCTCTGGAGACGGATGACAACAGCAGATGTTCAACACCGACTCCTTGCACAGGACTGTGAACTTCTGGCATCTTGTTAAACACCCGCCGTGATTGATGCTTCTGAGAGCCATTAGGTTGGTTTATTCTTTTTGTTCTTGTTTCTTCCTCTCAGTCTAAAAAATCCTTCGCCTTTTCTCACGCGGTAATTAGCTCGGCCCTGGACGTGGGGCCTATTTTTCATGGCAGCCTGTCCTTCCTGACATGCCCGGGGACGGAAGGCAGGCCGCCGTCCCGCCACGTTCCCGGTCCAACTCAAACACGCCGCGTTGCGGATAAAGCGCAGTGATGTGATTGTCCCGGATAGGTCACAGGGCGACGTCCAGCTCTGTTTCCTCTCTGAGATAAACTGCTGAGGGTGCGCTCGACTTGAGCGTCTGTGTAAGAACATGTGATGTTACTGAGGAAGCCGAGGAAGCTCTGTGTGACACTCAGCTGGGAACGTTGAACGCCCATTTGTATGAATTCAACCCAGGCTCCTGTAGCTGCAACAGCGTTTCATGGATTGCGTTTTTTCTTTATTGGAAGCGTCATCCCCCCCCCCCCTCCCGCAGTAATCTGAAATAGTTGTCTCCTACTCCGGGACACTCGGAGCAAAATGCCTCCTAACGTGACACAGATGGACTTACAGCTGGGATGAGGCCCTTAGCACAGCACACTCGAAGCAGCTTGGTTGTATTTCATTGCACTTGATGGCATAAGTGTGAGGATTTAGGCCGTCGAGCTCAGATGAAGATGTAGCCTCCCCGCCAGCAGCTTGGTGAGGCTGCACTTAGGCGTACAGTTAAATACTATATGCTCACAATGAACATCTCGGCCGTGGCTAAAAGTCTGAGCCTGGGTAGAGCTACGAATCCAAGCGACCCTAATAAATTCCTAAGAACTCGCATTTGTTTAGAGAATCCCCACATCATAACACATTATGCAACCGCAGCATAAACAGTCTGATTTTCAAGTGTCCCCTCATCACGAGCCGCTGCCTCCGAGCTTCCGTGCCAGGGACATGCAGACTCACTGTAGCCGTGTATGAGTTTTCCAGGGTTCTGGTTTTTCACTCTGGTTCCCTGAATATCCTCAGCGCTGCCATCAAGCCGAGCTGTAGGATGTAAATCTGATCTGTGTATTGCGGCTCGGACCCTAAATTCTGTTGACAAAGTTCTGCATCGTCTCCAGAGAGAGAAGGAAACTCTGGGTTTTGCTCAAGAGTAATAAAGGACAGATTCCAAGTCAAGTTAAAAAACAATGATCGACCTCCCTAGGGTTGATTTTCTAATGCAAACCTGAAGATAAGTTAGATTTAATGCTAACATTACACAGGTTTAGGAGCAGGACCACTCTTTTACAAGCTGAAAACTGCTCTTGAGCAAGTCAATCTGGTCTCAGCATTAATTCAGCGTTCCCCCTACATCCTCAATCAAGGTCAAGGGAAAAGCCAAAATGATTTAAACTATTCAAAGGGCCCCTTAAACTTTGAGAGACATGCTGACATTTACTCGTAAAACAACCTGATTGGTGAGGAGATGACGGATATCTCTAAAATATCAGTTAGAATAAAGTCTGGACCCAATTCTCTGGATTTTATCTGTAGGTCATGTCTGAAAACGGCTGAAAACACCTGAAAACTCATACATCTTAATAATATCTCCTTCACATGGAAGCAGTGGTATTATTTAAATGCAGAATTTGCTGTTTGTGAGGACAACAGGTCTGCAAGGCTTGGAATTGTCATGTGATGGGAGCCTGACGAATCAGCCAAGGCTAAGTTGTAACCTAAGGTTGTGAGTGTCTACGTCTTAGTACACCGACCTCTCGCGCTCCTGCTCCAGCAGGTTGGTGAACTCGTCGCTCTTCTTCATGAACTCGCCGTGGTTCCTCTTCTCGTCGTCCAGCTTGTACAGGGCCTGTTTGTGCGACTGCTCCACCATCAGCAGCTGCTCCAGCATCCGCCGGTGCGTCTCCCTCTGCTTCTCCACCAGCTTATCCAGCTGTGGACGGAGGAGGCAGAGGGAACCTCAGTCATTGGTCGGGGGTGTCATTTCTGAGGCCTAATACTTTAGTAAGAAATTAAACATTGGTGTTACCTCAACCATGGGCCTCTCGTAGATGTCCTCCTGGAAGTCGTCCGCCTTGCCCTGGATGGCGTCTCTCTGCAGAGCCTGCAGGACCTTCTGCGGTGTGACAAAGCCATATTTGGCCTCCAGCAGGTCCAGGTCGATTTTCTCCGCCTTCAGGACTGTGATCACCTCGTCTCTGGCCTGCAGTTGGAGAGAATTGGCGGATTTGGTTAGATTCAACTCGACAAACTTTAAATAATCAGTTTGAACCTCCAGTGCTTTGAAAACAATAGATCTTTCTGTTTCTTTGTTTTCACCGTTGAGCCAATTTGACACACTATCATTTGTCTTAAAGAAAAGCTGCAGACTTTATATTAAGGCAGACGTTGCCTTGTTGATATCATGCAACCCCTCCTCCGGGAGATTATTGGATGCCGAATGACAGGAAGTTGTCTCAGCTGTTGGCCGTCCATGAACACAGGCTTTTATTCTGCTGATCCACAGTGTCTGACTACATGTCTGACTGGGGTCAGTGCCCATGTCTGCAGGCCTGAGGGCTGCTGTCTCGGCAAAAATGTTCTCAGGGCCACGTCCATGTTTACTCCATGCATCATTTCCACAGTTTTACCTGTAGCTCTCCCTCCAGCAGGCTCAGCAGAAAGACCAGGTCGTCCCGGGAGAGGTCCCTGCCCTTCTCCCTGCGACCGGCCTTCGTGGCACCGCTGCTGCTGCTGCCGCTCCCGCCGGAGCTGGTGCTGTTTTTGGCCGTCTTGTGGTTCCGCTGGATGGTGCCGGTGTCATCCGGCGGCTCGCGGTACCGGCTGCGGCGCTCGGCCCTTCCAGAGGGCTCCTCGCGTTCGGCAGATCGCTTGCGCGTGTCCGCCTGCACCAGCTTGGCCTTGGTTATGTCCTCCAGACTGTTGCTGCGGGATCGCATGGTCTTTTACCTGTTGATAGAACCAAAGAGGAAAAGATGAGATGATCTTTTTTCTGCATCATGTGTCTTCTGTGTTACATTATGTATCTTCCCAAACAGAAAACAGAACAGGACTACATAAAGTCCAAAATGCGAATGCACTCCCTTGACTTTGAAATACTTACAAGAAGAAAATACGCAGATGCTTTTACTCTGTCAAATATAATCTATCCTTGAAGTTTAGTGCATTCCAGGAGTAACTTAGTGACTGATGAAATGTTTTATTTACATTTGTCTGGCCAGAGCATTTATACATTAGTGGGAATGAATGCCAGTATCACTCTACCGGCCCCAGCTTGATGTCCTACATATCCTGGACATTCCGTGCACAGACTCTGGATACTAGAAAATAAATCAATACTGTATTAAACAAGAACAGGGCGCATCAACAACAGGAGAAGACTCTGGCAAGAGAGCGTGTTTGCAAGCCTGAACATATTCGCTACACCTGCAGTTCCACATTTGTCATCCGTCCAGCTCAGCAGCACCGTGTCGTCATTGCCCCTCCATATTATTAAATAGTATCTCGGGGTAATAGAGTCATCATCATCATCACGTCCAACCGTCAGCCACAACGCGCCATTATGCCACAGATTCTCTGACGTGCCAGAACACATGTAAATCCCGGAGCTTCAGCGCCGGCTCAACAAATTACCCAAAAAGCTGCTGACCATTATTCACGGCTGATGAATTCCACCAGAACGTGAACTTTTTTTTCTGAGAAAGGCAGCCAATCAGTGTGCCAGAGGACTAAGGCAGTTGGGCCTATCCACCTACCCACTTTGCCTGTTTTACAGATGTTGATTGGTGGTCTGATGTGTTTGGGCCGGGAGACCGATCGGAAAAAACGGGGCAACATCGGGCATACAGGACTTAGCGAGCGATGAATCAAACGCACTGTGTCTACCTACCAGGGTCTGTTTGGAGTACACACTGTGTCTTTGTGACATCTGGTTTATGAATGGGCCATTCAGTGACTCACTGACTTCGATCAAAGTATGATAAATAGATAAACGCTGTAAGCTGTGAGAGAACTGTAAGCTCCTCTGCCAGGTCATTTATTACTTTTTTTTCGGCATTATGTTGGACTAAATAAATACATCCAAAAAGGCCGAGCAGAAACAAAAGCATGCTGGGACTCATTTCTGAGCGTTTGATGTAAGAGGGAACACTCTGCCCACAGGCATGACATCATGATCCATCCAGCTCGACTCACATTGAAATGTTTCCAGCGAGCCGAGCTCCCGAGCTGCGGTTCCAGCTGAAGACGCTCTTTCACAACAACGCGCTCGCTTTTTGTTTGGCCATTTGTAACTTGGCAACGCGAAAAAATAATGATGTCAATTTTAATCACGCGCTCCCGACAATAAACACCTTCCTGCTTGCTTTTCTGTCATTCACACGGACCAGTGAGATATTCTTTTAATGGTTTGGAGAAGAGTTGATTAAATTGTATTTACTTGGATGAAAAGCAAAGGAAGGAAAAATCTGTGAAGTTAAGTCATTGGATTTTGTAATAACTCAAACAGCCAATGAATAGTGTAAATACATAAATGGGAGTAAAATGAATATACAGAGAAAGATATAAAAATTGGTTTCCCATTTCTTTTTCCATGTGCCAACTAATGTAACTAACTAGTATAAATGAATGGCAGAACTTGAACTTTAAATTTTAACTACTGAACAATTTTTTTATGCTATTATACTTATTATGTACTCGTTATTTAGCAGATTATAAAATGTATGTACAAAAAAATAAGAAATGCATAGAAAAAATATCCAACGGTACTATGTAGTTGAAATGTATGTTATGTATCATTAAAATTGCAGCTTGTATATCAATGCATCAGTAATAATCAATCAAATAAATTGAATTTGTTGCTGATATTACATCTGTATAAATACATTAGTCTAATATGGGACGCAGGCCTTTTATTTTTGAGTATTTTTACACTATGGTGTTGCTATTTTTAATTTAATATGCTGGTTAAACCTAAATGATCGTAAAACACATCAAATCTCCACCATGACCACATAGAAATCTTTTTGTTTATAACTTCTGCTGCTGCCAATATACAATGATGGTATTTTTCTGTGTGTGTGCTTAGTGTCCTTCCAAGAAAAAAAGGAAAACAGAATTAAAATTGTCAGAAAAAAATCATTTCAGCATCAGGCCATGGCTTGCCACTGAGACATTAATGAAAATCCCACCACGGGCTCCAATCGCAGCTTCAGAAACGACCAGTCGGAGGCTCCCGGAGTGTGTGTCCAGCCTGTGTGTGTGTGTGTGTGTGCGGCCCGTCTGACAGCTATGTGTAAGAAAGATGGCTGGGTGATTGCATTGTGAACACTCGAGGCACGGCGCCACATGATTCAGGGCTGAGGTAATTCCCTGCCGTCTAACACAGACTCCACATCGACTTACTCAGAGATCTGGGCTACAGGGCGATAGACAGAGCTGCTCTGAATGTATGTGTGTGTGTGTGTGTTTGTACAGATATAGGCAACGTGCAAACCTACAGGACTATCTGTGTTTGTGTAACCTTACCCAGAGCATCGTTAGAATGTGGTCGATCAACTCACACCGACACAAACGTGCATTTAAGCTGGAGGTTTCAGATTCGGGCTGAGATTGCGCAAACAAGTCCGAGGGTCCCAGACGTGTAACGCGGCCCCGCTGGGATTCCTACATGTGCAAGTATCACGTATCTGCAGAATCTCCGAGATGGATCAGAAATACATCACGTAGTTCACAAAAAGGTTCACCGGGGGGGCAGGAAAAATCGTTTCACATTGGATTCGACGTGTCTCCGAATCAGTCCTTTACTGTCGTGGCGGGAGTTGAGTGAGAAGGTTTTGTAACCAGAAAGGCCCGGCGCGTCCGGTGAGTGATGGGCCCGATGTTTCTTAACTGGGTTATTTGTTGCTCCAACTGGAAACTTGGAGCAAAACTGGAAACACTTGGAATGTCCAAAAAGAGCCGTCCAGGAATGAGCTGATTTGTGTTTGCAGAGGTGAAAATAATTTGTTGAACTGTGGTCACGCTATTCAAAACACACTTTTAAAGATTTGAATGAGACCTGTAAAGCACTTAATGCGCTTAAATGATTTGACAAACATAATGAGCCTTGTATATCAAGCTCATTGATTTAAATCCAAAATAAACTTTTCCTTTTAAATGTGACAAAAACAAGATTTAAACTAAATCTGATGATCCAATTTGATACGATACAACTCCCACTAATCCCATTTCCCTTTGTTATCATCCCAGCATCTGCTGTCAGTTTCACACTAACACAGTCCAAGTCTAAATAGAGACAGGGTGTAAATAGACGTTTGGAGACAGTGGCGCTAAATGAAAGCGCGGCATAGGTTTGTAAATTTCCTCTCGGGCCTTTCTCCCCTGGAAGAGGCAAAAAAACAGTGGCTCTAAATATGTTGTGTTGAAATCTTGTGTTCGCTCATATTTTCACCATGACCGCATTGTGCTGTTTTTCTTGTCAGCTCGGAGAGGAGGGTGAAAACATGACCGCCAAACCACGACGCGTAATTAGCCAGCATCTGTAACGCGAGACCTCGGATTACAACGTCGAAGCCCATTTTTTGTCGGATGAAATATCTGAATCTGTCACCGGTGAGGGAACGGATATTTGATTTAATATGTCTCAGGCAAAGAGATCCTTCTACTTGGACAACAAATATGTCAGAGTCCTGGCGCAATCTGACAGTGTCGTGTTTGTACCTGTGCGGGTGACGTCATCACGAATACACAATGACAGCATGAACGAACAGGTGTGCGACATGTGTGAAACTGCCCAGAGAGACGACTGAGCCGAGCTTTGTCCTCCGACTAATCCTCCGGTTTGAATACGGCACAGTCTTTTTTCATTTGCCCCCGGGATCGTTGCCACGAGGTGATGTTGGGATCAACAGGTGCTCAGATCCTATGCAACGGACTTGGCAGCTCAAGTTTGGTTTTGACAGCGAAGGCAACAAAAGGATTCATTCAAGCACAAGCCTGTGACTTTGTATGTCAAGTTTTGCAAACGTGAATATAGGGATGTGTTACACGTGCTAATTAGCCATTATCTCATCTGAGGTTCACGAGTAACATGGATATTTTCTCTAAATTTCTGTCGTACGATTTCTCGAACCTTGAGAAACAGAAAGTGGAAGTTATCCTAAACAAGAGTGAAGTGAGAGTCGTCGTAAAGGTTAAGGACAAACTCTAATGTGAAGATAAAACCAACACATCACCAAAGTACTCACAGTGCAGCCTGACGGTAACATGTGTGGTTGTTGATGCTGCGGCACGAACGACTAACATTTATCTATCACCATAGTCGGTAGGATTCATCCTTTGTGCACCGTGAACATCTGTACAAACTTTCGTGACAGTCCCTGCAACAACCCCTCAGCTAGCACGGTTTGAAATTAGCCATACAAATGCAAAAAAAGAGTTTGCTTATTCATTCAGGAGCCCCACTTCCCTCCCCTCCTCCCCCCGCCCCCCCCTCCCTCGGCCCTTCCATTACCTCGTGCTCTCATCAAGCCGGCGAGGACAATGTCTGACGCCAAAAGCAAAGCTGTTACTGGAAACACTTGGCACTTTGGACGAGTCTAGCCGGGACCACCGAGGTTTCTCCGACTATAGCTACCAGGTCAAAAGGCTCATTCATTCAAAGGTTTTACGCGATGAACTCACTCAGCCCACCAGCCACTCGCTAACTCATAAAGCCCATGAAGTCCGTCCATAATGGCCTTTGGGTAATTTTATCACACATCTGAACACTTAGGAAAGCGATTAGGCTTATTATTTCAGGACTTTAAGACTGTGAACCTTTTCTATGAGTGTGTTTGGACTCAGGATTCTAAACTGGAACAGCAACTTCTCCCCTCGCACACCAGTAACACGCTCTCTGGGACACGAGGATCTTTTTCGAATGAACACAAGGATGGGCTTTGAGTGATGACTTCACTTCTCATGTGCGCTGGGAGTAAAGCGGAGGGAGGGCCGTTAAAAGCGGGAGGGTGAAAGGTGAGGAAACAGGTGTGCCACTAAAACTATACCTCTCCACTCCTTGCACATGCACACACACACACACGCACAGTCGCACACACACATGCAAACACGCACATGCGCACACAGCGACAGTTTGGCAATGCGAGCAGCAACCCGCAGACACACGCACAGGACACATGCGCACATGCACACAACCGCCGCAGCGCAGGCACACACAAATCAGGGCGTGGATTCCTGCAGCCTGACATCACGCCGCTGTCAGGATGATTGAGGGGAAGAGAAATGCAGATCAAAGGGGAGCAGGGAAAGGGAAGAGAGGGGAGGGAACGATGTTGAGGAGGATCTGCCGGTCGTCTGCAGTGGACACATGAAATCTTCTCTTACAGTAAATGCAACATTTTTCATCCTGTGCAAGATGCCATTCGGAAAAACACTTTCCAATGGGGGGTAGCTGGTATTCAGAAGGAGACAAATCTAGTTTAAAATGCTCATTTTGATTCCAGCGTGCGTTGGCTGAGAGCAAACTGGGAGCAGCAGGAGGGGGAAGTCTGATCCACGCATAATCCGATCGGACGGCACACGCTCCCTCACAAAGTGCTGGTCAGTGTGTGATGAATGCGAAGAGGCAATCCGCGTAAGGGACTGTGAAATCAAACATCCCATCCTGGCGTCCGGACGGTATTTATCGTCATTGTGTCTGTCGTTTTTCTGGCACCGAGGAGTTCAGAACCAGGTTGACTTTGCATCAGTGCCTCACGTGCACATTCGACCAGTTCATCGTGAAATCGGTTGTTTCGACTGTTAATCTTTCCTGCCTGCTGATTAATGTTATAGCCACTTTGTCATCCGTGCACATCGTTCACAACCCCCGAACTAGACAACAGGAGCGCACAAGGTCCTCTTGGATTGAAACAAGCTTTATAGCTAGGGCCACCCTGTGATTCTCAGCTACACGTGGGTGCTAGTTGAAGGTTTCAAGCCGTTTTCGATACCACACAGCGTCTGAGAAAAGCCTGCACCCCTTCTGAATCCACTGGACAAAGATTTCTATTTGGACCCACATGAAATTGCACAAACGAACACAGAGAAATCATAACAGCCGAGAGTGAAGAGTTAAAAAACAAAAGACAACAATAACAGAGAGGGAAATCAGCGATGAACGAACTTAGGGAAGAAGAGGAGGCCAGAAACCCCTGAAATGCCAAACCACCACCTTTCCTTTTCGGCTCAGTGGGAGGTTTGGATTTATCTGGCCGAGCAACGTGAGAACATCTTGAAATGAGCTTGATAAGAATATCAGAGAGTTTGTGTTGTTTTTGGCGCTGGAGGCGTCAGTTTTGCGTTTAGCTGTATAACAGTTGTTTGGGGTTTTCAGAACCCATGAATATAACTGTGTTGCCATGATATGCAGACGGATACACTGTGTGTAAATGGGTCAGTGATAGCATTAAGAGACAGTTAATATGTGGCTCTAGAGAGCTTGAGGAAGGCTTTAGAAGGATGCTTGTGTCTCCCCGTGAGAATGTAAAAAATAATAGTTTCATCTTGTATTTAAAGGGTTTTTAAACATATCCAATGCATCAGTGGAGCTAACAGCCCCCAGAGAATGACAGTGAGAGAGCTGCATGCTGTGCTGCAGGGGTTTCCGTCATCGAGACCCAAAAAAACAAAACAGAAAGATACAGCGAAATGTGTATAAACATTGCGAGGGTAGCCTAGCAGCATTCCCGCCCCATGGTTGAACGAGGTGCCATAAAGCTGTCGGGGTTGTTTCCTGCGAGCATTAGCGCCGCTGGACCGTAAAGCAACGAGAGAAGTGGTCTGGGAATTCCTCCGCACTGAAGTCGTCCACGGCTCGGGGGGGTGAAGGGGCCGCGATTCCTGCAAAATGGGCTGCGGAGGACAAACGGAGATGTTCCCCCACCACGTACAGGTCTCCCTGTTACTTCAGGCTGCAGGATGGATGTCAGGGACTCGCTGCCCGCTGTTAAAAAGGCTTTTTCCTGCACATTCTTTCTCTCTTTCTGCTCCATGATGCAATCCCGGGAAATCTTTGGCAATGGCCAGAAACCTCTTAAGAGTGTCAGCTTTGCACAATTACCCTGCAAGGATCCTAGACGGCAACGGTCAAGCTCCACTTTGCATTTGATGAACCTCTCTGGTGTCTCCCGAATGCAGAAACACTGAATTTACTTTGAAATACTGAGTCCATAATGCACAGTGGAAGGGCATCAGTTTTTTCACCAGAGGGCGCTATGTCGCTTTAAAACCTTCAATGTTCATGACTCTCTTAAAGTGAGTCAAAGTTTCTATGTGCAAAAAACAAAATGATTGCCCTTATATGTGAAGTGGCAGCAACACAGAGGTGAATTTACATCTTAAAATTTATATTTTAAGGCAAATAGGTCTAGAATCGATGGATATGCAGAAGTCTACTGGAAACAAGACGTCTCTACTTCCATTTTCAGTCCATGTGCACTGATGATTTCAAGTTTCCACATTAGTCTTGTGTACGTTTTGAACAGGAGCCGTAATTACCCCAAATCCTGCTCATGCATATACATGCACATGTCCAACACGGAGAAGGTTTCCACTCGCATGTGAGAACAAGCATGATTCTGCGCACACGTTTTTTATTTTTTTATTTTATTGGTTTTCTCTCCTGTTTAAATCCTAAATCTAGAGATTGAGGGGTTTTATTAGTCAGACACTAACATCATTGACAACCCATTAAGCCGAAATGCTGTTGTGGTTTTCCAAACGTTTGCAGCTCTAATGTCTCCGAGACAAATGTGTGATTTTGAGCAACATAAATCAAAGTGTGTGTGTGTGTGGGGGGGTGGGGGGGAAGACAAGTATGGCGTTAAACTCAGGTTGAGATGTTAAAACCTCTGGAGGAGGACGAGCAACTTTAACGCATTCCGAGCCAAAACAAACCAATCACTGTGTTTATGACCAGAACAAGACGTTAAGCTGCTGGGGACAATGGACGTGATGTGTCATCGCCCCCCCCTCTGCCAGGATTAGGGTTGGAGGAGTTCGCAGTCTGGGGTGAGAGGCCAAGTCCGAAGTTCGACCATGAAACGAGGCCAAGCGTACGGGCACGTAGCCTCCTGAATGTGCCAATGCATGCACGCACACACACACAGACACACACAGAGAGAAGCACACGCACACACAAACACACGCGTGCTGTCTGGTTGTTTGTCTGCTATTGTGCAGGAGCGTTGCCATGAGGATGTCTTTCTCATGATCTCATGGCTGGCTCCGAATGCTGCATTTTACTGTGTGTGTGTGTGTGTGTGTGTGTTTGTGTGTGTTTGTGTCAAGGTCCTCACAATCACCAAGGTCAACCTGGTGAAAACAAACACTGCTGCAGTTCCGGCGGCCTCTCCAGCAGGACTGGCTGGGACCAACTGATATGTTTTAATGGGACCAGTCGTGCTGTTATGATTCATGAACCTCTCTCCCCAAGCGCTGCTCTTTGGAGCCACACAGCTCGACTCTAAGTTTAGCCCGATGTCGGCCTCGTTCTGAACACCCCCAGTGTCTTTAATATCTAGTATCGGCTGTCTCGCCGGCTGCAGGTGCTCCACGCTCCGTGTCGGGGGGGGGGGGAGTTTGGCCAGTTGAATGTCAGGCCAAACTGAGAGGTCGTCCAGTTCAACCGCCGAAACTAGTCAATATTTCATACGGTGAGTAATCACCTGACCCGGCAGTCTGCTTCAGAGCTTGATTTACAGCCAGCGTTTGAATGGAATGTGGCCGTGCGGTTTTGCAGAAATGCAATGTGTCTTCATCGCAAACACGAGCCCTGACCGAACCCTGCATTCTGTGGTTAATCGGCTTCTTCTGAGGTGTCAGGGTCCACGGTGCAGATGCAAAATCCCACATGGTTAAATTGGTTTGGCCCTGATTTGGCCCCTGTCATCCAGCCAACGTACCACGTGGAATAATGACCCGATCCCGTTTGCCGGATGTGGACCACAAGTGAGCCGTAGCAAGACCACATGTCAACCGAAGGTGCCAAAGGTGACCTCTTGCTTTATGTCTCATGCACTCACCAAGCAAATCTTCTCTGTGGGATTTTGTGTTAACCTGCTGACAAAGAAAACAACCAACAGAAGAAACGAAAGGGGCCCGAAGACATAACCTTTTTGATTATTCCTAGAAGAAATATCCACTATCTGTACTCAGAGTAAACAGAAAATAAGTTGTATCTTTTATGCAGGGTAGAGGGAAAACCTCTGAGACCAGATAAAATGAAGCAACGCACAAACTTCACAGTCAAATTCTCCTCTTGATTAACAACCATCTATCGGAACATTTCAAAAGCATCATCTGATCCCCATGTCCCTCCTGCCACCCCCCGCCCCCCCCTCTCCAGGGGCCCCGTGTGCCCAGCGTGACGGGACACATCCAGACAGATCGGATGGAAGGAAGGTGCGAATAGCTGAAATGGACGCTCACCGCAACCAGGCCACCGGGGAAGTAGACAGATCACCTGTACAAGCCCCGACAGAGTCCACACTGTAATCCTCTCTGCTGGATCCCAGACACTGATGACCACATCCAGACTAAACCGGCGAAATCGTCTCACTTAAAGCAAGGCCATCATTTTTTTGTGCTGTCGTGCAACTTCAATCACACTTATGAGAACTGGTTCCCACCTATAACAATATCAATCGTACTATAGGTATTTACAGGCCATGAATGGCCCTTGTGGACCTTTTCATTGCAATGTCTGGATTTGGAGGTGTTTTGGAGCAGTTCTGTGCAACATTCTAGATGTTTTTCTGCAGGAATAATGAGCAGATTCATATATTAATATCACAGTGAACCCAACAGGTACAATATAGCATCAGGAAAGGGGTTGTCACACCCTCTTGTTGGGCATTTACGGGTATTAGATAAGAACTCTTACTTTTTTCTTTTTAAAGACAAATTGTGTCCTAGACAAACTATAATTCGTCTTAATATTATTTGTGATTTTAACCTTGTCTTGTTTTCAAGTGTCATTTAGAGGCCTCACCTTTGAAGAAACCTTTGCTCGGTTCGGCCAGCAGAGGGCAGCACTTTTTTATTTTTGGAGCTTTTGGACTCTGAGTGATGCTGCTCAGCTTCATCAGCAAGCAGGTTAGGGTGGCTACATACAGTATGTAGGGGTGGGGGGGGGGGGGGGGTATAACAGCTATTTTAGTTGGTAGGAAATAGTACAGTGGCAAATAAGTACAAAACATAAGAAAGAAATGTAACAAATTTGACCCTTGAAGTAGAAAAACGAATTTTCAATTCATACAATTAAAAACAGGATGGAAGTGTTTAAGACTTTCTTGTTTTGATACAAAATAAGATGCTGTGGTGTTCCAGTCTTTTGTGGTGTAGTTTATTGTGTTGCTTCAAGGAACCGGATGTTTACGGTGTGTTTTGAGATCATTTTACTCCACAATCAAAAGGGAGTTATCATTTTTTATCTCATATCGCTTTAACAGATACTTTGGTTTCAATGAAAACAATGCCTGTCCCATTTTGTGCAGCAGACCCGCTGCTTGGAGGTAACCTGAGATTTGAGGCCTCCGACTGAGGCCTGACAGCAGATTAGAAAGTCATAGGGATCATCAGCTGGTGAGTTTGTCTGTAGTAATTGTGTCTGTGGTCAAAGAAGCCACGTAGACATGTTCATCCATCACGAGGAGCTGCGAGTTCACCACTGACCTAGACGAGTAGCAATAATCTTTTCACTCATGTTTCCTAGACAGTGTCCGGAGAAAGAGATGGATGGGAAAAAAGCTGAAGATGATTGTCACTCATCCACCGGAGCTTTCCCGGTCCGTTCGTCCATTTGTGTAGTGACAGTAGTGGATTACAGGGTCAAAGATTCCATCAGCCGGTCCACATGCTGTCACTTTGCCCGAAGCGCACACAAACACACATTCACACACACACACACACACACACACATCCTGACGTTTACAGAAGGAATAACTCAGATGAAGTGGTTTTAGTTCAGTCGTACTGTTACTACATATAGGACGTACTTAAAATGGATTGTGAGAATGTGAGAAATTCATTAAAAGTCGAAATCTTGAAAAGTCCTGCGACGACTCATCACAAACAAGATCTCCCCAGTCTCACCATCGTGATATTAAACGCTTTGGCAATTTAACTCTGAGATTATTCACGATGCCGCCGAAGAGCTTTGTTCAGTTCGGCTCTGATCAAATGAGCAGAGCTTCAAAGTGAGAGCAGTGGAGTCTGCTGGAAACATGCACTGGCTTCTGTGGTTTCTCTTTGTCAAGAAGACTAAATGGATTTGAAGCATTAATCTTTACGTTCTGATGAGCTTCTTTTATACTTGGGTATTTGGCGTAATATTGTTGATATCCAGATATTCTATTTAGTTGCCTGTGAAGTATGTAATTGGAAGGCATTGTGTCCACAGGTTGTCCGTCCATATGTCTCCTTCTTCTGAACACGATATCTCTAAAACAATTCAGATTTCAGTGATCAAAGGTCAAGGTCACAGTGACCTCATGGGTCTAGATTCTATTCTTTTTTACATGATGCCTGATATAAATCAATTTATGAATAAAACAACCAAATACGAACCTTTACTATCCTAAAATTGTTCCTGTTATTTTCAAATGTTATTATCATGTTTCTATAAACCCCCCCCCCCCCCCCCCCCCTTTTTTTGTGTGTGCCTGTAATCCAAACTGTCCAGCGGCCAACAAGCCCCACGCTAAAATTAGTGGTCATCCAATCCCCTGCACTGTAGAGGAGATGAGGTGCCGAGTGGCGTTGGACCACGTCCTGCTGAGGGATCGTACCGTGGTCTGCTACATTTATGCTTCTGCTGCCAAGGTTTTATTTATCAAGTGCTCGGTCTAAATCATGGAGCGGTGCCGGCCTGTAATTGAGATGCATTCGTCCTATATTCCAAAGAGATCGAGATTTAAAGGACCGGAATGGGGAAATATACTTTATCAGTTTTGTGTGTGTGTCCTCACAGCCACATTTATGTATGAGGAATTAAAGAGTCAAATATGATTAATGGGTCTGAAGGATCTGATGTTTGTGCAGCTTATTACATCGTTGTTGAACAAGTTATGTTTGCTTTGCAGTCACAACTTCTTTGAATATCCCTGGAGGACATGTTTGTGTACACCTGCTCAAATCCTACTATCTGAATTAGTTTGCAGATATCCCATAATATCGCTCTTTGTGGATACAACTCCCATATTCAACTTAAGAAATATATCATACATGCTAAGAAAGTAAACTCTGCTTCCTTCCATCGTTCCCAGTTCACAAGACACCTCCTCAATAAGCTGTCCGACTCACAGCTCGGGCTCCTAACAAGTCTAATATTGAATTAACTAAATAATAAATTATGTTAAACTATTTGGGGTCACAGGGCCTTTGGATTGGATTCTGTTTTTGGGCCACTTGGGGAAAGTGGAATCAATCCATAAAACCCGTTGCTGACGAGATAACAGTTGCTGTAGCTGTAGCTCTTTACACATCCAGTAGTTACGGAGCAACATTGTTATGCATTTGTCGTCATGTATCCCGTCGACAGATTAACGTAAATCCAATATTTGTTTGATATTTTTAGCTCCGGTCTGGTCTCCACCCACCACAGAAGCAAATATTTGGCTCTTTATGCCGCCCACTGGCCTCTACATCTACCAATCAAAACAATGGGCTGAGAGGCACTGCAGAGTTGGGAGATTTCCTGCCGGTTCATCACCACAGCAGCCTCAATATTGATTAACTACCTTAAGAGAGCCTCAATACTTTATTTTGTGATTAACGCTGTTGATCGAAAACCCTGTTGAAGACTGTAAGCTTCACAATCCAACCTAATCGGAGTGGAATAGGAAATGCTATTAAAGTATTGGTGTGGGGGCATCACACTAATGCACAGGAGACAGAGTGTGTCTCAGTATAACCCCCCCCCCCCCCCCCATATGCAATTCTCTGGCCCTTTCTTCAGCTTTCTTAATATTCAGCTGCTGTGCTGCTTCCCAAACAGCAGACCAGCGTTTCTCCCTGCGCTGAGTCATGTTTCCTGTGCTTCAATTGTACGAGCAGTGCTGTGATTCTGTTGCATTGTTCGGTACCACGTTTGCAGTGTGAGTCATCGCTGCGGGATCAGGTGAGGAATACGTTTTTCCCACAGGTAGCCGCTTCAGAGTGAATTTGGTTTGGATGAGTTTGACGGTTGACTCTTTATGTCTCGGTCCCTGGTGCCAAAAAAAATGCTGAAGAGAGGACGCAAGGTTGTTTCCATTTGAAAAGAGGAACCACCTCAAGCTGCACCTCGTCTCATTGTGGCTTTGGCCCCCTGCGCTGCCTATGAGTCATAGCGGGCCTCATCCCATGCTGACTGCAGCAGCCCTGACAAACAAACTCTGTACAGATGGAACCCGTTTAAAGACAAATGTGTCATCCAGCAAATTAAAGCGTCATTCCTCACCGCCGTAGCACTCCTGTCCTTTCCACCTCTGCGCTCTCCCTTCCCTTGAAGAGGGGACGATGGGAAATGTTTGTGGGTCGTCAGAAAATAGCCCGATAATTGACCCTGTCGTTGAGAAATGCAAAAGCCACGCAAAGTCCCCGAGCCACGCTAAGCTGGTCTCAACCTCGGCCGAGTCCACTCCTATAGCAACGGCAAACAGAAGGGGGAAACAATAGGCGCTCGCTGTGTTTCTGTTTCTGCGGCACATATTTAGCACCAGTGTGGCTTCATCCAATCATGTTACATATGCGGAGAATTTCACAACCGAGGCCCAGTCCCCCGCTGAGGACACAATGCAGGATTAGCTGTGGGACGAGAGCTGGTTCAGGTTGGCATGACAGGGAACTATGTAAAGGGCTCGTTTACATAATGTGTGGCTACATGTGAAGCTAAGCTGCAGCCGTGGAGAACAAGCTGCCCTTTGCCTGGGTTCAAATTGATTCAACTTGTACCGTGAGATTCCATTTAATTCTCAAAATCGAATTGACTTGACCACAACTTTATACTATTTTCATGCTTTCTCTTGCATGTAGAGACAAACCCCAGCGCACATGGTCAGCTGTCCGCGTGCAGAGCGCCGGGCAGCTGCGGACGTCGTTATCTCCGCATGACCGTGACAGTTTATTGCCGCGTCATGGAAAGCACTAGTGCCGTCACACAGCTCGCAGTGGAATCTGACTTCAGAGGACTCTCGTGGTATAATTAACAGGGGTACTAAATAACGTAAAGGTTGTGTCACGAAAAAGGACAGCCAGGGTTAAAACATCTTTTCGGGTGAATTGTTCCAATAGCAAGTTGTGTCTTAATCTTTATATTAAAATCACGTTAAGAAAGTGGTACTTTTTTTATAGTCTGCAGAAGTTTGAGTTGTTATCCTTTGAATTTATTTTCATTGGCACTTTTAAGCTAAATGAGTGGGCAATTTGCACTTTGGTGGAGGAGCCAGGGATCAAACCACTGACCCTCTGGCTCCATCTTCTGAGCCACGGCCACAAGTCACTTTCTCCAGCCCCTCTCCACGAGATAAATCTGTATCACGTTGTCCTTTTTTTCCCAGGACCTTGAGTCGCTCCTTTAAATTTGACTCTCACCCTTTTCTTTTGTCTTTCTCATCACACCCCATGGTGTCAGCCTCCTGTCAAGAGTGTTGATTTTGAGAAGAACAGATTCTCCAGATTGACCAAATCTATTCCTTTGAGATCTCAAAAAAAAGGGATGTGAGTTGTCCGATCAATAAGTAAAAGTAAACCTCAAAGCCACTTCATTGATTTGTGCGGCTGTGCAGCTTTCTTTCAATCCCACCACGTCGAGTTTTCACACATGAGCTATCGTCCCCCGCTGATTGTTTGTAATGCAGCGCATGCAGCCATCCATCACTAATGCCCCGTGGTGCGCTGACGCAGCACGGGGCATTACTCACTTTTACACTTCCACAGAGATGAGCAGTCCATTGCAGCAAATCACACTGTAACCTCGGCCCAGCCACTGGCTTCAACATATGCGTGTGAATTATTTACGCACCCCGAGTCGAGCTGTTGCGCTATGGATGCACCTGGGGGGGGGGGGAGTGCCTGCCAGAGGACTAAGTCGGCAATAACATGCAATGTAAAGATAATGGAACGACCGTCCCCAGTGTGTTTTATCAACCGAGACATTAAAGTGTGATGTCCTTAGCAAACAGGTTGAGCTGACGATGTATTTTTGGAAACCGTACTCCTCTCCGCACTTCAAAATAAAGCGCTACTAGCCGTCCTCCCTTGTCCATTTTTATCGCCATCTGTCCCCGAGCCCCTTCTGTTTGTATGTCCTCACTTGCTCATATGGGAACAGCCTCTGCAAAAGCACCCCTCCAGCTGATCTGTCAGTGCCCGGCCCCGCCGGACAAACTGATCTGGGCCGACTTATTTTGACTCCACTTGGCAGCAGAGGGCCGCAGGTCAGGCAGCGAGAGATAGCGAGAGAGGCTAATGTTGGACAACACTGCAGTTTCTCCCCCCCCCACTCGGTATATATAGTGCTCTTTTCCCAGAGCTCCGAGGGGCTGGTATTCTGTGTGAGAAACAGGACCCCGCGATAGAAACAAGCCAACGCTCCATGTGTCCGTCGGTCCCCAGTCTTCTTGGACTGGTCGACCCCACTTCAACGCTACGACCAGACCAATCAACACCGAAGTCAGCCGAGCAAACAAGGGTTTGGTTCGTTACTGACCTCCTGTCAAAGGCTGTGTCCCAACTCTGGGGCTAGCTAGACTAGACTGTTCCATTTCGAAAAAGGCTCCTTCAAAAGCGTCCTTGCATCCCCGAGCTACGAAGGCTCTTACAGGGGAAGGGGACACAAATCACACAAATCCTCCACAGGATAGAACCGAAGGTAGCAGCCTCTGAATTGTGACACAGTTAAAGAAGCCACAATTTGGATAATAAAGGATAAACATTGCGCCCTTAGCAAGACATGACAACATCGAGCACACTCAGGTTCCAATTGTACCTCTTCATTTATTTAAATATATCTAGAGGGTCTTTTGAAGAAGGCTGACGTCCTTTCTCGCCACGTCAAAAGTTTATGGTTTTGGTAAATGGTTTTGTATTTATATAGCGCTTTTCTAATCTTGATGACCACTCAAAGGGCTTTACAGTACAGTTTTACATTCACCCATTCACACACACATTCATACAGCGCATCTATTTGCAGCACTTTATTAGTCTATGGGGGGGCCATTCAGGGTTCAGCATCTTGCCCAAGGACACTTCGGCATGCAGATGGGTCAGACTGGGGATCGAACTGCCGACCTTCAGGTTGGAGGTCGACCTCTCTACCCCTCAGCCATAGGCTTCTTCCTTGGGTGATGCCCCATCCCTTCACAAAATAAATCATTTGATGGTATCTGCATTATCAAGTTCGTATTAGAAAACAAACACAAAACAAATTTAAACTGAACCAGAAAAGTATATGATTCTGATCCAGTTTGAGCTATTGAAGTAACCTGCACATCTTTTGGAATATGCGTTGAGTGATAGAATATTAATTCATTGATGGATGCTTCATTTTTTGGCCGAGCTCAAAAGGCAAATTACACAGCGTCTGCTCCTCGTCCTTGAAAAGCCTCAGCCCCTGTCTTTCTTTCAAATGATTCGCAAAGTCCAGCTACGCCCAATCGTAAAACAATATTAGCTCTGGATAGTTTGATGATAGCTGAATGGAAATGAGACCATCCGTTTTAAATGTACAAAACAGTAAAAACGCCATGTGCGATTTAATGCTTGGGGAGAGACAGCCCAGGAATCCTTATTAACCTCGAACTGAGTTGCTTTACTTTATTGATTCCTGCGGGGAAATGCAATTCCTCTCAGCACGAGCGTCTTAGGTGTCGGGCTCAAGGACACATCAGCAGGCTGCCAAAAGCCACCGCATGTCCGACATGGCGGAATGACAGTTACGACCCATGAACTTATCACCGTGCGTCCCCTCCTGTTGTGGGACTGGGTGATGAGTCCAGATTCTCATAGGGTGGAAATATGAGAACAATAACTTGTGGGAAAAGCCGGTCAGGGGAATTCGGTGGTGTTGTGCCGCCGGTGCTCCTCCAGCGATTAACTCACCGGATAAATACTTGAAACTGTAAAGTCCAGCTTCAAGTCAAACTCGCACGTGAAATGCTCTCCCTAGTAATGATGAATCAAACACCTTCCATAAAGCCTCCGAGCCAGTTCGTCTAATCCGAGCTCCAGCTGGCGGAGCTCAAGGTGCCTTAGTGTGTGTCTGTCTGTGTGTGTGTGTGAGTGTGTGAATGTGTTTGTGTTTTAATGATCTCTGGCCCAGTACCCTCAAACTGTCAATCACACTGAGAGACAAGGAGTTCGCAGGAAGATGCAGCGGTTTCATTTGTCAGAGTGTCTGACTGCGACCTCACGACATTGGCTGGATACTGTTTGTCCCCATGTTTCATTTGATTGATATTGAGGCATGAAGAAATGAAACTATCGATCAGTGAGTTATTGCTTCTTTATATTTGACCAGCCAAAATAAAAATGAAACCCAGATCTCTACAAAATACAAAAAGATGAAGTAGCAAAAGTCATTTTCATTCTTATCGTAGTCGTAACTGGAAAAAGAAAATAATACGTGCAGTTAAATTAGATTTCATGTTAAGGATTAGAAATATGAAGAGCATTCCCATCATCCTTTGGGTTAGGGTTAGGGTTAGACAATGCAACCCAACGAGGGAGTCACACCCCACTTCCACTTCAACTGACGCTCCCAACACACCGAATTCCCCCTTAACTTGCCGATCCACAGATTACCGGCAGCAGAAGGCCGTGGCTCTGCGCCACAGCTACTGTACTTGCTTAAACAGATTAGCCTGTCACTTCTCGTCACGCGCCAAATCCCGAGCCTTTTAAAGCTGCATCTGGAGGCACTAAGGGGTCCTTCTGTCAGCACAAATATTTACTCCCAGGGGGAAGGCGTGTGGGAGTCCCGGAGGAATGCCGCTCCACCTGCTGATCGCTTTATGTGTGTTGCAATTTCTGTAATGTCAGAGGCAACTATAGGCGACTACTTCCCAAAACCAAGGGCGACATCTTCAGCTTACAAAAGGCCCAAACTCTAAAATATCTCTTTCCTAGTGGAGAGAAAAGTAAAATTGTCTTCCAGCCATAAATGCAATTGTAGACTTTCTTTCTCATAATCTTTGAGAAACCGCAAACCATTATCCTTTGCCGATGGTCTTTGATAGCCATGCTAATCCTTTTCTCGGTAATATCTCTCCATGCTGACCGCCGCATACCGACACCTCATCAGACCGCACAGGCCAGCGCAGGACATCCCGCCTGAGCACGTGATAATAGCTCTGGTATTTTCTCTTTTTTTAAATCGTACTGTAAAATGATAACGTCTGAGTTTGGTGGTGGAACTCCGCTCAAGCGAAAAGGCTCTATAGGCCTGACCTTTGACTGTTGTCTCTCGCTCTCCCACTCCTTCCAGTACCAAACTGAGACATGAGTAACTCGACCCCCCCACCGGCCCTCCCCTCCAATGCACGCCCTCCCTGCACTGTATGACACCGCCGTGGGTTCTCATGGACACGCTGCCCTTTGGAAATTCCCCGAGCTGCGGCCAATGAGAACCCCTGGGTAGCACCGGCGTCCACCCTTATCGCCGCAGCTTTGACGTCGCGGGGAAACTGACGTATTGACCACCTCATCGCCAAATTGTAATTTACTGCAAATAAAAGAGAATCGAACCTGTGTCGTCGGGGAAATCAAACAGTTTAGCTGTTTTGACTCCTGGCTAAATAAATTCAATCCAATTAGATCAAATTAAGATCATTCCCCGTGGACCCCCCCACCCCAGAGCCTCCGGTAGCCTCCTCTCTAATCTCTGTGTCTGTTTTATTAGCTCTAATCTTCCTGAAAAGCCGCCACAACGGAGATTAGGTCCCACTCTCTGTGTCCTGCAAATCCACTCAACTCAGACATGTCCTCGCGTCTGTGATTTAAGCTTCTGTGCATAGTGATGAGCTGTGGCTCTGCAGGAATTACAGAAATATCTCAACTTTTCCTAATGTATAAAAAAGCATGTACAGTGTTTAAAATAGACATCAGTTGATTTAAAGAAAAGACTTGGCAATTGCCGAGGATTTCAGTATTTTGTGATTCCTGCATTTACCAGACAGGTGAGACCCCAACATGGCACAGGCATGCAACCTTTCACATGTGCATATTGCCTCTAAATGAGAATGATGAACATTGCATCTGTCAGCTTCTGACCCACACACACACACAGGCACACAAACAGACACACACACGCAGCCTGTCCAAGCTCCAGCCTTACCTCTTGCAGC
The DNA here is from genome assembly GCF_949316205.1 of Platichthys flesus. Taxonomy (NCBI): domain Eukaryota; kingdom Metazoa; phylum Chordata; class Actinopteri; order Pleuronectiformes; family Pleuronectidae; genus Platichthys; species Platichthys flesus. The sequence goes on from NC_084966.1 coordinate 7,745,542, forward strand.
AAAGCTTTAGCCCCCTGTGCTGTAGTGCCACTGCAGTGCCACTGGCTGTTCCTTCAGCCTGCCGGCTCGGATGAGGCTTTATCCTCAGTGTGATTAGTTTCTCTCTCCTCCACCGACGGTGAGCGTCCCTGTGTCTCGCGGCGCCGTCGCGTCCTCAGCTGGCCTCTCCTACAATCCAGGTGGTGAAGAGGAGCGTCTCCTGACAGGCTGAAGGAGCTGCTGCTGCTGCTGCTGCTCCTCCTGTATGTGTGTGTGTGTGTGTGTGTGTGTGTGTGATGAGGATGTCTGTGGCTGGGGACTGTGAAGACAGACAGTGTGTGTGTGGGAGTGAGTGAGTGTGTGTGTGTGGGAGTGTGTGTGTGTGTGTGTGTGTGTGTGTGTGTGTGTGTGTGTGAGAGAGAGAGGGAGAGAGAGGATAGGGGGTGAGGCAGGACCTGCCATGCAGATATCAGCTCTGTTGCAGTTAAATTTAAACCACCCTCTCTCCTGACACCTTGAGCCAAGACTGCCCACCCTCTACACACACACACACACACACACACACACACACACACACACACACACACTCACAAACACACACCCAAACAGGGCTCTGACGGTACCATATGGCACTCGATAGAGGACTGAGCCCTGGAGAGTGTGTGACTGTCCCTGAAGAGAGATAGAGTGAGTGGCTGGTGGGGTGGGGGGGTTGGAAGGGGAAATATCTAGAGAGGAATTTAGACATTACATCAGTTGCTTGTAAGAAAAATAAAGAAAATCAAACATATAATGCTTTGTTATGCATATTTGTAATCTTCATTAAATGTGCGGTTATTGCATTTGCCACCAATGTGTCACATAACACTGCCTCATGCGTACAAGTCGTTTTGATGTTGAAAGAGAACTCCTCACATTTGGCTCTGCACCCCCCCGGGATGCTTAAAATCAGTGGTGTTCCTCAGGTTGATTTATTCTTTTTCACTTTGGAGTGGGCTGAGGTTACACCAGAAATAGGTACCCTGACTCTAACTGGGTTACTTTCTGATGTAGCAAGGGGGGGGGGGTCAAGACCTTTTAGTCAAAGCAGCCTCTCAGCAGACGGCAGAGCAGTGGTCGTCCTCAAACCTGAAGGTCGGCAGTTCGATCCCCAGTCTGACCCATCTACATGCCTTGTGTCCTTGGGCAAGATGCTGAACCCTAATGGCCCCCCATGGAATAACAAGGTGCTGCAAATAGATGCACTGTATGAATGGGTGTGAATGGGTGAATGTATAACTGTACTGTGAAGCGCTTTGAGTGGTCATCAAGACTAGAAAAGGGCTATATAAATACAAAACCATTTACCAAAACCATTTATGGGCATTGTTCGGCTTGAGAAGACATTCAGAGGGCGAAAATAAACTGCTTTTATTCAAAGTGGCTTTAGGACGAGCTGAATATTCCAGAAAGGTAAACAAGGTAACCTGTTGATTTGTAGGAATGTGATTTTTTTTTTTTTTTGGTATGTGTGTGTACGTGACCTGAATTGCATCCAGACTCCAGCTGTCAGTGGTTCCTCTCCTTGACACGCTGCCATAAATTTCCCGGCAGACTGCCTTTTCCGTCACCTTTATTTACCGAGGTGTGGGCCACTAAGATGACTTTGCACGTCAACAGCGCCGGCCTGTTTCCCTTTAGACCAAAGATCCTTCAAAATGCCTCCATTTAGAATGTAGAATCTCATATCTAACAACCTTAAAAAGTTATTAAAACATAGCTGGTGGTCAAATTATTGGTGACTGACTATTGTTTGAGGTCGTCAGATATTTTTATTTGCAAAATTCCAAGAGTTTGCGCTCGACTACACAAAAATCCACCCTCCCTGAGGAATGATTGACAGGAGTTCAAGTTGAAACTAAAGAAATAGGAGTAAAAGGTATATGCAGGGTCAGTGCAGCTGCAATGCAGGCAATGGTGCCCCCCCCCCCCCCCCTCGAGAAAAACTGTATACATTTATTCGGCAGCAGCGACACATTTTGTATCAGACACCCCCCTAACATGGCCCCATGCACCAAACTCTTTTTTAGAAGTTGAAGACTGGAACGTCTAAATGTGTGCGTGTGCGATGTGGCCGGAATGGTGATGGTTTGCACTCAAACTCCAGCGTGCACGCGGTTTGTTTGGATGCAGGGCCCCTCCCCCCCAAAAGCTGTGTGGTCAGCAAAACTGCAGCATGTGTCGTGTGTGGGTCTGTGCGTTAAACTACACTAACAATAGATACGCATATTGCACGCGGGACAAAGAGCGTGCAAGGTTTTATTCCGACATCTTTATTCTTGGCCCCGCAGTGGCACTTTGTTGTAAATCTCTGGTATTCATGTTGCCCTCCTGCATGGATTATAGTCCACACTGCTGCTGCTACATATATCTAGTCCAGCAGCCACTGACAGCTCTGAGCCCTTTACACTGCAATGTCCGTAATAACAAGGATTTGTTGAAGATTATATAGTGATGGATGACATCTATGATCCCACTACGTAATTTCGTGATAACATGTGTAAATTAAGCCCAAGCGAGTGTGAATGTGTGTATTTTTTTGTATATGACAGTGTTTGGGTTCTCTGCACATATTTGGCTGCAGTACTGTCCATGGCCATGTCGTGCTGATATATGAATATATATAATGTGGCAGCTGTTGGTATGTATGTAATGAGACTATCTGTTGGTATGTATGTAATGAGACTACATGCACATGTGGTGACATGTTATATGTTATGGAGTCAAAGATGCAGCCCGTGCTTCTCAAAACGTAGGCCGGGAATTTGAATTTGTAGATTTCAAGACTAAGTCCTGAGATTTGACAAACAACTGAGGACAGGTGACGGGAAACCTGAGCACAAAACTTACCTTATTGTCAAGTCCGGAGATTTCCCAGTATAAAGCCCGAGCTGGTCTGAGGCCTGCGGTAACTTCACACTGGTCACCAATCTCAAACATCACAAAATTAACCTCACTGACAGCTCCAAGGGGGTATATGAGTCTGTGTGTGTGTGTGTGTGTGTGTGTGTGTGTTCATGATTTGGACACGTATATTGCACATGTTCCTGCCCACGTGAGAATACTATCAGTCATTCTATATCTCCACCTCCATACCTCACGGTCTACAACATTTACTTTCTTTTATAAAAAGCTGGTTGTAACATCAGATCATGTATAAATATAACAACATTACCCCAACTGGCATGCAAATGCCAGTTGTCTTCCATTGGTTGAGGAAGATCCGTGACGTATTCAAAAGCTCCACACAGCTACTAATTGGATCAGAGGAGTTATTCATTAATTAGTCTTCCTAGCAGGGTGGGAAAGTGGTCATGTGGGGGCCCCAAGTTGAGAGGGGACCCCCATCCATCTCTGCTGAAACCTCCTCACAAGGTCGCATGACGTTTGGTTGAAGAGTACAAATATCTGTCCTGTATCATGTATTTCTTGGAGTGGCTGTATATCTTGGAGTGCGTAAAAGGTAAAAGGTAAACACCAACTGTCCTTCCTTCTCACTGTAAAATACTCGGATGTCGGAGCACCTGTCCAGTCCTCTCTCTTTCTCTCTCTGTCTCTCTCTATCTCTCCTACATCCATAGGCACCGGGGAGTTGCTTCATCAGGACCTTTACGATCTCTTCAATGCGCTGCGTGTCGGAGCAGCTGTAATAGGCCTTTGAGGACACTTCTCTCTGCAGAGGGGAGCTTTTACAGGAGGCAGTGGTCAGCCAGGGTTCCTTCGATGCCTGTGCACCGTGCAGGCTTTCAGAAGGCGCATGTGATGTTTGGTCAAGTCTCTTTGTCTGTGCACAACCCTGTTTAAAACACACATTTATTTCCCCTTCTATGAGGAGATTACTGTAAAGTTTTCTCCAAGGCAACCAAGGACCATGTGCGTAACATTCCCGCCCACTGACATAACAGACGCACGTCAGACAGGGATACTTACACCGGGGAGGAATTTCCGGTATGAGGGAGAAGAGACAAGTCATTTTGAATTAGATATTTTTATTGAGGCATGATTTATCAGCCGCAATGTAAAAGCAGGCAAATGTTTTCCACTTGTCCGCGCCAAAGGCCGCGTCACAACGCAACCAATCTATCTGCCACACTCCCTGACCCCCTTCCTCCTTCCTGTGCACCTCGGGCATCATGGGAGCGGACAGTTTAAAAACAGAGTTATTTACGATTCAGCACTCGCCTCTAGAGTTCTTGGAGCTTTGCCTTTGGCAGTGTGACACCGCCGGGTTAAAAATAGACAGGGTTTTGGTTGGCTATTTGGCTATTTTGTATCAGGACCCGTGTGTCTGTCTTGACACCTGCCTGTCTATCTGCCTGCCTGTCTGTCTGACCCGCAGGACTGGTTATTGCAGAATGTGGCACTTGTTTGATATCACATCACTGATGAATGTGGACTCTGTGTCTGACAGTGTTGATGTGATTCTGGCCGTTTTTTTTTTTACCCATTACTTGAAATAAAAATCTATTTGTCGTTATTAACTTCCAATTATGTTATTTTAATTCATTAAAAAAGTGCATTTGAATGATTATACTGCCCTCGAGGCCTCAATATAAAATGTGAGGTTTAAGTTCAAATGAATCTGTCTCCATCTTCTGGTGGGAAGGAGAATAAGTAGTCATCGGCTTCAGGTGAAAATGATGAAGCAGTGATGAGGAGGAGGGAGGAGCAAACAGGCAGCGTGTCCATAAACCTGGGGGTCATCCTGCTTCTTGAAGTCAAGACAAACCCCAGGTATGTCGGAGAGACAGTTTGACCACAAAGGGAATCGCATCCCATCAGGTCGACAGCTCCAGAGGACCCCCCCTCGTCACGTGGACGTAGTAAGACACTTGAGTTTCTGTGCTGAGGACAATGAAGATGAGGTGGAGCCACAGCAGAACATGGAGGTGCGTGTGGAGATGTCCTTTTGTTTTACTTTTCTCCTCGTGCACATGATTTCATCTGTCGTCCTCTCACTTTTCCACAGGCAGGGAGCAGAGAGGAAAGTAACCCTGACGAGAAGGGGATGTTTGATATCAACAACCCTGAGACGAGAACAGGTACAGAAATGGTCTCTGCACCCACATGTTCCTCAGAGGAGCCAATTTCCCAACTTATGAAGATGCTACCATATATTTATAAATTCAAAGTATTTAAAACACCTCTTTCCAATATTTGCATGATAACGAATGGCAAATGAACAGGATTGGAGATTTGACGATAATATAAATCCTCTATATTGGATTGAAAGTGATGCAAGTTAACATTAAATCCCAGAAATTATGTTTATTTAAAGTGATTACGCCAGCTCAGATTTTTTCCAAACTGCTCTTGTGGAACTATTTTCTGATTGTTTTAACAACACACTGCTCTTCTCAAAGTTTCCTTGCACATCACATGGGTAAATAAAGTATTTCCTGGGAAAACAAGCTCTCGGGGTGTAATATAATCATAATGAGTCGAATTTATTAACTTAATGTGCTTCACACTGCAGGATAATGACATCCACTGATTAAAGTTTACGACGGCGACTCTCACTCAAATGCTTGTAAAGCTGCAGTCGTTACTGCAGGGTTGCTTTTGCTGTGTTTTAATTGATTCCTTCTGTTTTTTAAATGTTCTTGTCTGTCCAGAAAACTCCCCAGAGCACTTGTACCCTGACTCCATGCTGAGAGGGATGAAGGGTTATCAGCCGCTACCGGGCGACTTGGAGTTCATCAGAAAGGTGACAGAAGAGAAGCTTATTGGAAAACTGCAGGTAAATATCCTTATCTCTCACAGCTGCTCGACTGCTATCACGTCCTCTAGTCGCTCATTGATCGAAGTCGTCCTTTTCTGTCTTCAGGGAAACCTGGAAGAGGCGCAGCGGGCATTGAAAAAAGAAATGGCGGCCCTGAAACAGGCGTGTGCTACCAGGGACGTAGCGCATGCTGAACTCAACAAGGTGGGTTTGTGTTTCAAATGCAATAAACAAGGTATAACCAGAGCCCACATCAGGCTCCTTGAACATGAAGAAGAGTAGTAATGTCTGTTTCTTCCTCCAGTTCCCGTCCTGTGAAGAGCTCGCCGAGTGGGTGACGGTGGTCCTCCAAATGACTTCGCCCACGCTCGACCTGACGGACCTCGATGCCAAGTCTCTCCTGGCCCTGGTAACGGAGAAAAACGTCCTGAGAGCCACGGACGAGAAGAGAGTCGAGCTCGCTTGTCTGGAGAAGATGGTGGAGGACAAGTAATGACCGGCTTGCACAGATAAGCTACTTTTTCTGCTTCCATCTATCAATTTTACGAGCTGTCAAGATATTCTTTTCAACTCCTGTGAAGGAAATATTTAAGTTGCCTAAACGTACAACCAACCTTGAACAAATCTGTGTTTTATTTTTGGCTCTGGTGCCTTCATGCGCTCTCACAAAATTTTACCGCTGTTCTAAAAAAAATGTTTAGCGCTGCCAAGATTTTCCTTTTAACACTGGTTACTTGTAGATTTTCTACTGGATACATTTTTCCCATCGTTGTCGATATCCACGGAAAACTTTAATTCTAACTTCAACAAACGTGTGATAGGAGAAAGGAAGAAGCTAAAGAGAGAGGACAGCTTGAAAAGCGAATTGCATCCCAACAGGTGAGAGCAGAAACACTTTGCTCGAGATTTTACTCGCGTCAAATCATTTTTTGACTTTTATAAAACTTGGTTTTAGCGGAAGATTCACGGCATGATGAGCCAGGTATCTGACCTGACGCGTGAGCTTGCTCAAGAAGAGGTGAGAATGGAAAAACAAGTAAAACTGACTTCAATTGGTTTTGCATCCAGTAAGGAGGAAATGTGGTTTCACAGGAGGCCTACAAACTTCTTCAGATGCAGATCAAGACCCACAGAGAAACCAAAGAGAAAGAAGCAGTGAAAACGACCTCTGGGGAACTTCAAGGGAGAAATCGCAGACTGGAAAGAAAAAAGGAGAAGTTGCAAGACCCGACAAACCAAAGAAAATCAACAAGGAGCAAACGTACAGAGAATCAGGCCACTTTGAAAGAGGATCGTGCGAGTAAGAGCACGAATGAAGCTCCATCAGCAACCAAGCAGACAAAACAGAAGTCTGAAGACAAGTCCGTCAAAGGTCCAAAGAAGAAAGTCGAGGAGCAGGAAGTGCCTGTTCAAGCCGTGCGAGGGAGGAGAAAACCTCCTCCTGCTGCACTTGCCACAGCTCCAGCGAAGAATCAAAGTAAAGTGAAATCCGCGGAGGTCCAGTCGGCGTTGCAGCCGGCCGCTCCGTCACGCTGCCGGAGGAAAGCTGCCGTGGCGCCACCTGGTGCTGGAGAGGAGGCACAGAACGCTGGTCCGAGAAGATCGAAGAGGCTCGCGAGCAAGAGCTGAAGGTCGAGAAATATCACAAATGCTCGTGGATAATTCTTCACAACATCGATGATCCCATAACTCCTTTATTTAAGTATTTTCTATACTTTCAGGTTAACTTTTAATTTATCCAGCACTTTGCTTTATGAGCGAATACCCTACTTAGCTTACATGTTGACTTCAGTCTAATAATTGTGTTTGTATTATTTTAGGAACCTGTTGGCCTTTTCACTGTGCACAATAAAGTAATGGTAAGCGTCTTTTAAGAGTGAAATTAATGCAGTCGTGAGGAAATCATAGATTTGAAGCAGTCTGTAAAGTGGGGTCAAAGGTCATCATGATGACATGACCATCTGTGATTAATCAATTGTTAAATTTAAGTCCTCTGTGCTATTTTTACAAATTTAGCTCATGTAACAACCGGTTGTTCTCTTTATTTAAATAAGAAATCCAACTAATCATAGACCAGCATGTGCTAATGCAAAGAGCATTTTAATTGTGAGTTTATGAGCTGTTTCTAATTTCTCTCTGGGCCAGCGGACATTACTTTTTATCACACCTCTTCTCTCCTTCCTGGCGTTTTCGGCAATGAGTAACAAGCACCGCCGCTATTCCCCCCCCCCAGTATTTATTAGCCGGCCGAGCGGCAGCGTGGGCGTACCGCTGTTAATCTTGCATTAACTCCCAATCAATCGGCCTGAGTGGCGAAGAGGGAAAAATAACGACTCTGCCTCTGAAGCGGAGGAAAAGACCAGTGCTGACAGCTGGAATGTTTCCAGGCACCTTCTTGGGTAACAAATTAAATTTGAAGTGACTCGTGGTCGCCAGGTATTGCTGGAGTTGCATCTGTTTTACCTGCAAAAAGTTATATTTTATATATTTGTTACAGCTCAGGTTTCGACCCTTGAATATCCCCCCCCCCCCCCCCCCCCCCCCCGAACCTGACATGAGGTTTCTCCTTTTTACCCTTTTACAACAACTCTGCAAACACATTTTATCTGATGGTCAAGTATGCTGACCCGGCCAAGACCAGAGTAATACAAGCACAGGGCAGGAAGCAGGCATTCCACATCCTGCTATTAAGTTTAATAGTCTATCAATAAACTCGCTTTACCTCCAAAAAAACATATTTGGAGCGAGAGTTTGTTCTGTAAAGGGTTCAGTTTTGGCTCCATAGACTAGTTTTTTCTTTTAAACCCCCCCCCCCCCCGTTCTCCTTCGTGGCTCCAAGTTTCTCTGCTCGTGTTTGCCAAACCTGGAGCTCTGAACTGCCTTGCGAGAGTCCAGGCATGGGATTGTTACCTCAAGTACGTCAATTTTAGAAATCAGATCTTGTTTACGCACCCGGTCCAAGCAGACAGCCGGGATCCTGGCCCAGGGAATTGTGGGTAATGGATTATGTACAAATTGCTTGTGTCTTTGGCCTTGTGGCTGGTTTGAACCTCCCTCTGTTTTTGGGCACTTCTGAAATGACCTCAATATTTTTCCTATTTATTAAATAGACCGGCATAGAAGCTACTCTGTCAGTGACCTAATAATGTATAGTTTCATATATTAAAGGGTTAGGGTTAAAGAATGTAAAAGTAATTCTAGGAATATTAGAATTAAACTTCATCTGAAAACAAATTTAGTCATTTAATTTATGTAAAAATTTTGGTATACAAAAATTGATGTACACCCTTTTTTTTATGGTACATGTGCATAGAGACTGCCCTCTACAGGTTGATACCAGCTATTTCAACTAAATTTTGGTTAATTTCTATTCAGGCCCCTGCCCAGTTTTTAGCATTATCTTCATGCTACTTTAAATAATGCATGTTATCTACTTACATGACAGCAGTAATTACTTTATAAATTTTAATATTTTCACACAATATGAAGTACTTTTGACCTTTTTTGAAGGGATAGTTCACAGAAAAATGAGGATTCAATCAATATCTACTCACCACTGTGTTGACGGAGGGGTGGGTGAAGGGTTTGAGTCCAGGAAACACTCTTGGAGCTTCAGGGGTAAACGGTGTTGCAGTCAATTTCAATACAATTGATGTAATTTGGTGACAGTTTCTTCATTCATTAAAACAAAAGGGAGAAACCACGGCTTGACCTTCATTGCTCCTGTGTGGTCATCCAAGTGTCCGTGAGTCCCGACATTCATATTCGACTCAGAAGGCGTCATTTACACCATGTTATTAGTCTGAATGTCCGCTCTTATCCTCGTCTGGGGTCACTTTCGCACATGAACACACTGCACACAAGGGTCCTTGTAGGGCGTGGTAGAATAACTTATTTTTCTAGCTTCGCTATTTCCGCTAACTGACATTTAGGATAAAAACATGGTGTAAATGATGCCTTTTGAGTCAAGTTTGAATATTGGGATTTTCAGACACTTGGGGGGCACCACATCAGTTTATTGGAGGGTTGTTGGGTTTCTTTCAGTTTTTTTTGTTTGAAGAATCTGTCACCATTTACTTTAATTGTGTTGGATTTGGCTGCAACGCTGCTTACCCCTGAAACTCCACAGGTGTTTCCTGGACTCAAACACTTCACCCACCTCTCCATCGGCACAGTGGTGAGTAGATGATGAATGAATTGTTATTCTTCTGTGAACTATGTCTTTAGGATGCGTTAAAACTGTTTAAATGATAATTAGATTAACTATAAACTAAATTGGCCACTTAGGTAATTTCTTATGCAAAACAACAAACATTTAACCGTTGCAGCTTTTCAAATGTGAAGTTTAAGTTCTGTTTGATTAATTTAGATGTTTTTTTATTTAAAAGTTGGAACTACTGTTGGGGGGTGAAGATGGGACATCAGGCCCTGCATGGGTAATTGTTATGAGCATTGATAAATGAAGATTATTGTCCAATTTATACTTTGCTCTATGTTAAAGATGTCAATGATCCATATCTGCCATTTTAAGCATATATGAATTGGTGGAAAAGAGCCAGTTGTGGAAGACTGTTATTCACGCCATAGAGGGCTAGAATCTGTAAAACTAATTTAAACAGTTATTTAGTTGTTTGAAAACATATCTAAATTTGTACCTGATTGAAATTTTGATTTGATTAACAAAAATTTAAGGTAAATGTGCAAAGTTTCAATCTTTTAGAAGGCAGTCTCTATTTCAACTGAATTATTGATACTTTTTCTTCAGTCCCCTTCCCAGTTTGTAGCATTATTTAGAATCATGCAGAGGCGGGGTTCAGACCTTTAGAAGTTCTTGGTGATTCAGGCCTTGGTGTTATTGAGCCATTCCTGAACTTGTACTAAGTGATCAGATTCATCAGGCTTCATAGATGTGTAAAGCTGGGTGTCGTCTGTGAAACAATGGAAGTGTATGTGGTGCTCTCTGATGATGATGATGCCTGAAGGGAGCCTACATATAAGGTGAAGAGTATCGGTTCAAGGACAGAACCTTGTGGTACTCCATGATTAACTTGACTGTGCATGAAGGAGTCATGTTAGAATTAATAAAGTAATAATTAATAATCCAAAAATCTGAATGTGATTTAAACTTGCCTAATGCCTTTTGCCTTTATTCCTACAGGTTGTTCCAGTCTCTGTAGCAGATCTTATGATCTATGGTGTCAAATGCTGCACTAAGATCCAAGACTACGGAAAGAAACAAGTCCATTATCTGATGCTGATGAAAAGGTCACTGGTAACTTCTATTAGTGGCATTTCTGTGCTGTAATGGATTCTAAATCCTGACTGAAAGTCTTCCAACAAAACATTACTATGTGAGTAATCACACCTAGTTAGCTGCTGCTTATTCAAGAATTTTGGAAATGAAGGGAAGGTTTGATATGGGTCTGAAATTGGAGACATGTAAAGGAGAACATTAGCAAGATAAGGGTATTGCAACATTGATTAGAATAAATAATTTGAAGCAGAAATTAATTGATGGATTACTGTCTTGTTGTAATCACAGTCCACGATCAGCAGCCACCACGAACAGGATCCACCATCAAGATCGGATCCCACCCAAGTCCACAATCAAGTTAACACTTCGCCAAGCTGTCTGTCTGCAAAGTGGTGAGTAGAAAATGTTTTTTTTTTTTTAAATATTTTACTCTTAACCATCCCTTTTTAAGCTTCTTAAAAACGACACCATGTTTTTAGCCTGAATATCTGCTCTTATCCTCCTCTGGGGTCACATACACACACTGCACACAAGGGTGCTTGGTAGAATGACTTCTTTCGCTAACAGACATTTAGGATAAAAACATGGTGTAAATGATGCCGTTTCAAATCTAGTTCTAATGTTGGGATTTACAGACACTCGGATCACTCCACATCGGCAGTATGGAGGTGTGTCACATTTTCAGTTTTTTTTTTGAAGAATCTGTCACCAACTACTTGAATTTGTATTTGATTTGGCTGCAGCGCTGCTTATCCCTGAAACTCCAGAAGTGTTTAGTGGACTCAAACACTTCACCCTCTTCTCCATCGGCACAGGGGTGAGTAGATGATTGAATTTTCATTCTTCTGTGAACTATGTCTTTAGGCTTCGTTGAAATGAATGTTTGAATAATAAGTAGATTAATTGTTCTTCAAATTTACCACTAAAGTAATTTTTCATACTTGTAACCCCCTGTCAGAGCCTACAGGTGGATGCTGCGGTGGAGGAAGGGCTGAAGCAACTGGGAGCAATACTGCAGCAGCAGTGCAAGTAAAGGGGATGATGGGAAGTTTCTCCCTGCTTGAATAGACCATCTGATTAGGTAGGTATGTATTATGGATGGATGTGGAGAGTGAATTATGTCACATGTTGGAGCAGCGCAGCTTGAGTTGTCTGCCTGAAGTAGCTCGCAGGCTTCGCTCCATTGTTGGAAGACTGTGTATAATTCATGCAGTAGAGGACTAACATCTGAAAACTAATTTATAGTTATTTAGTTGTGGTGTTTGATTAAGGTTTAAATTTATGAATTGATTAAAAATATTTGATTTAGACTTTTTTATGGTAAATGTTCGTGAGGCTGCCCTCTATAGGTTGAAACCATCTATTTAAACCACATTTTGGCAAATTTCTCGGTTTTGAGTATTTTCCAGACTTCATGCAGTGGGTGGAGTTGAGGTCAGACCTTAGGTTGAAATTAAACTGGATGTACTGTACTTTTGTGGAATATAGAGGTACATTTACCTTATTTTCACTTGGAATGGCGTCATTTACACCGTGTTTTAGCCTGAATGTCTGCTGTTCTCCTCTTCTGGGGTCACTTTCTCACACTGCACACACTGCACACAAGGGTTCTCAAAGACGTTTAGGCTAAAAACATGGTGTAAAAGATGCCGTTTGAGTCTTATTTGAATACCGGGGCTTGCAGACACTTGAATAACCCACCCCTCCTTTATTATAGTGGGCAGTAGATAAAGAGTGAATCTTAATGTTTCTTTGAAGTACACTCTTTAAGCTTTGTTTAAAAAAAGTAGATTCATTGTAAATTAAATTGTCATGCAAATAAACAAACATTTAATAGTTGCAGCTTTTCAAATGTGAGAAATTAAAGTTCTGTTTTTAATTGATTTATATTAAGAAGTAGGGACTACTGTTTGGGGGGGGGGGTGAAGATGTGACATCAGGCCCTGCATGGGTAATTGTTATGAGCATTGATAAATTAAGATTATCCAATTGGTACTTTGCCAAATGCTAGAGATGTGAATGATCCATAGGTCCAGACAATAGAAGAAGTTGTTGGTCATCGAGGCCTTGGTGTTCTGGAGCCATTCCTGAACTTGTACTAAGTGATGTAAAGCTGGGTGTCGTCTGTGAAACAATGGAATGTGGTGCTCTCTGATGATGTTTCCTGAAGGGAGCTTACATAAGGTGAAGAGTATCGGTCCAAGGACAGAACCTTGTGGTACTCCATGATTAACTTGACTGTGCATGAAGGAGTAATTGTTAAACTGAACAATTTAAAAATCATCTGAATGTGATTTAAACCAGCCTAATGCCTTTGCTTTAATTCCTACAGGTTGTGCCAGTCTCTGTAGCAGAATCGTATGATCTATTTTGTCAAATGCTGCACTAAGATCCAAGATTACGGAAAGAGACAAGTCCATTATCGGATGATATGAAATGGTCATTGGTAACTTGTATTAGTGGTGTTTCTGTGCTGTAATGGATTCTAAATCCTGACTGAAAGTCTTCCAACAAAACATTACTATGTGAGTAATTAGCTGCTGCTTATTCAAGGATTTTGGAAGTGAAGGACAGGTTTGATATGGGTCTAAAATTGGAGAGATGTAAAGGAGAACATCAGCAAGATAAGGGTATTGCAGCATTGATTAGAATAAACACTTTGTAGCATAAATTAATCTATGGATTATTGTCTTGTTGTAATCATAGTCCACAATCAGGATCCACCATCAGGAGCGGATGCCACCATAGCCTACAGTCAAGTTAACACTTCACCCAGCCCTTCTGCCAGCAAAGTGGTGAGTAGAAAATTACCTATTTTTCTGTGAACCATGCCTTTTAAGCTTTGTTAAAACGACACCATGTTTTTAGCCTGAATATCTGCTCTTATCCTCTTCTGGGGTCACATTCACACACTGCACACAAGGGTGCTTGAAGGCTGCTTGGTAGAATGACTTCTTCCTCTAACAGACATTTAGACTAAAAACATGATGTCAATGATTCCGTTTCGAGTTTGAATGTTGGGATTTACAGACACTTGGATGACTCCACATCAGCAGTATGGAGGTGTGTCACATTTATTTCAGTTTATTTTTGAAGAATCTGTCACCAATTACTTGAATTGTATTTGATTTGGCTGCAGCGCTGTTTATCCCTGAAACTCCAGAAGTGTTTAGTGGACTCAAACACTTCACCCTCTTCTCCATCGGCACAGGGGTGAGTAGATGATGACTTAATTTTCATTCTTCTGTGAACTATGTCTTTAGGCTTTGTAAAAATGAACGTTTGAATAATAAGTAGATTAACTGTTGTTTAAATTTGCCACTAAAGTAATTTGTCATACTTGTAACCCCCTGTCAGAGCCTACAGGTGGATGCTGCAGTGGAGGAGGGGCTGAAGCAACTGGGAATAATACTGAAGAAGCAGTGCAAGTAAAGGGGATGATGGGAAATTTGTCTCTGCTTAAATAGACGACCTGATGAGGTAGGTATGTATTATGGATGGATGTGGAGAGTGAGGTATGTCACATGATGTATGTGAACGATTGGAGCAGCACAGCTCAAGTTGTCTGCCTGAAGTAGCTTGCAGGCATTGCTCCATTTGTGGAGGACGGAGTATAATTCATGCAGTAGAGGACTAACATCTGAAAAGTAATTCATAGTGGATTTGTTGTTGTTGTTTTTGATTCAAATCAACCTTTAGAAAGTTTGATTAAAACTTTAATTTATATGGTAAATGTTCATGAGGCTACCTTCTAGAGGTTGAAACTATCTATTTCTACTACATTTTGGCAATTTTTTTTAGTATTTTTTGGCATTTTCCAGAATCATGCAGTGGGTGGAGTTGAGCTCAGACCTTAGGTTGAAAATAAACTTAAACGGTACTTATGTAGAAATTCGAGGTAAATTTACATTCTCTTTTCATGCAACTTTAAATGTTGCATGTTTAACTCAACAACTTACACGATAGCCGTATCTACTTTACAAATTAAAATATTTGCTCACAAAACATGTTCTTTTGACCCTTAAAGGGATCATCGAAAAATGAAGATTCACTGATTATCTACTCACCACTGTGTTGATGGAGGGGTGGGTGAAGTGTTTGAGTCCAGGAAACACTCTTGGAGCTTCAGGGGTAAACGGTGTTGCAGCCAATTTCAATACAATTGATGTAATTTGTTGACAGTTTCTTCATTCATTAAAACAAAAGGGAGTTACCACGGCTTGACCTTCATTGCTCCTGTGTGGTCATCCAAGTGTCCGTGAGTCCCGACATTCATATTCGACTCAGAAGGCGTCATTTACACCATGTTATTAGTCTGAATGTCCGCTCTTATCCTCGTCTGGGGTCACTATCGCACATTGCACACACTGCACACAAGGGTGCTCGCAGGGCGTGGTAGAATTACTTATTTTTCTAGCTTCGCTAATTCCGCTAACTGACATTTAGGATAAAAACATGGTGTAAATGATGCCTTTTGAGTCAAGTTTGAATATTGGGATTTACAGACACTTGGAGGGCACCACATCAGTTTATTGGAGGGTTGTTGGGTTTCTTTCAGTTTTTTTTGTTTGAAGAATCTGTCACCATTTACTTTAATTGTGTTGGATTTGGCTGCAACGCTGCTTACCCCTGAAACTCCACAGGTGTTTCCTGGACTCAAACACTTCACCCAACTCTCCATCGGCACAGTGGTGAGTAGACTGAATTTCCATTCTTCTATGAACTATGGCTTTAAGCTTCGTTGAAACGACTGTTTAAATGAAATTGGCCACTTAAGTTATTTTCATCCAAAACAACAAACATTTGTTATTAGCATTTATTCCAGAGTGAGAAATTAACACTCTATTTTAATAATAATTAATTTGAACTATTGTCGGGGGTGAAGATGTGACATCAGGCCCTGCATGGGTTATTGTTATGAGCATTGATAAATTACGAAGATTATTGTCCAATTGATACTTTGCTCAGTGATTGAGTTGTCCATTATCCATATCTGCGGTTTTTAAGCATAGATGAATGTGACCGAACCAGTTGTGGAAGATGGTGATATTCAAGCAATAAATGTGTAACATCAGTTACATCTAATTTAGATAGTTATTGAGTTGTGGTGTTTTTTCAGTGGCTAAATTGATATTTTGGTCCAAGGCATTTGATAAAACACTTTATGGCAAATATTCATAGAGACTGCCCTCTATAGGTTGAAACCAGCTATTTCAACCAAATTTTGGTAATTTCTCTGTAGTCCTCTGCCCATTCTTCCGCATTTCAGAATCATGCAGTGGGTGGAGTTGGGTTCAGACCTTATGGTCGAGATGAATAGAATGTGTTGTACTTATGTTTAAATTTGAAGTGCATTTACATTATTTTCTTTTCATGTAACTTAAAGATTCAGTGAGTGGAATAGTGACATCTAGTGGTGAGGTAGCATGTTGCAGCTGAATACCCTTCAAATTAAACTGTCCACTTTAGTTAATTTTAATGCAAAACGACAAACATTTAATCATTGAATTTCTTGTGAAGATTATGTTCCTGTTGATACTTTCCTCCGTTGTAAGCATAGATGAATGTGTGCAATAGACCCAGTTGGGGAAGACGTGTATAATTCATGCAGTAGAGGGCTAACATCTGTTAAAACAAGTGTCAAGGTTAAAGAGCACAGCAGCAGCCTGTCCTTGGTGTTATTTAGTTGCATGCCGTCGCGGACCATCTGTCCTCCCCTGTAACGTCTCCCTGTTTAACTTGGACCCCGAAACACGTCTGTCCCCGCTCTCCTTCCAAGGAAAACCCTGTAAAAGCGTGTTAGTCCGAGCCAGGGCCGAGACCCGAGAAGGTGAGGCCTGTGAACCATGTTTGTGCCAAGTCCAGCAAAGGCAGAACCACGGGGAATGCGTCCAGGTCTCTGTGCGGAGGCAGAGTGTGAATCCTTGTCGCTCAGGTCCCGTGCCAAACTGCACTCTGATCCCAAACCGAGAGAGCACTTCACGAGAGGAAATGGTTCTTTAATGTTGTTTCTTAAATTGGACAGGTAGCCGCAGACACCAGAGAGTCCTGGTTAAATTCATCGGGCTGATGTGAAATAATGGGAGTGATTAATTAAAAATGCAAGTTTGTAAGGGGGGGGGGGGGGAGCACTGAATTTCTTTTTTGTTTTGGAATCTACCAGGAAAGGAGAAGACTGGGAGGAAGGACGTCTTCGGAAACCAAACTGAAAAATAAAATGGGTTAGACTAAACATGCGGACAATGCCTGCATGTCCGCGAGGGGAATTTGTGGATAGTGAACAATCTTAAGCTTTGCTCTAGCTCCTAAATCCCTTTTTGTTAAACACGCCTCCATCCACAGGGAATCTCTGCTGATCTTTCTGTGAAGTTCTTATCACATTAAGAAAATCATTTGCTACAGCATTACACCATCAGTTTTTAGGGTTTTTAATCAGAAGCGGAGCCGGGACTGAGTGCAGTCAGGCAGATAATTGGAGATGAGGTCATTATCACTTTTGGAAAAACTTAGGCCACTCTCTCAGCAGAGAAATTGATGACTTTCAATTTCACTCACTGTTTCACTTTATGTATTTTCCTGTAAGCGTCTTGAGGATGAGGAATCGTATGTCTCATATATAATATTGCTGTTAAATCAGTTAAGATCAATATCTAGAACAAATAAACAAAGAATTGTGTTTTGTGCATGCAAGTGGAAAAATAAAACTGAGCAACCAACATTTATTATTTGGTCCTTATTGATTGTCACTTAAAACTAGATATAACATGTTTGTTAATTTTTCTTAAGAGGTACTAGTGGATGGATTCAAGATGTTTGCTTGTCCCCAGAGGGAAATTGGTTAGTCAAAGGACTTTTTCCACAAACATAACAAACACAAACATTGCACCTTAAACAGCTGTGGATTGACATAGGTCGACATTAGGTCATTTTTGTGTTTTTTAAAAAGCTAACAACTTGTGGAATACAGAACACATTTGTGGTACTTTTGTAATAATGTCATCCAGATGGGAGCAGTTTGAATGAGGAGGTGAGAGGACGGCCTTTGTCCATATTTGGTCATGTAAATCCCAACAGTTTATTGGCTGTTGGGACAGTTTTTCTCGGTCTTTGTCCTTTGCTGCAGTGGCGTTACCAAACCAAAAGATTTATGAGGCATTTTTTTTCCTCCAATATTATTTAAAAGCTTCAACTAGGCTCCAAGATGTCAGGGCCACTCTCCCGGCACTGATCAGACTGGTGGGCCCGCCTTAGCAGAGGGATTGAAAAGCTGAAAGACTCAGAGATGCACAACTGATGATATAACTTCTGGTTAGCCAGTTAAATGCCAAAGGGATATTAACCTTCACGTCATTGGTTCAAAAAGGAATTTGAATTAAACTAACTTGTCTAAAAACCGCTGTCGAGAGCATGTAAAAGCAACAGAAGATAATATAACCCTTTGCTGTAAAGCCATGGTGGCTAATCGAGAGCCTGAAAATTATAAGTAATAGTAGTTTATCTTGTTTCAAAAAGTTTTTCCAAGCCAAACATTTGTCTTTAAAACTTTCACCGTGGACTGAGTTTTGCAAAAGCTGCTTTCAGTGACCGAACATGCAGTTTACATGTGGATGAAACGCATGCTATAAGCTATGCTTTAAAAAACACTGGACAGTAGGTTTCCTCGTGTTTTTCAGTTGTATGCCACTTGGCCACTGCTCTCTGGGGATTCATATGTACTCTACAGAAATGAGTGTCCCTCTTCTCATCGAACTTTATCTAACCAAATTATTCAGGTGAGAGAGTTCTGTGCGATGGCGCCGATCTCCCACCTTGGCGCCGAAATGCCAGCATTTTTGGTTTGGGTGGTCCGAGCGCAGCACAGGCTGCACCCTGACAGACATCCACCGCAGTCCAGCATATTTTTTCGAGCAGCTCATGTGAAAAATGCTATAAATACCAGTAGCCCAAAAAAGGAGGCAAACTGCCCTCGCCGTCCACCTGCAGTCAATTAGTCCGTCGGCCTGCTCTGCCTCAGCCGCCGAGTTCGCTCCGATCAAAGTGAGCGTGAATTCTCACACGCAGGATTACTTCAATCTACTGTACAAGGGGACGTGTGCCAGACACGTTACAAACACGTGTAACGTGTCTGGCACAGGTTGGGATACATGTGTGATCCATTTTCGAAACCATCAAATCTACAGTGTTATTTTTATTTGTCAGATGTGGCATTTTGGAAAAGCTTTGTTTGAATTCAGATATTGTTAGTCTTCTCTCCTTTTAATTTAAATGCTCAATAATTGGTGTCTGTTGATGTGATTTATTTAAAAGATTGTAACTGAAGGCCAGCATGGATTTCATGAGACCGATTTGCAGGAGCGCAGAGAGTCAAAACTCAGAAGAGTGAATCTTTAATGTTTATTTCAAGGCTGATGTGCATGTGCACATTTCACATTTTTATAACAGATTAAGTGTTTTGTAGTTTTTGTGTTTTGGGAACCGTTTTGCTCCATGGCTCTATTTTTATTCCTGTCTATTGATTGGTGGTTTGCATGTCTTTAAGATGGATTCCACAGAGAAGCTACAGAAGCGATTGGTAGGGAAACTTGGTGGATGCAGTGTGGGTCAGGGAAGAAGTCTGAACATTTTCTTTGATTTCTCAGATGAGTAAATCAGGCATATTAAGGCAACTGGAGCCGATTTTAGTTTGTGCAGCTTGATTTGACTTTAGGGAACTATTTGGCCTTCTCGTCATGCAATGTTGTTGACAGAGGAGTTTGAACATTTTCTTAATTGACTTATTCTCCTCTGAAAATTCGAATAGTTTCACATCTGCCTTTTAAAGATGCACAATGGTGGATCCAGGCTGGGACAGGCCCTGACTTTACTTTACTTTCAGGCCTCGTAAGCTATAATGTTGCCCCATATAAAGTATATTATCCAAAGTCAGGTAGTGAAACTTGTAGCCTCTCAGATTTATCACTTGCATTAAAAAAATCCATCGTGAATTCTTCAGCGGCGACGTTTCTTTCTGTCAACGCGGCCTGTGTGTAATCTCTCTGCGAGCGCCTTCCCTCCCTCGGCCAATAATAACTCGTCCTCCTGGCAAAGGAAGAGAGCGAGCGCTCAGGCAGTCAAAGCTGGACAAACAGGGCCCGTAGAGTGAGGAGCTGCTGAGGAGACGCAGACCCACTGCAAAGCCCAGCTGTAGCCCCCTGCCTGTCATTTCCCTTCTCGGGGTCTGGCTCCCTTCTTATTATTGTCCCGTCTCTGTTTTGACTCCATCTTTCTCACACTCTCACCATTCTCACATCTATACCCGCTCTTTGAATCCACATGTACTTTATGCAGTGAAGTGTTGAGGACAGTGCAGCAGCGGCGTCTATTTATGTGACTGGTGGTGATGTACAACATTAGTGCACAGAGTTGAGAAGATGTGAAAACACGTTCATGTCTGTGGCTTGTTTTGAAGTTCTATTGGATGGGTTAGCTTTTTTTTGCAAAAATTGTTATTAGATTGATTTTAAGTCTATTAAACATGTTTAAACCTGAACGGTTTGTCTCTGGCTGTGTTTGAAACCAGTTTATTGGTTTTAATACAGTGGCTGCGTATAATATTTAAAGTGAGCACTATTACGTGTAGTACTCAGCCATGTGGCTATTTCCTAGAGGCAGTAAATACCAGTGTAATGTCTTTGAATCAACCTTACATAAAATACCTGTGGAAAGTATTTGCTTGGAAAGGAGAGTGCTCATTTCATACCCGTCTTCAGTTACTTGCATCCTGCTTGAGTTACTCGTACCAGTGCTGGAGTTTTGAGTATTTTTCTCTCACTATACGGAGTGCAGACAGAGTACTTTGAGTGTTGTTTACTTTCACAAGAAATCAAAGGCCTCACTAACATGATATGAGAGTTAGAATTTTAGATTTACTCTGACCGTGAAGCTGTAGGCTGTGTAAACACACTTAACATAACTTGAGAAATCCAGTGTTTTTAAAAGTAATTCTGTTGTGTAACTCTGTTTATCTTTGCAGCACAGAATTGATTTTTAATGATCTGACATTTCAACATGACTTTTTAAATTTGAAACTAGATCTCCAGTGCCTCCAGATGGGCGAAGTTATCCAAATTAACTTAAGTAATACAAGCAATATATTTTGTAAAAAATTTCAAAAGAGTCTCAAATTGCTGTGAATCCTGAGTCAGATGTAATAACGTTAGTTTATCCTGCTAATTGAAATAAGCAGGGATCAGATATAACAGGAAAGAAAATACGTCTGGGATTTGCTAAATTTCATCTTTAATGCAATTTGAAGGTTGTAAAAGTAAAACTTTTTTTACATTTACTGTAACTAATCCAGAAACCTCTCCTGTGTGGCAGAACAGGGCTTGGGTCAGTTTACTTGTCTCCTCCAGAGGAATGCTGGGAATTATTTACACGGTCTGCTTCTGCTGTTTTCCAGTCTGACTAAGTTTTGCTGTTTCTGGATGCGCACACAGAGACGCACAAAGATAAATGCTTGTACACATACACAGAGACACACACCTACTCACTCTGACATTCACACACTCACACTCTTTAACTGACTCTCACACACTGTCTCTCACACACTCACTCTCTCACTCTGATTCACTCACTCTATCACACTGGCTCACTCATTCGTACACTCTCACTCTCTCTCACACTGTCTCTCACACTGTCTGATTCTCTCACTCATTCGTACACTGACTCTTACTCTCACACACTATCTCTCACACTCTCTTACTCTGATTCACTCACTCTCTCACACTGTCTCACTCTTTCATACACTCTCTCCCACTCTCTCTAACTCTCTCACTGCTACATCCACTCACACAAACAAAGACCCACTCAACCCAGAGTGCCCCTAGTTTCATGGCCTGCTTGTCTTAATGAGAAACTTTGGATAGAGGTCGACTTGTGTGTGTGTGTGTGAACGTCTGTGTGTAAATCCTGTGAAAGACAGAGTCTGGGATCAACATTCAGTCTCTGGCGAGCGCAGCGTCCTGGTCTGGTTGGCGAGTTGTAAAAGTGAGGTTGATTTGAAGATATTGGTGCAAATATTTCGCCAAGTGCAGAAATAAAACGGGGCTTTGTGGTTTTCGTCTAACACACAAGCGGGAAGGAATTTCTCGCCTCCATCGAAACAAAACTATTTCTGTTCAGCGTCACCGGACAAATGTACCTGAAAACTCTTCATGAACTATTTCACAACATGCGGCCAGAATACCTGCGGCCCGGTGCTTTTCACAGTTCAAAGCATTTAGTGTGCGCGGTGAATTAGAAACTACCCAGCAACTGCAGCTTGACCTGCAGGATAGGGGGGTGAAAATGGTTCTTTAAATTAGTGCGGACAGCTCCGACGGTCGGGTTTCGTGGAAACGAGGCAAGAGTTTGGCTCAGTGTCTGACTCCAGAGGAAAAACATGAGCTTATATTCACACGTGCGCCAAAATAGTCTGACAATTATAGTAATGTCATTTTAAGTCCTTTGGGTTGTTTTACGTTAGTTTTTGGGAGTACTTGTTCCTCTGATTCCACAGTAATGATTCTATTTTTGTTAGATATCTTTGTTGTGTCTAAATGATGGTTTGAATAAGATTATTTCTTTAACGTGGAGAAGGTCATACAGGACAATTCAGTGGTATGAAAAAATTGAGGTATTTCAAACTCATCCCAGATTATAGAAGCAGGGCTACTCAGTATTTTATACAAGTGTAAAACATATATGTTTTATATATGGCATGTAGGCAATACACTGTATTTTCAGTGAGTCAAAGCTTCTAAGTACAAATAAGACTTGTGTCATTAATCTTATTTTTTAGACGTATTCAGGGTATTCGAGTGTGAGAATAGAAACTTTAACACTTGTTTTCAAAGTTAATATTTATACAGTCCCCTGAACATGAGTTCTTGTCCCAGCCTAATTCTTGAGTCCACACGTTACTCACTACTCACCTCCTTCACTTTATTTGTCCCGAACCCAGCGGGCCCAGACTTTGGCGTACCAGATTAAAACTTGCAATGACTCTGCATCTTTCCGAGCAGGGAGCAGACCCCCCCCCACCCCCTTTTGGATCCACCTCAAATCGATTTAATTTGCTTCCCAACGTCGTTGAGCGCCGGGGGTTGCCAGTCCACACATGTCTGGCCCCCGTTCCAAGGGCAGCAGAGGTATGAAACGCAAACCGAAGGGTTTGGCTCGAACCTTTCAGCTAAATAAATAAAACATCTGAGAGGGAGTCGCTCCTAAAGCTGCGGTGTTCTCTCGTGTACGTGCAGTAATCCTGACGGACAGAGTTTACCTTGGTGTCCAAGGCCGCTGGAGGTGGAGTGCTCAGAGTCGGATGACAGCAGAGTTGACAAAGTTTTATAACTGTGTCCATGTGCTGTGGAAAAATATATTTATCTGCAGTGTGGCTATTAGATTATGAGGACAGTAGTCCAGATAAGTTTAGTTTCTTGTTTAGTTTTTAATTGGTTGCCTTTAATTGCAATTATATGTATTCCACATGTTCAGTCATCAAAGCCTCCAGCATGTATCAAATATTCAGTAACCTGGTGATGATTGTAATTTCAGTACAGGCTGCAGAGGGGCAGAAAAGTTAAACAGCAATGGATCATATTCACCTTCCTCATTCAGCAATTACTTGAATCCCGTTGTATGCGAGCCATTACACGGCTGCCCAGAAACGCATTGCACATAAAAGTGTGCACAAAAGCTCTATTGACGCCGAGACAGCAGCAGAATGAAGTGGAGCTCACTCGAGAGGAAACGGTTGGGTCACGTCTTCTGTGACTATGGAGGAAGTTTGTCGTATCTGAGGGAAGAATCTCGATGTCGTTTGGGCTACGACTATGTGAAGTTTCACAATGTTAAAGAAAGTGGTAAAGGATGTTTCTGGATTACTCCTCCTGATTCGGATCTGCTCCAATGTTTAACGAATTCTTCACTTTCGTGGTCTTTCATCCAGTAGTCTTCGTAATTGTCCAGTAGTCTTCGTAATCTGCTAGCTAGAGAAATAACCCAATATTGGGGGAAATATTGGGTTGGGTTGATGTAAAAGTCAATATATTCAAGCTGATGCACCAATGTTTACCACTATGCATCCATCCATTCAATTAATGGATGGATTGAAGGCTTGACTCTATTGGGAGGCCCATGCTAGATTGGCCACAGGTTTGATTCTGACCCGGCCCTTTGCTGCATGTCGTCCATGACTCAAAGAAAACTCTGAATGACCTAGAAAAATGGCCGTGCCAACAACTTATTAAGAGCCCACATGGAAACACTTGACAATCTAATCATATCCAACGATGTAGCCGTGTATTAAATTATACTCATCCAACCGTTCACTTCATCCAGCAAGTTGATTTTAAAATCTGCAGACGATTGCATCATAGTCGGGGAAATAGGAAAAGATCTGTCGTCCACACCACATCCCACATGTTGACATGTTTCCCCGTGAAATGACACTAACCAAGCAGGAAAGGAGGTGTAGGACACGTCCGCTTAATGACCACAGGAAATGTTGGCAGAAGGCGTGGGCAGCTAACGATCCTCTTCCTGTGATATCACACGGAACTAGCGTGCTTCGGTTTACCCCCGTAATTGCTCTGAATTCACGGAGACAACATACGACTGTGTCAAAATGAATACCTGGCACGTTTTTGTTTTCCCAACACTAAGTGGCACGACCAGTATTATGTTAGCGCAAGCGGTCCCACGTGGCGTGGAACAGTGACCGGCTCACATGCTGTGACCTAATAATGAAAATATTTGACTTTCTGGGCAATTTATTTATTTTCACAGGGTTTGGCATTTTGTTAGGGACTTACAAAAAGGTAACCATGCATTTCTGCAGAATAACCCCCCCCCCCGTGTTTCTACCTTATATTTTGCCCATGGAAAAGCAGCAGTAGCTTCAGCTGCAGTGATTCTGAGCTACAAGGTATTTTCGATTTGGAAGGCTACTACAGTTGGCCTTTTTCTTGTCTGCATGTTTGCCATTAGATATTACAGGTTTGTGTGTGGCAGATTTATGGTGCGTTTTCAGAATTTATTTGGGACGGCTGTGACAGTCTGACAATGTTGTCTACTAAGCGATTAGGCAGTCATGACACAGGTAGTTATCTGTTTTAGTTTGGGGTTTTATTTTGTAGGCCTCGTTTTTCTATGAAATTGACTTCCTTCATTTGTGTATCCCTCCAGTTTTGTGCTCACAGCTCTGGGTTCCTGGCTGACAGTTTTTCTAAGGTCGCCTGCTCCAGCCCCTGTTCCTGGTTCCTCCGCAGCGAGGTCTAGACGGCTCCTCCTTGTCCTCAGGCCATCTGCCAAGGTCCAGTTCTGGTTCACACTCCGCTTCAGATGCCAGTCTATGTTCCAGTTCCTGCTCCAACTTCATGGTCGGCCCCACACCTGAGTGTTCTCAAACGATTTCATGTTGTGAACGCATTTGAAGTGGACAATCTTGACATGTGAAAGATGAACTCTGTTCTGTCTTTTTCTGGAGTTCATGTCTGAAAAAGGTCAAATGCTGTCTTTATTTTGTGGTCAAAAACCATAGCTTAAAAAGAATGCTAATAAACGATCAACATGAAACATGTCAGTGTTGTTTTCTCAGACCTTTGTCTGAGAAAACAACTGCCACAATATCCCCATGTAGTTCACTCAAAAGTGAGACTATTCCTCTCATAAAAGACTGCAGTACGTAAAAGGGTTTAATGCCCACGGTGAACACTTCGGGCTTAATTGGAAGTGTTGCGTGCTTCAGGCTGTTCCACCAGTTGAGCCGTCTTTAAGTCTCACTGCACCGCTGCGTGCGCCAGCTGCAGTTAAGACACAGCTGGGAGCTCCACAGAGGGCTAAATGATTTTCTCTTAAAAAGTCTCAACGAAGGCATGAAGACCGTCCTCTCCAAAAAACCTTTTTGTATCCGCTCGCTGTCCCACCGCCAAATTCTCCAAATCATCCACCAAAGATGGAGAGGAACATCTGAAGTCGCAGGCCCGGCTCCGAGACGAGCGGATTAACGGCCAGACAGAAAAATTCAGAGGTGGTCGCGAGAGAGCAAAGAGCTCGTCACCGCATGAAGTAACTGCTTCCAGCAGTGGGTTTGCATGTTTGGCCGTGAGGAAGCTGCTGCAGCCCTTAATGCATGTTGTGACTGGGAACGTATACACAGTTCTGCCTCATTGCATGGAGGCCATTAGCCCTCTTACCCCACAGCTATAACTGGTATTTAGATTGCACGGTTTCCATGAAATGACATCATGTAGTTAATGTCTGTTTGAGACCAAATCTTGCCAGGTAGATTGTTTATCTAGAAAATGGATGGTAGGGAAGTTCAAAGGTGTCACATTTCTGAAGATGTAACAAAAGTAAATTCCTCCGCTTGAGTTTGATGTATGAAGATTTGCAAAATGCTGGAGAGCTCGCATCTCTCCACAAGGTTTTAGAGTGAGTCACAGTCAGGGCCTGGATGATGGATGAGGACTCGGAGGTGCAGTGAGAAAGTGTGTTGCTGTGTAGTTTCTCAGGTCTGAATCTTGAATGTTTGGCACGTCGCGGGGTGTTCACTGCCTGCAGCACAACCCAGGTCGACCATTTAAAATACGTAGAAATGGAAAGTTGTTGTTTTCCATCTGTAAATCTAACATGAGATGGATCAGATAAAATGTAAATGTATGCCCTCAGAGTCCCTATAAAAATGTTCAGTTTGCCAAGTCAGTGGTCGCAGTAAACATTGCACACCTTCTGTTTCAGCCACAGCATACCAGCACAAACTTTAATTAACAAGCTTTAGGGTTTTCCACAGTGGATCTAATTGTCCTGTCCTGCTAAATTATTTCCTGAGCACTTTGGAAAAAGTTGAGGTCCCGTCAACATCGACGCCAAAGTTAAATGTGTCGAATTAAAAACCACATCGGTAGACAAATGTTTTTAAACATCAAGTTGTCCTTGATCTGATAAATCAATATAAACCAATATAGCTTACTTTTATGGGCTTTAAAAAACAGATTTAAAAAAAGAAAACCTGTGCCGGGAAAATAAATTTAAAATATTTTGTTCCAATGTCCCTTCGAATGCATCTCAGTGTAGTTTTGAATTTGGACCGCAATATATCTAGTTCCTGCCAAATCATATTCATGGAGACTGGTGTAGTCAAATTACCGTCAATCACACAGAAGCGGTTGCAAAATTTAGACAGGTCCTGATTTTTTGGTTTCGAGAGTGACATCTGTGTATCGTGTAAAACTTCAGGGAAAGACTGTGAATACCCTGCAGGAGTCTTTGTGATTAGTACGAAATTAGAAACACACACAGTGCTGTTGAGACGGCGCATCCACCTGTTTGCATTAGTCATGACTGGGAGCCGCCAATCCCAAGATGAAAAGCGAGCTGATTGAAGAACAGGAAACGGGGAGAACTGCGAGTTACTGCCAGTGCGTTTCATGTGGAGGCGGTAATTTGGCTGCGAGATTGGAGCAGGTTAATATCTACGTGAACACGCAGACGGGGATGAGGTCACCGTTTCCAAGCAGATGAGTTTGTGTACGCTGGGAAAACCGAGAAGTCTGTCCATTGGAGAGAAGAGAAACGTTTTTTTTTTTTTTAGTCTGGCAAAGGAGATCTGTCCAAATGTCTGTTTATCTCAGCAATTTAAGACGTCGGTGAAGTCATAACTATGAACGTCGTGAATTGCTTAAAAGACAAATTAGTCACTGAATTTCAGCTCGAAGACGCCGACGGTAAAATGAGTCGGGACGGTAAACCGAGCTGTTTTCTTTATACACAATTCCTGCACAAGGAAGAAGTTGAACAGCAACACAAACAGAAAGAACACAAGGAATAATTCATCTGATGTAAACCAGCTGTTCAGAGTGTAAATGCCCCCCCCCCCCCCCCCCCCTTCCTTGGCTGGTTCCTTCAGCACAGTGAATAATTTGGACAAAAGCTACATGTCTTTGACGTTTCACACCAAGAACTCTGGCGTAGAGTCGCACAGGAATGCAGATGCAACCCAAGCAGGCCCGAGCATCATTTCCAGCTCATCCCTCGTGTTGTTTTCATCAACATTTAGATTTTGTTTGACACTTTGCGACTCCTTTACCTTAAAAACTGCAGCTTCAGAATTGGTTTGATGGTTCACTGACTTGGAATAGAACGAATGGCGTCCTCTTTCTTTCCCACTCCTCACCCTGAACGTCGGCTCTTGCTCCATAGGTCACTTTAGTGAGCGGGTACGATCTCCTGTGAGAATTGACTGACTCACGGTTTCAGTAATGCCGAACTGCAGATCAGTTAAAACAGTCAAAACCAGCAATAATCTCAAATATTTAGCGAGGAAAACTTTTAAAATAGAAGGAATTCTGAACAGAGTTTGGTGGATAGAGGCCAGGGGATCATAGGAAATATCCTCTGTTCAGTGTGTTTGTGTTGTCCCACTCACTTAACCCAGTCAGAGCTCCACTCGACACATCCTTGGTTTTTTTCTCTACAAGACAAACCGTTTAAGCCTCATTTATGCTCAAAGTATGCATATGAAAACTGACAGAGCCTTCTCTCAGTAGTCTGTGTTCATTTTGACTGTTTGCACGTTTTAAAGCTAACGGATATGGACGGATAGCAGTACCACCGCAAATCATGGGATGTCGTGATTTATTTAATGGCCTCACAGACCACCAGGCGCTTTTATTATCACAGCCAAGTTTGCTC
Source organism: Platichthys flesus (assembly GCF_949316205.1). Classification (NCBI taxonomy): domain Eukaryota; kingdom Metazoa; phylum Chordata; class Actinopteri; order Pleuronectiformes; family Pleuronectidae; genus Platichthys; species Platichthys flesus. Next base: position 7,774,251 of record NC_084966.1, read on the forward strand.
TCCATTCTGAGCTGCCCTCTAGTGGATGCATTGCTAAACAGCCATGCCGATGTTGACGACACATGGGTTGATCTGTGGGTTGTCGTGTTTTTGGTAAATTCGCCTAGTGTTGCTTAAAACTGACCCAATTCCAGCAAAACTGCATTCATCTCAGTTAAACTAAGGTTTAGTGTCAATTTGCAATTGTTTGTATACAGAACCGAGATGGGGAACATGCGAGTATTGTCAACGCGAGTATGTCAACATGCTGAGGTCGGCAAATAATCAAATAATGAGTGACAGCATCTGAGAAATTTGATTTTGTCCTCAGAAAAATTAGCCTAGTTGTGAATTTGCTGTCAACCACTGTGTGCGCCCTGTTGTAGTCAGAAAGTAGAACCCCTCCTCTCAGCTCGCTGTTGACCCCAGCCAGCGCTGGCTAACCAAAGTGAGACCATGCCTTTTTAAATCTTTCCGCATGCAAAGAATGCAGAGAGAGGTCCAAGTCAAACAAGAATCTTCCTCCAGGTGATATATCGTCGTGCAGCTGATTGGGTTTCCGTTCCCCCCCCTCCCCGGTTTTGCTTCTGTCTGCGATGACCTCAAATGCTGCAAACATGTAGTGGTTTCCTTCTCCTCGCACAGATCCCCGTTTCCCTCCCTCCCTCCTCTCTCATGCATGTACTGATCCAGTGCTTCTCTTCTCTCTCTCTCTCTGCTCAAGCGGCTCCACCCACCTGCAGATAAAAGCCAAGCCCGGGCAGAGCTGCCGTTCAGCGTCCGTCTGTCCCAAACTCCTCAGAGCTCTGTGATACTTCCACCCTGCAGCAGCACAGCACGCACAAAGGTAAGCGATGCCCGGACCCTGGCACAGCGGGAGCTCGGCCACCAACTTTGTATGGGTGCAATCCACTGCAGTACAATGCTTCCAGTTTGGGTTTTCCTTAACTTCTTGTGCAGTTGCAGCATCCTAAGTGGAAAATATTTCCATTTTCTCTTTCTCTGGTTTTTGAATTCTTGGAGCAATGCACAGGAAGATTGGGATGGCACACGGACATCCCATTGTTTCAGAAGATTTTTTTCACAGATCCCAGTGCTGGGAACTCTGCAGATCCCAAAGACCAAACGGCATAGTTCTAGGGATAAACCCTTGGTGCGGCATCTTGTTTGAATTAAACACCACTAACTGGAAGGAAACTTCTTAGACATGTTTGTGTTTGAGGAAGAAAAGGATTCAGTGTTGAGGTCATTCGTTTCAGCAAGTCTACTTAAACACGATGGAAACCCGAGTAAAAATCAGTTTCAAACTTTCTGGCAGCGCATTGGTTCTGAGAAACGAGTCAGATGGAAAATTTGGGCTTTTATGCAACTTTTTTTGTTGGTATAGCTTCCACCTAGAACATGCAGATGTGACTGTTTTCAGCCCCGAGTTTTGCCTCTTTAACCTCTCGGCATAATTTGATCTGATTGAATCCAAGTGCGCACCTGCCAGGAAACGTTTGGGAATCCCTGCTTCACACCCACCGAGGATTTATTACAAGGTCACGCATGCCCAAGGTTCCTTCACCTCTCCTTAAGTGGAAATGTGTTTTAATAGCTGCTCTATTGACTGATTTGCGAAAGCAGACAAGCTTTGGTGCAAGTAGAAGATGTGGAAAATAAATTCAAGATGTTTTTTGTTTGTATGGAGAAAACAATACAAACAATACAAAGCAATCAGCAACAGGAAATCTTTGTATGATTTCCTGTTGCTGATTGCAGCCGTTTCAAACCCCCAGCCTTAGATTTCTGTTTAAGATTATCCTGTTTTTACTTTCTCAGTGAGAAAACTCTTAATTAGGAGGAAACGTGGTCAGAGGAGCTCACGCACGAGGAAAAATGAGTCGAATAATTAACTCGCTGATTGTTTTCGATGACCGCAAAGCTCGAAATGCACAGCCACGGTGGTCCTCGGTGGTCTGAAAGGACCGTTGGCATCAGCAAAATCATGGTATGGGCTGTTTGTTATTAGGTGCTATACAGCAGCGCAGTGGAAAAATGCATAAGACTGTTTTGAGGATGTTGAAAAAGCCAAGAAAGATGAAATCGAGAGCATCGGGATCCTTGACTTGAGTTGTACCTGCTTGTTGGAAGGTTGTTGCTGTTATTATCCATTTGGCTTGAAGTCTGGACCAAACAGCACATTTCCCAAGATGCACTTGTGCATTTTGGGGGCGATGTTTGTTTTGTTTTTCTTGGACTGCAAGAGGTTTTTTCCACTGTAGATGAGTTACTAAAGCAAACAGTGTTAGAGGTGCCCAAGGATTTGATTTGGATCTTGAAACTTTATGGTCACATTTAGTTGAATACCATGCCTTTCACATTTCTTTTGGAACTCTACTCCATCGTCAGCATGCTGTTGTATCCATAGTTTTAAAAGACACACACATGCACTGTCTTTTGAGGTTTTGAGCGTATTTTGCGTTTGTGTCTAAAGGCCTGATGGTAGCTGGCTAGCTGCAGCTGCTTACGTGAAGTCTGAGTTCGGGCCCGGTTTAGGCCCCACAAAAGACAGTTTTAACGTGTAGGTAAAAAGAAGGCGGCGGCAGAATATCACTACAGCTCCTTATAATGCTATTCAGGCTGTCAATTGTTTATTCATAGTATGTGATTATTGTTGCCTGAAACAACTTGCCTCTGTGCACCGTGAATGCAGTTGTTGAACACACATCCAAACAGATGGTGTGTTTGACCTTTTTTAAAGGAATAATTTGACATTTTGCAAAATGTGTGTTTACTTTCAGGGGATTGACACCACAGTTGGTTGGCTTAGCATAATGACTGGATATAGGTGTCAACGTCTAGCTGTCGTCTTCCAAAGTGGCGTCTGGTTGGAGCCTCACATTTACTGTACAGACATGAGTGATATGGATCCCCTCATTAAATTCTCATGAAAAAGTCTGTATTTATGACAAAAGTCCAGGCCAAGTTTTGTAAATGAAAGCGTCCTTTGCTATAGATTAATATACTTTTAAGATACTGGAGACAAAGCCAGTTGCTGTAACAGAGGATGGGACTTTCTCAAAAGTTTGGTTTGCTTCGAGCCCCGGCTGCAGAATCGAACCTGCAAACTCCAGGGAAGTGCATGACCCATGTGCAAGAGATGCTTCTGTCAGACTTTATGCATTTCTTACGCTGTTAATGTCTCCTGGCGATCTGTTTTTATTTCCCTCCGTCTCGCCGTTCTCACCTACTGAACAGGAAGTGTTTATGCAGCTCGGAGAGAATGTGTCTCCTGATCCCGCAGCTGCAGCCCCGACGACTCGAGGCCATGTGTCCAAACACTCTGCTGCTACCGTGCAAGAGCAGCGCCGCCACGGAAATGTCTCCAAACTATGAAGACTCAAAGTTGCATTGTTTATCAAAAAGTTATTAATCTCTTGCATCAGCTGACATGAATTTACCTTCTTTATGTGCAGCAAGTGGGAGTTTACCTTGAATACACCATTCTGAGATGTGGGCTTTAAATTGTGCTGATTTATTGCAGAGCGTCTGTTATCTAAACTCCTAGTAGACAGAGTCGTAGTCCTTATTAGGCCTCGTAAATACTCCACCGCAGAAAAATCTGGACAGAAGGAAAAGGGAGGATCGTATTTTCTCCCTGAGTGGCATATTTTACAGTGCGACTGTGTAACACATTAAGCCTCCTGAGATAGTAGTCATATAAATATATATATATATATTATCCATACGTGTAAACCTTGCATGATCTGGATGGATTAAAATATTTGCAGAAAAAGGTAGAAAGACCAGTGAAAACAGAGGAAACAACCATTAAAGTGAAATAGTCTAGCAATAAACCCCATGAAACCTCCTCTCAAACCAACATATAATCACCACCTAGTCATTTTTAAATATTGCTCTGCTCCCACTCTCCAAATTTCACCAGTTACGACTCCCATGGAAGCTGGCGTTCCCAGCTTGTGCTATATTTTTCATGCCCTGTGTGTTTTGCAATTGCCGAAGCATTCATCGCAGGATGATGGGGAATGTTCTCGGTCAGTTTGCGGTGGAGCTTCTCTGACGTTTTTATGCTTTGCATCTAGAAGTGTGCAGATCCATCATTACCAGTTAAAGTCCGACTGAAATAATCTGCCAAATGTGCTTGATTTATCTACAGCAAACATTCATATTTTACTAATACTGAAGCGTCGGTGGATATGCAGCATTTTACTGGTTTAACTGGTCAAGATGGAGAGTTTTGTGTTGCATTGTAATTATAATAAAACTAGTTTAGTCCATTGGGTCACATAATACATCTGAGTGGTGGGTAGGATGAATACTGGCACCAGTTGAAAACACCAGGGCTCCGTGGAAACCTGTGACGTCAGTCATTGGTTTGGGAGCTGCCGGTTTGAAGCCTCAAGTTTGGCATTTTGTCCAAAGCCCTCTTGGTTTTTATTCAAAACCATAAGTTTTGAAGGAGTGCAGGGTCACATCGACCCGCACCCAATGGACACAGTGCTTTATCATCATAAACTTGACTGATGTGAGAAGTACCTAGTTGTATAGTCGCCCTCTGATGGTCATTTCAGAGAAACAAAAAGGCCCAAAGTTCTCTCTTCTCTGGTTCACACTGAAAACAAAATGTATTTACGCAGCTGCAATTTGCAGATTTCCCCCTGGAGTCTGTGGTTTATGCTCGGCATAAGTGATCAGATGTGCTTATTAGCCAAACGTTGTTGCTGCCTGTAAAAACAATCACCCACCAGAGCAGTGTCCCTAAAGCTCGGGCAAAGAACGTGTATCGATCCCACGCTAGACATAAGAGTTGGTAGAGTCTGAAAAACCGCGTGTGAGTGTTTCTTTCCTGCTGTGAGAGATAGTGGAACATGTCGTGTAAAATAAGCCTTCTTCAGAGGAGACGTTTTCAGACTGAATAATTGTCTTTTGTTCCTCTGAACAAATGCGAAGTGCCTCTCGGTTCTGAGCTGCTATTAACTTGTGTCCGCGGACACCAGATACTGTGTTTTGACAGAACTCAAGGCTAATGGGAAAATAATTCTCCGCCCTTGCCGATCTTTGCCTGAAATGAAAATTGTGGCCAGACACTGTGACTTACGGTTCCCAGAACTGCAAGAGAGGGAAACTGTCAGTGAGATGGGTGAAGAAGCTGAACAGACTGTGTGTTTGTGTGTATTAATACGAGGAGGTGTAAGTGCAATCACATGCATTTATGTCTCTGTGCGTCAGAGTGGTGAGAAAACGCAGCTTTTGCCAATCTGAGTGTCATCCGTATGGTACTTCCCTTCGCGGTGGCTCGGTTTGTTTGCAACATCAGTTTAAAATGTTGCCACCCTCCTAAAGGTCAGCTAACCTCTCGTCTGAGGGAGAGAAGAGATGGAGTTGGTGTGAAGGAATGCTGGGGGAAAAAAACAAACGGAGAGGAACTAGGACGGGTGGAGCAGTCGTGAGAGAAACTCGTGTTTTCCCTTCCTATCGAGATAAGCAAGGATGAAGGGTGGAAATGAAAATGTTGCTGGATGATTGAGGTGGGACGCATCACCTGCTCAGAGACCTGAAGGCCAGTGAACTCAGAAAAAGGGAAAATCGCTTCAGGTCCAGAATATCTTGCAAATATGTCGTAGCAATGAGAGAGGAGTTGTAGCAACGTGTTTAAATCAACTGGAAAAACAGTCTTTATCTCAAATGTGTGAATCCTTTTACATTGGAAGCACATGCAGGTCTCCACCCAGGCCGTGGAAATACCAGTGAACAAGAGAGTGGAGTAGAAATGGAGTTTGTCGCCCTCTATTGAACCACCCACCCCACTACTGGCTTTGTATAAAGTTATTGTTCCATCTCGACTGTTTTACATGAACTATAGGTTTGTAATATCCAAATACCTAGGGCCTGTATACTAAATGAAAATAGCTTGTTTAGTTCAATCATGGCAAGTCTTCTTCTTCCACCTTCCATGTCTCGACATGCTGTGCTGGTGGACAGGGGTCAGCCTCTTCAGTTCCCTGTGCTCCTGCCCTCTCTACACCACTTTTCTTATTAACTTACTTGTCCTCTTGGGTTGTTGCTGTGTCGCTGTTGGGGCAATAGATCTCTGGTAGTCTCTCTCTCTCTCTCTCTCTCTCTCTCTCTCTCTCTCTCTCTCTCTCTCTCTCTCTCTGAACTGTAGGTCCCGGAGAGAAGTCTTTCATTTCTTTTTATTTCAGTTGATCCAAAAAATCCACATTAATTTCCCCTCTATCGATATCTGTGTTTGGACCCGTGATACTTTCCTTCATGAAAAAGGTTGTTTTTCACTGAGCCCATTTGATTTTAAACAGCTGACTCATACACGACTGGAACCACCGCTCCTTAATAACTACAAGTCAGCCACTCCTGATAATAATGTCTTTATTTGACTTGGTTCAGTAACCGTTTTCTGTTTCCACTCGTGTCCTGCAGCCGTGTTTACCTGCCGGCTCACAAAACACGAAGGCCTGGCCCGACCACAAGCAATTAAGACCAGCACCCATTTCTGTAAGCAATGACATGCCTCCGCTCCTCCTCATTCGTCTATGGAGCGGTACTGTCCCACCATCTGGAACCAGTCAGGAGAGGAACACGGAGGAGAGAAATGGAAATTTGATTATTTTCAAAGCCGAGCTGGAGGTGATAAAAGGCTCGTGGCTCATCACCAAGCAGAGGCGGCTGCGGTGGAAAGTGTTGGCAGAGACCACCAGGGGACTCAGCGTCCATTCCGGGGCGAGCAGGCTTTTGTTGCGCCGAGGTGTGGGACGAGTTTTCATCAGAGTGGGGGTCAGGCACGAGATGGGTTAGATCAAAACAAAGGCGAGGGAGAAAGTAGTTTGAAAAATATCTTCAGCTTTGTTGCTACGATGTGAAGAGGACACAATTCAATAGATTTAAAATTTGGAGCAATCCTACTAAACACACACACACAGAGGGATAAGTTGAGTTATTTTTTTGAAATGGTGCAAGGAAAACAGCTGAAGGAGTATGCACTGCACTTTCATGCTGTTGAAGTTTAAATCTGTCCTATTGAAAGCTGGTAAGAGGATCCATAACATTTTATATTCCATGAAAAGTACAGGGAGGCGAGCTCCCCTCATTCTGTGCAGGAAATGGAGGCTCCTACTGGCTGTTTTCACCAGCCATTGGGATTTGACGGTGACCCACTTGCCCCGGGGGAGGTCCCGACGGCGCACGGCGGCACGGAAACCTGCGACTAAAGCAGTGGCCGATTGCTCAATTTTCCTCCTAAGTTCTATAAGGACACTGTGCTGCGAGTTGAACCAAGATAACATGCTTTAGTTTTAGGGGGATTGTTGTTCAGGAAATGGCAGGACGAGTAGTCGTAAGCAGATGTTTTGTAGCTGGAAACGAAGCTTGTTCTTTCCCTCCAGCAAAAGTGGCACATTTCTGATTTTGTAAAACAAATAACCGTGCAGGCATATCATTTCTTTTCTTCTTGGCTGCATTCAGGGGAGAAAAACAAGCAGGAACCACATTTCGTGTGCAACTTTGTTCCGATGAGCCGCACCAATCTGCAATTTCATGTATTGGTGACATCCAAGACGAAATTCTGTAGTTCTGGTGAGAGTTATTGTGTGGGAAACTTTGGTTGCGCTGCCAAACATTGGAAATCCAAATGAATTTCACTTCCGCAGGATATTTGTTATTAATTCTAAACGGCGCCATAAATCTTGCCCGTAACTACGTGTTTGCTGATTGAGAAGTTTGAGTTGAAAGCTGAAGGTTGTCCTGGAAATTATCAAAGAGGAGGGGGGGAACGTTTTCTGAAGCTGGCCACGGAAAAAAAACAGACTGGTTTCTGGCAAATGTTGTTTATTGTTTATGTTATTGGATCCCTTTTTAGACTCTCAGCAGTTCTTGGGGGTTCTCGCATAAAGAGACGGCCAATCGAAGCATTATTATGGTACAACTGTTCAAGAAAGTCCCCGGAGGAATAAAGTCATTCCTAGAAAAGTGGAACCCAACTGATCATATAGAGCTTTATACACCAACTTTTGAGTAATTGTTTATTCATTAAGAAATTGGAATACTTGGATTTGACCATAATACAACAAGATGGCTAAAGAGGTTTCAGGTATATCTAAAGAGAACAGAAGACAAATGTGCGATTCACTGTTCTGAGTTTATGCTGAAACAGAAGAAGTCCTCGACTGTGCTGCATGCGTCTCTGGGACATGAGGTCACCGGCGATGGAATTCCGCATCCAAATGAGCTGTGCTACTCATGCAGCCCGTCCCGTAAATGGGATGAGATTTGATGTTTTTCTCTCCGCTTCTTGGCCCTGACGTAGCCTCGGAGGTCAGAGGGAACATGTGTTTCAAAGCGCCGTGCCTTTGTTTTGCTGACTTATTGTTTTACGGAGGTCGTCTCGTTTCCTCGCCAAGCACATGTTCCCCTTTTTGTTTTCGTCTGGAGGGAAAGAGAACGGCTTTCTTTATGCGAGCACAAAGGGTTTTAACTACAGCGATGACCGGCTTAGCATCCCCACATGTGATATCATGTTCAATTTAGAAGATCAATACGTGAGGATCAATTGGGTTTATATATGAAAAAGATGTTTAACAAATGTTTTGTTACGGCTCTAGGGTTTGAGATAATACTTGAAGAAGTTATTTGTTCTGGTCATAAACGCAGTATGTTATAGTAGCAGTGCAGCTGTTTTCAGTTTAACTATCATTGTCCCATTTTCTCAACCAAACACTCATTACAAATGTAAAACCACACACTGATGAATGTTACTCGAGGAGTTACTGTGGTTTCGCCGTCCAGGCCAGGTGGTAATCTAGATTGATTGATTAGATTATTGTTTTAATAGGTGCTTAATTTCTGCTGCGGTCAGATACATGCTCAACATTATACAGTTTCCAGTAATCTGATAGATCTACGCTTAACTTACACGTCCATTTGCAGGTAATACATTTTGTAAGCCAGCGAAACAGAAACTCAGATATATAACCTGATGTAAATGTATAAATGATGAAAGTGATTGTCGGAATATGGCAACAAAGTGAAATGAAATCTGTTTAAGTTGTAATGACCTTTCAGGTTTGTGTTGGACTTGCTGAGTTGATTTGAAACCCCAAAATCCTCAGCCCTAGAATCTGTAACTATATGCAGGAATGTATGAAGGCTACAAATAACTTTAATAATACATTCTTAAACATAGCAGGAGCTAATGTAATGCTCCTGTTTGCTCTGTTAATCTGAAAAGTTTAAAGTTGTTGAATTATGTCAAGGGTTGGCACGGTGGTGCAGTGGTTCTGTCAAGTCATCTGGTTCAAATCCCCATTTGGCTAGGGTCTAATGTGATTTGTAGCTTTGAGAATGAACAGTGAAACAGATCATAGGTCAGTTATAATAACTGTATGGACTTTACATATATGGGCATTCAGTATCAGCTTCACAGACTCTGTCTGTGGTGCTGGATCCAAACATTACAGTTGGCATCTTTTAAATTGAGTCAGATGGGTGTGGTGAATGATAACAGTGAATTGCAATGACTATGAAGTGTTTCATAATTAGTTTGTAGCCTATTGAAAGGAAGTCCTGTTGTTTGTGCTGTGTTTTTGCTGTAGGTTGACAATATAAAACAATTTTGCCTGAAAATGTCGTCATAGCTATCTCGCCATGGAGTTGCAAAGGCACAGTTTTGCTATATTTCCTTTGAATACCCCCATCGTTGGAGGAGTCGGTGTATCTCAGCAAAACTGTATCGGGGCCAGAATATATCTGCCACGTGGGGATGGCAGCTTAGTGTTACAAACCCCAGGCCTCTGTGAAAGGTCACCGCCTGACATTCATCCAACCTGACATTCATATTTCCGCAGGGAACAGCGGGATCGCAGCCAACACCTGGCCGGAATCCCGTGCACGGCCACCGTCCCACTTATGCAGCGGACAAGACCCAGAGAAGCGACGTAAAGTTGGGGGGAACCAGGGAGAGAGACGACTTTTACGTTTGAGACGAGGAGAACGCCGAAAGTAAGAAGCGGTGTTTTAGACAACTTTGGTTAAGATTATAACGATGTGTCTGTGATTATGCAGTTTGCTTGAAGATAAACATGTTGTACGTCACCGCGTGCCTCTTGGGAAATTCAGCACTGAGAATCAAGTACAGTCAGTGTTTGAGGTTCCAGCAACATTTCAAAAGTACTTTTAATCTCAGGTTCTAAATGATGAGCTGTGGTCTCATATATATAACCAGGAATTTAGTTTAAACAAACAACCTCAGATATACTTAATATCTTCCCATGACCTGTAATATTATATAGATTTAAGATATATTTCCAACAATCAGCTTTGACCCAAAAAATACATTGGTTTAATTGTAGCTTGTAGACTATACGTTCCAGAAATAAGACTGTATAGTGCGCACATTTAAATATTCACCCAAAGAGTTTTATCCCCCTCTAATCACATTCAGCCTGAAGCTTTGGTTTTCTCCTTCCTCAATAACTGCTCTAAAAAATGTAAGCAAGTCTGATTTTCATTGTGCGAGCTCCCCAAACGTTTCAGTCTCCTCGGTTGAGGTTTCAGAGCACACAAATAACACAGAGGTGGAAAACATACATTCACCCTCCACCGTTTGTTTTCACGCTGCTCTCTTGGCAACATTCACCCAATGTCTTTAGCGCGGACATGTTTAAAGGATTAGGGATTAAGTTCCGACGTCTCCTGCGAGGCCTCTGTAATTATGATTTATGGTTGAACAACATACGCGATGTAATTCACGTCAAGGATATGAGACTTGTCTAAACAGAGGAAGAGAGAGGGGGTTTAGTTTTATTTTTGCAAGTTTGACCACAGTGGATTTCCTTTGAATAAGTACCTCGGTTGCTTTATTCCATCCGCTTTGTGCAACAGCACCACCTACTGGTCACATGGAAGAATATCAGATCTTTACTATTAATACTTCCAAGCAGAGAAGGGGAAAATATTGCATAGTTAAATGTAGGACAGATGCAATTTTGTTACTTGTGTATTTCTACTACTTATTAGTTTTAGGGAAATATGAAAGTTTTGATTGAAATGTTTGATTTTACTTTGTTACCTGTAACTTTCCAAATTAAAATTAGTGATAGTATTTGTAGGATTCAATAGGTCATTCTGCATAATAGTTGGATATGGAAAATGGCCATCTATAAGATTTCAAAAGGATTTGTTGTGGAGTTTAACTTGAGATTTATCTGCTAACATTTATGTCAGGATTTTTTCTTTCTTTATTCTCCACTTTAGAAAAAATGGTGTCCGCAGCGGTCCATTTCCTCCCTCTACTCGTCCCAGTGTTCCAGCTGTGTTTGTTACGCCCAGCCCACGGGGCGGTGTATTACGGACACAACCAGCCACCTCACCAACCTCTGCCGCAGCACAACGACGGGTACCCTCAGCAACAGTTTTTGGGGAACGAGATGCCACTCATGCCATTAGTGCCTCAGTATGGAAAAGAACTGCCTCAGCTGCCTTTGCAAAAGGGAAAAGTGAGACCATTGTTTGAAGGCAAAGGTGATTTACTCTAAGGATATACCAATTGTACAACACAACCTGTCATATAACCCTCATAAATAAAGCAACATTACTCCAAAACAGTTTTTTATAGGGCAAAGCAGAACAGACATATAACACCCACATTGCTCAATGGTTTATAGGAAATATCCCCAAATAAATGTGAATTGGAACCAATGCTTTGGGTCAATATCCATCAATTGTTTCCACTGTTTTCCAGGTCAGACATTCCCCAGAGGGGCTAAAGGTCCACCTCCCCCTGGCCCTGGCGTAGAAGGTCTCCAAGAGGGCCCGCAAGGAGTTCAAGGCCCCCCTGGACCGACGGGACCACCGGGACCACAGGGCCCTGCCGGACAACCAGGCCAGGGATTTCCCGGGTTACCGGGAAAGCCGGGGCCTCCAGGTCCTCACGGTTACCCCGGAATCGGAAAGCCCGGTATGCCGGGATTGCCAGGGAAACCGGGAGGACCGGGGTTGACGGGACCAAAAGGCGAACTCGGTCCAAGCGGTAGCGAGGGACCAACCGGACTTCCCGGTCCCGCCGGGCTTCCGGGTCCCCCCGGACTCCCCGGGATTTCGAAAACGGGAGGCCAGGGGCTTCCGGGCCAGCCGGGACCTCTAGGGGAACCGGGTCAAAAGGGTCCACCTGGGGTATACGGTCCCCCGGGCCCCAAAGGAGACAAAGGAATCGGTCTCCCCGGTTTGCCAGGTCTGAAAGGACCTGGCGGATCACCCGGTCCACGTGGGAACGTGGGCCTCCCCGGTATCGGTAAACCTGGCCTCAATGGAGTACCTGGACAACAGGGACTACCAGGAAAACCAGGTCCACCTGGAGAACAAGGCCAGGCGGGACCATTTGGGGAAACGGGTCAACCGGGACAGCCAGGTTTGCCAGGAATTGGCAAACCGGGACAAGATGGATTTAGAGGTCAACCAGGGATCTCGGGAGGTAAAGGGCAAGCGGGCCCGCAAGGCTTACCGGGGGGTCCGGGACAACCGGGTTACGGTAAACCGGGGTTCCCGGGACCCAAGGGTCACAAGGGACACGGAGGTGTTCCTGGACCTCCGGGCCTTAAAGGCGATAACGGTCAGGGAGGCGTTCAAGGGGTCATCGGTCCCACCGGCCTCAGCGGTACGCCCGGTCCACCGGGTCCAATCGGCCCTCCCGGTAGTCTGGGCTTCCCGGGACAAAAGGGAGAGTACGGTGCCGGAGGAACAAAGGGATATCCCGGAACAAAGGGCGAATTGGGGCCTCCGGGTCTTCCGGGACAGACGGGCAGATCGGGAGAGGGCGGACAACCGGGACAGAGAGGTTTTCAAGGGCCTATCGGCCCTAAAGGAGAAGCAGGTACGAGGGGTTTACCGGGCGTCCCCGGTGCTGCCGGATTACCGGGATCGAGAGGAGAGGGGGGAAATTCTGGAGAAACGGGCCAGCAGGGACCTCAGGGAATTCCAGGGATCACGGGACCAGGGGGACCGATCGGACCTCCAGGCCCGCCGGGCCCAAAAGGCGAAACGGGGGTGTCGGGTAAACCCGGCTATCCCGGAGACGGTAAACCGGGATCGCCCGGTGTCGTCGGTCCTCAAGGTAACCCCGGTCCCAGCGGCCAACCTGGATATCCGGGGCAACGGGGCCAACCCGGACCCCCCGGTCCTCCGGGACCTCCGTCTGTATCTCCCGATCTGGGACTGGTCCTCCCGGCGAGCGGCCCGTACAGCGGTCAAAGACAAGGTTACAAGAAACAGAAAAACGGAGGCGAGAGCGGCGTAGACGGCGCGGAGTTGCCGTCGTTTACGGCCACGCTCACAAATCCGTTTCCTCTCGTGGGCTCTCCGGTAATCTTTGATAAACTCTTGCACAACGGCAATCAAGACTACAATCCCCAAACTGGTACTTTTACCTGTACCATACCGGGGATCTACTACTTTGCTTACCACGTCCACTGCAAGGGAAGCAACGTGTGGGTGGCGCTGATGAAGAACAACGAGCCGGTCATGTACACTTATGACGAGTACAAAAAGGGCTTGTTGGATCAGGCGTCCGGAAGCGCCGTACTCCCGTTGCGACAAGGTGACGCCGTGCACTTGCAGCTGCCGTCGGACCAGGCCGCGGGACTTTACGCGGGTCAATACGTCCACTCGACATTTTCCGGATACTTGTTGTACCCGATGTAAGCGAGCCGTTTGAAAGAAGGTACTCGAGGCGGAAGTGAAATAGTTTACGAGGAGCGAGCGATGGTTCTTGACGCGACAACATACTTGATCAAATTCTTCTTTGCATTATACAACTGGGATCCACATGCGGTTATCGGCAATGAGACGTAGGAAGCGGCGAGGTGAAAAGTCAGTCAGAAATATCTTGGTTTTCATCATTTATTTACGCTTACATTTATTCATATATCCATCCTCACACCATTTATCTGTATCCATGACTTTGCGGGAATAATTTCTTGATTAATGCGGCTGTATGTCGAAGAATTGTTTAACACCGGGCACATACAATCATATGGGTTTTATGGTACAATGCATTTAATCTGTTATGGTAACATACAGTGTGTTTATCGCATAGTTGTTAAGTTATTGTTGTTTATGTTATTTGGGAAATGCAGCTTTGAAACGTGACTAAATGTTTAGTCTCAAGTCTGGCACCACGTGTTTGTCTCCATCTTCACGCCACACCTCAGTTTGGAAGTAAATGAAAGTTTGCCTGCAATTTGGCAGATTGTTGTCTAGTGACCATTTGACAAATTAGTTTTGTTTTGAGTAGATGTTGATTCTTGGTCAGTTAGTCTGAATGATCTGTAATTTATTTGTTTGACTACTGATTAGTAAGCATAACTTTTGTTTCTGTGATCAACAGAAATGTTTGGAATCTACAGACAGCCAATCTGTTCTGTCCAAAAACACTTTGCCACTAAGATATTTAGTATTTGTTAGAACAGTAGTTGAAACGGTGGATGTGGCATTTTGGAATGAAGTTGTTATAAACTGTTGTTCCTGTTTGTTTGGACAATGGTGCAATGCATAAGCAAAGAAAAAGAAACTGTGGCCAAATGTGTGAATGTTGTGTTTCTAAATAAAAAGAACCTGTTGTCTAAATGTGTTTTTGTCCACAAATCTGTAACATGTACATCAGCAACTTGTAAAGAAGATTGAACGTCAATCGAATCTTCAGGGGCGCCTACTGGCCTTTGGCGCTGTTTAATTGAATCGATCATGACGCAACACATGTTATGTTTAACAATGCAGTAGCGCCACACTGTCATCATCCTGTGGCAAAGTGTTGTATTTTTCCGCTCACTGCAAGATAAATGATGAAATGACTTTAATTTAAAATTGGCCATTTGTAATGACCTAGTTATTTGACGCATTTTCAGTTGTGTCCAAAGGGGGGGGTTGCTATAGGTTTGTGTATGTCAGTCACCTGTGAAGACCTCATCCTAGTAAATGTCCTCGTCGTGAGTATTTGGCACATGTCAGTCTAATGTTGTTGGTTGTAGTCTATACTTTGTGTGTGCATTTGTACGCAAATGAGGATGCATGACAATTTGACAGGCTATTGAGAGCACGTGAAATGGAATCTGATGTGCATTTTCCACACAAATAGTACTTCCTTAAACACTGTTTTTGTGAACTTGTGTTAAGTAATGAATGAAAGGTCTGGAGTGTGGGGGGGGGCAAAGGAGAAGTAAAATGCAATCGTGTAGTCATTAGTTGAATGTTTTTATTCTTTATTTCTGTAAATATAGAAATTCCCCATAGAAAGAAAAATCAAGTAGATTGTGTCGTTTCCATTGTCGATAAAGCTGAATTGAACGGGAGACATTGTGACCAATCACATATCGAGGTGTCACACTTTCACTTCCTCCTCCTCTGGGCATGGAAGCAGAGAGCTAGCATCACTTTGCCTGTTAGCAGACATTGATGAACCTTTCGCGAGCACAGCCACGCACAAAGTAAGTGTTGCGTTCAAACCAATATTGAGTGAGTGTGTCTGTGTGTGTGTGTGCGCTTGTGCAATGCCACACGAACGAGCCGACACTTCGTTGGTGTGTAAACGGTAGTTAACGGTTAGCATGTAGCCGGCATTAGCTTGGTCGGTCGTCTGTATTGTGTCGTCAGTGTTCCTGCGTCTTTGGAAAGACTTTGAACGGCTGCTCTTTGATCGTAGCTCCAGCTCTTGCCCCGGTGAGGGCTTTATGACTCGTGTCAGCTTGACTTGACGTTAATGTCGAATCAAGTAGAGGTATCAGCAAGACGTGTGTGAGACGGTTTGATACAAACGAGCCGTGTCCTTGACCGATCCAGTTTGTTTACGTGTAGAGTTGCACACGTTCGTGGCTCTAGTAAATGTGGCCGTGCTATTGCATCCATATGTAGGCCGGGTGTGTTTAGTATTGGAATTTATTTGATGTGATGTTTTAGATTGTAACTAATTGTGTCCTGTGAAGTGAGTTTACAATTTTAATTTTAGTAAATAAGGAGGAAAGAAGTCACTGAAGTTATCGAATGTGTTTGTTGTAAGTCAGTGAACAGATGCTGTGTTTTGCTTTCAGATCCTCACCATGGCTTCTCGAGCAGGTCCGAGAGCAGCCGGCACGGACGGCAGTGACTTTGAGCACCGGGAGCGGGTTGCCTCCCACTACCAGATGAGGTAGGAATATGATATAGTAAACACTAAAACTGTCAATGTATTGTTTTTAATAATGTGATGAATATTAGATGTTGTGTTTGTTTTTTTGCACAGCGTGGCCTTGAAGTCTGAAGTCCGTAAACTCAACATTGTCCACGTCCTGATGTGGGTTCTGATGGCAGCTCAGGTAAGGTCCGACCACCAGAGTCCAACCTGGAAAGTTGTATTGAGTCGCAGCCAAATGACGCGTTGTACCTCTCAGGTGACGGTGAGCCAGCTGGGCCTGGTGTCGTACAAGGTGGTGGCCACGCCGTACCAGTGGGAGTATCCGTACCTCCTGAGCATCGTTCCCACAGTCTTTAGCTTGTTGGCGTTGCCTCGCAACAACATCAGCTACCTGGTGATTTCCATGATCAGCGGCGGCCTTTTTTGCATCGCCCCGCTCATCTACGGCAGCATGGAGATGTTTCCCGTGGCGCAGCAGCTGTACCGCCACGGCAAAGCGTACCGCTTCATCTTTGGCTTCTCGGCCGTGTCGGTCATGTACCTGGTGATTGTCATAGCCGTGCAGGTGCACGGCTGGCAGATCTACTACAGCAAGAAGCTGCTGGACCAGTGGTTCAACTCCAGCAGCACGCAGGACAAGAAGAAGAAATGAGTTGTGAAGCAACTAGACTTTGTCTGGATTTCTATTTCTATTTTTTGTTGGCATTTCAGGCTTAACAACTGTTTGTAGTTGATGTGTAAGTTAATGTTTTGGACAAAATAAATGTGACATCAGCCAGTTGTTGTTGAAAGAGTTGCAAACAAACCAGTTGAGTTTTCAAAAATGAAGAGACTTTATTTGTAAAGCAGAGTTAAAATATATTGATCCAAAAGTAAAAACCCTAATCCCTCAATAAACATTGTTACTTGTAGCATTACACGGTAATGAACAATGAGGCATGTTTCCCAGAAACGACAACCACATCTGCCATACTTTGGCAAATAGTTCATAGAGCGGACTGTCTGACTGACAGTGTTTTTTAAGCGTACACTCGTTTCCCCTTCAGGATGTGCCGCACCTGAGGACAAGGGGAATTGAAAACGTCAGCGTGTCACAAATATAATAAGACGTTACTTTAGACACCGCGTACCTTTTCCCCAACGGCTCCTTCGGGCGCCAGCTGAGACGGCACGTCATTTTCCCAATTCTTGGTTCCGGGGTCGGCTCCGTTTCTCATCAGCAGCTTGACCGCGTCAACCTGACTGTTGTGATTTTGCAAAGCGCTGACAACGTGCAGGGCGGTGTTTCCGCTAAACGTCTGAAACGTAAAAGGCAGTTTGTGAGTCGACCCGACTTTTCGAGTTGGCGGACAATTTGCGAAGGAGGCGTCCAACCTTAAGATTTACAACGGAGAGCGAGTGACGCTGGTCCAGGAAAAGCTTGAGCAGCTGCACGTTTGCCTCCTCGGAAGCCATGTGGAGACAAGTCCGGCCGCTTTTCAGATCCTGTTGGAATCAGCACAAGCTGTTGATGTCACCATTTGTGTGAAGTTGGCCCCCGTCTCATTCAAAATATTAAAATGACTGCTGTTGTGCTGGTAAGGATTTAGAGTAATTCAAAAATTGCATGTGACGTACCTGTTCACGCTTAAATCTCATCAAAATAGTCCCAATCGTTTGTGCTGGTTTGTGCCACTATAGTTTAAAATATATTCGCGTTTGAATGTGCCAAGTTATTATTAAAACTTGATTTGCTATGTTGTTTTGTTATGTAACAGCCCCCCTGTCAACGTCAAAATGTCATACAAATAGTCTGTGATTTTGTCTGCTGTCCAAATTAATACCAATTAGTAAATGTTTATACACACACCGGTAGTACAGATGCTGTCTGAAAAGCACAACATTGACAGCATTGCAAACTGGCTAATCCAAAGGATTTCTCACTGGCATTATTAGGGGCTCTTGTCAAGGCCTTCACACCTAAGGGCTTTCATGTATATACCTGCTTTGGTGTACTAGGGTCACGCAGACTCAATCAGTTACCTCCTGCTTCATACGAGTAGATGTTGCCATTCATCACTCGATGTCTACGAAAAAAGGGACGCAGAGTGCCCTTAGCGAGTCCGAGGGAAATGATGAACATGGCAGACCAGTCAACTCCGAAATCTTTAAAACAGGTCTCCAAAAAATAATTGCAGGGCTACAACCCTGACAGATGCCGAAATGTGTGTTGAGGGCTACTTGCATCACATGGGGGGGTGACCGGGATAATCTGAATTTCCTTCCTGAGCTGCTTCCTCACTTAATCAGGATGTGCTCAAATATTTTGCAGGCAGCACGGCCACCGGCAGTTGTGCTCATGTAGAGGCGGGATTCAAAAATCTGAAACATGAAAACTGCCCAACGCCTGGATCGAAGGACAGATGCGGCTTTTCTTCTGCAGCGCTCTCAGTCCATTCAAAGGACCCAGAGCCAAATAAAATGCAAATTGGCCAAACCTGTTAAGATAGGCAGGCACACATGTGCATTTGACTCATTCTGTCAGTGTCTCTGCTCTGTGACAGTGAAAATTTCAAGTTAGTCACAAGCATTGTGACAGAGGGCAGAAATCCTCCTGAACACACTATTCAGGAGCAAAGCAGGTTAATTCTGCTCCTAGTCTGGTGACAGACCCAGTGCTCAAATTCAGACTGCAGGAGGAGTTCCCCTAGTACCTGTTGATGGGGCATTATAGAAAAAAGAGGGCACTTGTGGAGGGAGTCGAACTGCAACACAGAAGCAGCATCAATGGAAGTGGACCTCCAGTGTATGGTCGAAATTGCTGCAGACTTTCCATTGGAAATGAGCTCCTTAGGCCGTTGTTCTACACAAAAGAGCAGTAAAAAACTTCCATTCAAGATGCTATTTTATAAAGTCTGATTTGTTGCCAACCTGAGAATTTGCCCTCTCTTATCACATTTCCAAATACTTACAAATGACATGGGTGACTTAAATTTGTATTTGGTAAAAGCCTTGATTGGACCTATAAGAATTGATGCGTCGATGTCATGGTTGTATTTTAATTGTTCAAACACTGTCTCACAAGGTCTTATATACCCAACAAAAAATAGATACTAGCCAGTTTCTTCTGCTTTGCGGTCAAGTGCTGCTCTGGCTGAGTGCACATCTATTGTTTGTGTTTCATCTCATGACCCTGCTACTTACAGTAGATACCGTGACAAGTGGCTAATAAAGAATATTACATCTAAATCAAAAACCAGACTGAAGTGAACCAAATCCAATGTATTTGAAAATAACGCACAGAAAACAAGCAAACAACAAATGTGATGATTGGGGAACAATCAATTATGCGGAGGTCAAACGTGGGCATATTTATTAACTTAAAATACAGTTGTTAAGAATTGAAGGTGATGTGCAGCAGAACTCAGTACTCAGGACTCAGTAGTTTACTGCAGGATCCGTTACACAAACATAATCCAAATAGGGCAAGAAACACGAGTAAACAATGAACACAACCTGAAATGACGACGGCACAAACCTGGCACAAACAAACAGCAGTGTCATTTTAATATTTTGAATGAGACGGGGGGGGGCCAACTTCACACAGGTGATGTCACCAGGAAGAACAAGTGTTTGTTTGCAACAAGTTACCTTGGTCGCTAGGGACGCGCCCATGAGCAGCAGAGTCTGGATGCATTCCACAAACGTGTGTTTCCTCTGCATGGCCGCGGACGAACAGGGACTTTCCAGACGCCGCAGCTCTTTGACGACGTCGTTGTGCGCCAAAACTGCCGTGTGGAGCGGGGTGAGACCTCCAGGGAAAGAAGAAGAGAGAGATTGTTAAATCCGATGGAGGCGGCAACTTTGCACGACAGGTAAAATTCTCACCCTCGTAATTGAAGACGTCCGCGTCAATCGGCTGGCGACTCTGGCAGATTGTCTGTGGAAACGTGATGAAGTCTTTGTTTAAAACAGATGAGGTAAGTCGACTGACACAAACCCCCAAAGCTGCCCCAAATTTGGGGATCGCATCAACTTCAGAAGCACAGAATAAATTGGCCATAGTGATCATTCTCCTGAGAATTTTAGGTCATCGCTGTGAATATTGAGCAAACTTCATTTGTAAATATTACAAGTTTTCTTGTGGAACACGAGCTGTGTTTTTGAAATTGTGCCAGTTTCTACAGGACAGCCTTGGCAAAAAGTCAGTAAAGTGCGTCCTCGTTCTGATCTCAGTTTATTGCCCAACTGCTAGATGGGTCGAGAGACAGCAGCACCATTGTCAGGTATTAGAAACTAGAACAGGTCTTCAACAATTTCCCCCCAAAATTTGTGTTTGCTCCATCATGATGCTGGCTTGTTAAAAATAAAAACATGAAACTGTAATATTTGAATAGTTTAGTATTGAACGCAAACAATTCAATATGGAGCTAATTAGTGCATGTTGAAATAGTTTAAGAACAGGTGTCAACACCAAAATAAAAAAGGCACATATTGAACAAGTATTGAGGATGAACATTAATTAAATACAATTAGGATGACACCCTTTGTCATGTGACCACCCTCATTCTACTGCTGGAGCTTTATCCTCTCTGGGCCGTCCCAGAAAGGATAAAGGGAGTGTCTCTTTTGTCTCAGTAGAATAAATTCTATTTGATTTAAAGCTTCGAGCAGATGAATTTTCAAATTATTTATCACGTGGCACATGTCGGAATTGCATTCTTATGAGCCAAACAAAGGAATCCAGAGATCGACTGGTCTGTGCGACACTCCCAAAGAGGCACTCTACATGTGAGAGACGGGCCCACCGCATCCGCAGACACTGCTGCTGCTCCACAACGCCACATTCCAACGCAATACGTTTTGAAAGTATCCTTCTGGACTTGGTTTTAAATTATCTTTTTCTCAAGATGGTAAATTTTGCACACAGGTTATAAAAGTTCATGCTACAGTGTATTGTGTTGGTCATATTTAATTCATTATGGTTTTGGGGGGGGGGGGGAAAGCGGAAAAAGTCAATCGCAATTTTCCCAAATCGTTCAGCCCTAGTTGCTATCCAAATAAAATTTGATTACAAACGGCACCAATTGTGGACTCTTTTTTTCACTTCAAATTGGTCTGCATGTCAAGAATTGAATGAAGATTCTTCTTGAAAATAAGGAAACAAACTCAAGTGAAGCTGCAGGCTGGAAAGACATTAGGAAATCTTGAATAATAATACAATTTCAACCAGCTGCAAAAAATAATCATGATGCTTTTGGATCCTCGGACCAAACGAGTTTGTTGCCATTTCAAAACTGTCTTTTGTTCTAACATCATTTCTGAGCAGTGCACCTGCAATAAAGGATCACTTACCTGAAGACTGAGAAAGTGTCCTTTTTCACTACACACGTGCAAAGGAGAGCGGCCCCACAAGTCGCACGTGTCCATTTGGGCTCCGTGCGCCATCAGATCGCAGACAATCAAGTGCTGATTGGTGGCAGCGGCAATCTGAAAAGCTGTCTGTGACAAAAAGAGCAAATATGACATTCACTTTTCTGCAGAAAACAAGTCAGACACTGCTTCTGTAGCACACTTTCAAACAGGAATCCAAACACAGAAATCAGAATTACTTTACTCACGTTACTGTTATTTTTTGAGTAGCTTTGGACTGAAACACATTGGAAATTACATCCGTTAATGAGTAAAAAAAAAATACAGTTCAAGCGCAAGGCAATTCTCACTGTAGAGGATGACGTTCCCTAACGTGCACGTTCAACAAATGAAGACTGATCGTAAAGTTCACTGTTTGCGAAAGAAATGCGCGACATGCACAGGGAGCCGCGCACATGTAAGTAAAATGTATTTATAGAGCACATTTAAATACAGCATAACTGACCAAAGTGCTGTACAATGACACTACAAATTAACATAAGTACAATTACGTGCAAAGTGCAATAACATTCAATAACATCAATAACAGGAGGCAAACAGTTAGGGGGAAAGGAAGGCCAGGGAGTAAAAGTGGGTTTTTAGCCTAGATTTGAAAGCAGAAATGGAGGGGGCAGATCTCATGTTCTGAGGGCCCCACAGACGTGGAGCGGCGACAGCAAGGCCCTGTCACCTTTCTGCTTGAGCCGTGAGCGTGGCACGTGCTGAAAACCTTTGCTAGAGGATCTGAGGGACCTTTGGACTGACTGGGGCTGTACAAGGTCAGTGATGTAGGCTGGGCCAGCCCATTGAGTGCCTTAAAAACAAATAATACAACTTTAAACTGTATCCTAAAAAGATGTACATGTAAATCCTCCGCTGACTCTGACAGTCACTGTGCTACCCGGGGCAGGGCCAGCCCCTAGCACATTGGCGCTCTATGCAAGCTTCACTCCGGATGAGCTCTACTCAGCTTGAAAATCAGCTGCTCAAACTCAACAACAAGTTTGTTGACTTGTGCCCAAAAGTTCTTCAATGTTGTGTGGACATGTTAAATGTGTCATTCTCCTTTAATTAAAAAATAACTGCTTTTGATTGGATTTATGACCCCTGTCCTTTTTTGCACTGCATAGGAGCAGCCCCCCCCATCAAGTTGATGGAAGTAACCAAGTAACTTTGACTTAAATTACATTTGAAATAAACTACTTTCATTTTCCAATGAACAAGGCGTCAGCTTATGAACACAAAATCAAACTGTCATGGTGGCCACATCTTATCAAGGAACGACCGTGACTGGGAGTGACATGTCACTTCCTGGTTCCAGTGCCAAGAAGCAGTGCACCAACAAGGGATTGATATGCAGCAACATTTCAACTAATCAAATTAGACCTACTGTTACAAAATCACAATCTTTGGGGCGACTACTGATTTAGCCCCTGTGACATTGCTGCTTACACCGGTTGCCTCTTGTCATAATTGGGATACACAGTAGCAGAAAAAGAGCCCAGTGTGCCTACCTGGCCGTTGTGCTCCTTCAAGTCCAAAGACCCAACTTTGGCCATTTTCCCAGCAAGCACGTAGGCCAGAGCCCGTCGCCCTTGCGCCACGGCAATGTGAAGATACCTGACGGTCAGGAAATGAAAATGTCAGTACCGCACCATGCAAATCATGTCAATGCTGTAACACTTTCCAAACTCGTACGTACGTGTCGCCGTCTGCGTCTTGCCAGTTCAGCAGCTCGGGGGGAACGTCTCCAACCTTCTGGGCCGCTTGCTGGATTTGCCAGTCAAACAGAGACACTTTGTTTTCCACGGCCGGAACCACGTTTCCCCACAGAGGCGGCATCTGCGTGACCTGCGGCTTCAGCTTGATCCTTCCAGGATAAGCAGGGGGGAAATGAGGGGGACAATTTGGGTTCACTGCTACGTCAAACGGGTAAGGACTCTCGTTGCCGGCAAAGACTTCAGGTTTTGCCAACTTCAAATGATGCTCCGTGTGGTTGTCCTCGTCCGACCACTTCCACTTCTGAAAGAGAGTCATGCAAATGGTTACAGAAACATTCCGTCAAATCAGCTACTTCCTCATAGCGCTCGACATTGATCTTTATCACCAACCTGGCGTTTCATCATCAGGAGCTCCTTCACCGTGTTGTTCCTCTGGATGGATCCTGGTTCTTGCCAAAACAAACAATTCACGTTACTACAGACACCTATTCTGTAGACTGATGGGTGTTGACTGCATTTAACGTGTGATACATACACTGCTTCTAATCACAAACAACTCTTTTGGACCTCGGGTGACGTCCAGTACAACACTGTATTTCGGAAAAACAATGATTTACCATTCCAACCACAACATCGTTAATTATTACTAAAGTTGCAGGTTACTTGTCATTTAAAAGACCAACGATTTCAATTGACATAAAAGCACTTGGTCGTGTGTTCCAGATATGTCTGGAACACAAATGTGTGTTGTTGAGCACATTTGATCATATGATTAGCAATGCCATCTTGTGCGCATGCGCAGAATAAACGGTCACTTGAGTTCACAGACTAAACAGACACGAAGGTGTGCTGTCCTTTTTCTCTCGTGAAGATTAGCTACTCGCTAACCACTCTGGTGAAGGGCAGAAATGAACTTCAGTGCCCCCCCGCCCCCCCATTGAAAAGTGTGCATGTATAACTGACCTTCATAAAAGTGCCCTCGGCCCGTGACGTCGCTCGCTCCTGGATCCAGCATGTTTAAAGACTCATCTCTCTTCACCACAAAGATCTGGAAACACACAATATTTCGGCAGTCCCCTCGTCCCACCTTCCTGCTCGACGACGCCCGGAGCACTAATGAGGAACAACAGACTCACGCAGCTTCCTGGTTGACATGTCACCCAGGTGAGGCGGTTTCACAATAAAAGCATTGACAATTTCAATGCCGATTACACGAGCCACTCCCCTCGTCAACGTTTCCTACTTGTTGGGCTTTTCCCCTTTAAGATAAAAAAGGTGCGTTGCTCATCTTTTTCTTTTTCAATAAACAAATCAAACAACAGCAACATCTCTATCTGATTGTATGGTTGGAATATCCCATTCTACCGAATTGGTCCCCAACAAGAAAAACGATTTATGAAGTCATAGATTTGACCAACAATATGTCATGTCCATTTAAATCCAAGACATTAAATGAGATATATAAAAATCATGACTTATATGGTACTTGGTATTGTCACTAGCCATGTGCTTGCGATCATTCTTTAGTAATGCTCACTACCAAACATATGGTAAAGTTCACAAAATACAAACTTGTTAATTATCAGCCAAAGTGTGCTGACACTGCCCCCCCTTAACATACAGTACCAATGATATCAGTTATTTGTCAATGTTTTCTACTTCTCTTACCTGAGAATGGTTCTGGACCAACAATTGTTAAGAATAAAAATGTGATTTGGACCACAAAACTATTGTGTTTTTAATATTCAAACCAAAGGTTTATATTTCCTTCATCTCTTGTCACTGCAGTCAGTACCGAAACACTGGATGTTTTCTCAAAACTTAACAATCATGTGTAATTTATGCATTTTACAAAAAAAATAGTGCATTTACAACTTAGAGATTTGTACCAAATTTCAAAGTTTGTACAAATTGTGAAAACCTTCAAAAACAATTTGTAATACTCTTCATAAAAAGCAAGTAAACACAATCTTAACAAGTTCATAATTTTTTACAACAACAAAGTTTTTCAAACCTGACTTTGAACCAATTCGGTAGTGGCCCATATATTTTTGGATCAAACCTAAATAACTTTCAATTTTGATGCTACTTGCAACTAAGGCCCATTGCGCACTTCCCCCTTTGCCAATCATCACAACATTTGAACCCTGAACAGATTACACAGCTTTCGTGCACTTTAAATCCTAAAAGTGCACTTTACAAATCAAAACATAACACGTTGGATTGGAAGCACTGCTTTTATTTACATTTAAAATCCACCTTCATTTTACTCCTACTACTTCCAGGTTCATTCTTCTAATCCGGACTGTACAGCACAGCAGAATAAAGTTCCAATGTAACACTACAAAAATATCAACTCAATAAAGCTGCTTCGTCAAGACTGCTTGCATTTTACATTCAGTGGCAATAAATATCTCTTTCAAACCTGACCTTAAAACAACCGAGCTGGGATGACATGATAATATATAAACAGCCTTCATCCTTTAACGATCTTTGCAGATTTTTGGCCCTCCTGGGAAATTACCCAAAACATTCCTTATGGAATCAATACTCTCCTTTTCCCAAATCCCAACTTTACACATTTTATATATATATATATATATATCTTATATATATATATATATATAAGATGACAGCTGGGAGATCATGTGAATGACTACCACTTTGGAAAGGTTACAACAACCACTTTAAACATAAATAACCTCAAATCCTTCCCTGGCAATATTGTACAAAAAAACAACAACGCTGCATGCACACTCCTGCAAACAGAATGAAGAAACAAACACATCAAAGTCCCAGTAGTCATTTCCAATTGGTCCCTCTGGAATGGAGGTTGACAGTTTGTTCCCACTTTCCCTCTGTCTTGCAAAGCCTCCGGAATTGAGCCTAGCGGGGGCCTAATGGGGAGATTCAAATCATAAACAGGAAACTTCAATATAAACAAAGCTCAAAACAAACAACAAAACATCACTTGTACAACACAGGATTTTTGATCATTTTTTGTTGTCAGACCGAGCTAACAAATAACATGACAAATAACTTGGTTCATTGTTCATAAAGCCCTCTCTTTCTTCCAAACACTTTGAAGACATGCATGTACTTTACAATTACGTTGCCTATTATCAAAAACACACTCGCCCAGAATGGTTGGATTCTTTACACATGACCGGGGAACAGTTTTAGTGCATTCAAATTAATTTGTTCAAATCACAGCGTTATACTTTTAAACATGCAAGCAGACACTGACCTGCAAGGTATCTGGCACCGACTAACATCAACATGCTGCCCATGATGAAAAAGCCCAGGGGGACGCTGCAGAAGATGCTGGTTTCACCTTTGTGTCGTTCCAACAAAAGGCACGATGAGGGACAAGCAGATGCAAATCGAGTCATTTCTCCTAACCTCTCCCCAGTACATGCTTTATTTGAACTCGTGTCGCTGTTATCTCGTAGTGTTTCTTACCGTTTCCGTTACCCACGGGCTCCGTCGTCTCCCAGTTCATGGACTTCTGAACCGCCTTCTTCCACCGTGCGTACCGCAGCTCGCTCTCTGCCAAGGAAACACAAACCAACTTCATTTCCCCCGCAGCAGCGTCTTCTGAGGATATGTACAGATCAAGGTCGATCTGAAAAACTTGCATACCTTCGGGGTTGATCTGAGGCTCAAACTTCTCCGACGTGACTGCGCTCAGGTCCTCGGGCTTCAGGCTCCACACGCTCACGCCCTCCGCTGATCCGGCTGCCATCGCCGCCCCCAGCGCCGTGGTCTCTGGCATGGACGGCTTCACTGAAAACAATAACACCTATTTTTTTTTACACACTTTTCATTGACATCATTTTCTAAGAATTGTGAATCTTTACAAATAAAAGCTGGGCTTCATCAACTTGTCTGCTTCACTGACTAATCTATTAGTAGAGCGCGCATTCACAACCACTACATAACAACACTTTGATGCTACAGCAATCAAGACCTCAATATTTTGGATACGTTTCTGACTTGCTCAAGCTCAGCAAAACACGATGCTGTGTCAGATAAACACTACATCAGGGGGACCAGTCGGACGAGGAAACAGTTTATTATGCAAAGAATGTGTGCGCCTTTTCCATTTAGGCTTTGTACGTGACCCTGCCCAGGATGTACTCGCCAAATGTCAACTGGGATTGGATACAGCTCCCCTGTTGCCATTAAACGATAAAGGGTGGCGTAAATGCACTTGACACAAGCACATTCCCTTCAGAGAAAGGATGAAGCTTTCCACACAATTCATCTAGGACATTCAACTTCTACATGACTAATACAAACATTGATTCCCAAAAAAGCACTTGACTCCTCTCCCTGACTTTATTATTAATGATACACACAAGGTTAAATCACAGTGTCTGTTTATGATCACAATCATAAACAGAGACTTCAGGTTTAGAAATACCTTGGTGTCATTTTTCAAACAAACATGAAAACTTCCTCCTCGGTGGGTGGACTGGAACCATTTGCAGCTCGGGTGACAATCGAGGAGCAGCTAAAAGGAAACCTTACCAACGGGGATACAGAGAATGTCCGCCTGCAGCTGCATGAGCAACCTGTTGGACGTCATTCCTCCGTCCACCTGGAGCTGAGTTAGAGGGATGCCGCTGTCCTGATTCATGGCGTCCAGTATCTGCAAACATAATAAAACATATACCATTTTTCGCAATGTCCAAGCAGTTAAAAGTCAAATTAAAACATGGATTATTTCCACAACTGCCAAAAATAAAAGAGGTAATGACTATATTTTAAACGCTGCCACAAAACTGAATATCAACTCAAATAGGATCAGACCATTTGGAAATAATAGAGGGACAACTACATAAACTCATCCCCCCCCATGCTGATGATGCTCTTCTGTATTTTACTCTGCAACTCTTTTGGCCTAAATGGGATGAAGGACTCATGCAACAGACAATGACAAAAAACTAAAACAGCTAATAACGACAAAGCACTGTAAACTAAATGTAGACGCCTCATTCTTTCTACATTGTATTCTCAATACATTTTTGGACCTGATGGTGTGTGAAACCATAAAACAAGAAATTAAGCACTTACCTCCCGTGTCTGGAAACAGACGGCTTCCAGTGCAGAGAACGCCAGGTGGCTCTTGTTCGTAAACTGAGTCAACCCGCAGATGATCCTGTGCCACGGGGATTTAACGACAGAGCAACATTTACTTTGGCAGGCCGGCTGATTAAATCTAGACAACTTTGCAGCACCGCCGCAGAACGTCTCGGCCTTACCCTCTTGCGCTGGGCTCCCAGTAAGGAGCGTAAAGACCCGAAAACGCAGGAACAAAGTAGCAACCGTAGGATGTGCCGACTGACGCGGCCAGCTTCTCTGCGGAACAACCGAGACAGGAAAATATCACACACTGCAAATAACGACTAGCTACCTGCATTATCCAACACCGCAGTCCTGAATATGACGCTCTAACCGAGTTCTTCAGATGACCCGATGATTCCCAGATTGTCCTGCAGCCAACGAACCACAGCTCCCGCAATGGCCACAGAGCCCTGACAAGAGGAAGAAGCAGGGACGCTTCAAAGAAATGAATTTCAAATACACATTGGTGTCAAACTGCCACTTTCTTTTGGACAATGTACCTCCAGTGCATAACAGGCAGGTGTGTCCCGGCCCAGCTTGTATGCCACAGTGGTCAAAAGTCCGTGGTCAGACATCACAGGCTGCAAAAACACAGACAAATGTCACCGAGTGCAATGTGTGCAGGGTTTTCAAACCCTAATCTCAGATAATGTACCTTGGGTCCAGTGTTTCGCAGCAGAAAGCAGCCGGTTCCGTACCTGGAACATACGACGTATTGGATCAGGGTTGAATTTCAAACACCCAACTTTTTCCACAAACGGAACCTTACGTGTTTTTCGCTTGCCCGTCCTGAAAACACATCTGTCCCACCAGGGCTGCCGACTGATCCCCGAGACACTGCGTTTAGAGACAATGCATCGAGTTTCAAACACCACTTAACAGCAGAGGGTGTGCGAGGACAAAAAGAGACAAATACACTTACCCCTGAAATGGGAATACCTGAGAGCGCTCCGGATTTCTGTCAGAGGAAAACAGTTGTTAAAGTATGTTTCCTGGTTTTATCACATTAACAAATAAAATTGCATTTCTGTGTTTATCAGCACTATGATTAAACAGCCTCATTTAGTTTCTATTTGAAATTATTTCAGTCTGTTGGAAACAGGATTATAAGACATTATATTGTAGACCTGGGTCAAATCAGGAAGAAAGATGTTGATCAATTCACAAAAAGCTAAACTAATTCCATTGGGGTTACTCGCGATAAACACTTTTGCCCCGACAGCACCACAAAGCTCATTATTTGACTACATGAAGCCAAATAACAAAACTAATGCAATTCCACCACAACATGTGCACATGCAAGGTATGTGGGAGCCCGTTTTTATGAAAATGTCTTCACTCCTACACAAGGTCGTCGTTTGGATATTTGGTAAATACAACTTGGCCAAAGAGTGAAGACATTTGGGAGACGGGACGTTACAGAAGCAATTTGGGGACAGGGGCCATCCACTACGTTTCAAACAGGCCATACACGGTGCATCTACAAAGATTTCATTCACTTTATACCCCCCCATAAATAAACACAACAATACTCAACAATGACAAAGCTTGAACTGCTTTTTCCAGTGTTGTGTAAATGGGATATTTCAGTCTTATTTATAAACTTACTAAAGTATTCAGACCCTTTGTTATGACACTAGCAATTATTTATGGAGGGGAAAAATGAATTCAACAAATTCTAAGATGACTCTGAAACATAACAAAATGTCAAACACTTTACAGATGCAGTGTGAATGTGATGGGTCCAGTAGCACCTGCATTGCAACGCTGACAATTTACAGTTATGATCATGTGAGACAGTTGTCATACACAATAATGCAGAAAAGTTGGGCTTTTTACCTCGTTACATTTGACTACATTGGTGTTATTTATAGCCACGTTTAAACTGCAAATAATGAAACCTACATTCTGTTTGGACAGGAGGGTTTCTAAACTACACCTTAGGACTAATTGTTAATACCAATATATTAGCAAAACTACTGACGCAGTTAGTGTTGTGCTTCAGGTTCACAGTAACTTCTTAAAAGAATCCAAACATTTCTACATGCCCATCACATCTGTTTTTACTGATGAGCACGGGATTTGCCAGAAATAAGAGCCATCAGTATCAGCTATAAGCAGTTAGGAGGCTATATCAATTCAGAAACTAATACCCATATGAATTTCAGACATTCACAGTGGGAACGAGTGTTTGCTTTGGCCAAAGAGAAATACCACAGGTTAGATTCTGCATGATGAGGTGAAAGAGTGATGGTGGGAATTACTTACCCGGCTAGAACATATTTTCTACCGGCGAGAAAGGAGAGACAATGGCACACAGAAGAAATGCCTAAAAGACTTTTTCAGTAAACCTTCATGCACTTCAATATCACTCAATGGACACAGCAGTGAAATCGTGGAAGGATGACAAGTTCATTTAAACACTCACTGCAGAGGGATTTCAAGTGGAAGACTCAGAGAGAAACAGATTTATGCGCACTTACCATGAGACCGTATATTTCGGATGAACTCCTCACTCTGGGCAAGATCTCCATGGGGATACCAAAATATCTGATGGGATACAGAGGAAGACACTCACAATTTTACATTGTCATCCAGGTTTAATGCGAATCCAGACTATTCCATGAATACAGGGAGGAGATGACGCAGCTTCCTTACTTGCAAAGTTCTGGGTCCCATTCCAGAGTGTGAATGTTAAACAGCATGGTTCTACTGGCGTTGGTCACGTCTGTGCAGTGGACTCCGCCCGATTTGCCGCCTGTGAGACACTGCAGGACACCAATCGCACACACGCAGTCAGTTACACACAAAATGTCACCAGCATCTGGACGACAGCTGTGGTCGGCGCCCTCTTACCCAGATGAGCCAGGAGTCCACGGTGCCAAACATGGCGCGGTGAGACACGACTGCGTCTCGGACCTCGTCCACGTTGTCCATCAGCCAGCGGAGTTTCACCGCGCTGAAGTAGGTGCTGATGGGGAGCCCGGTTTTGTGCTGCAGAGTGAAAACATGGTTATATTGTTGCTGCGGCTTCCAACACCGTTATCATCACGTCTGTTGGAATTTGACCCTCTGGAAACTGACGTCCCACGGGCGGGCCCTGAGCTCGCAGTGTGAGATTGTTTGCATGAAATATATTGCAAATAAATAACCTATCAATAATCTTTTGCTGCAGATGTTGCATGCCTGGGTGGCCAGAGACAAATGATCATATCATTTATCTCAAAAACTCTTACAATAAATTAATGTTTTTATGTGTTTACTCAACCAATTCTCCCCACATGTCAACTTTTTCATATTTTCTTAAATTCTGTACTTTGATCACACATTATACTTCATTTACTTGCATAACCTTATATCTTAGGTTGTATAGTATCTTCAGGCAGTTGAAGATACAATAATTGAAAGACAGCAAAAACAATTATGGCCACTGGCAGATGATTTATATTGCAGAGTTCAATTAGTTCAACTGAAAAGGCCTTCAATGGATTATAAAGATGCCCAAAGACAAATACAGTGAAAGGTTGAACATGCAGTATCATAAAGCTCATATCTCCACTGACTTAATCAGACGACAACACATGAGGATGTAAAAAAAACCAACTCGGGATGGAGAAGCTCACCTTCAAATGGTTCTTGTTCCTTCCGGGAGTTTTGTTTATTAGACGTTCGACAGTGGATTGAGTGCGCAGGTCCAACCAAACTGAACAAACACAAACACATAAAAGCTAAAAACACTGAAATCCAACCACTACTTTTAGAATCACAGAATGTCAGATCTGTGACGGAAACAAAACTCGATGTTACCGATTGCATTGTAGAGGGGCTCCCCTGTCTCCTTGTCCCACACCAGCGTGGTCTCTCGTTGATTGGTCACTCCGATAGCTGCACACATTCATTACAAAGCAAAGTCTTCAGATCTTCAACACCTCTTCAAAATCATGTGCACATCAAACAGAGCAGGCGGCGTCAAACCTTTAATGTTGGAGATGTCGATGTTGAGCTGGGTGAGTTTCTCGCACGTCCTCTCCATGCACTCAAACACCGAATTCAGGATTTCTTTGGGGTCCTCCTCCACCCATCTGAAATTGATGGAAAATCAAATCCACTTCTTCATTGCACGTGCATTGATGCAAATGGATTATGAGGCAAAAATGCTCACGTACCCTTCTTTGGGGAAGCTCTGTTTGATTTCCACCTGGTGATGGCTGAGGAGCTCGGCCGTTTTGGCGTTAAACACCTGAACGGGAGAAAGAAAGCTGACTCAGCCAAATGCGCACCACTAAATACAACTGGGGTCCAGATAGGACAAAGTAGAGAAGACCCCATGTTAAATAAAAAACAAGTTTAAACGAATAAAAAGGCAGACTTCCACTGACCACCCGTGGAGGAGACAGACCAACTGACTGCCACCTGATGTAATGGAGCCAGACCAGGTGAGATGAATCATCCCCATTACCAACTCCCCCTAATGGGGCTCCTGCAGGGGGAGAAGTCTGCTCAGAGACCTACACCCACCGTTTCAAAGTGGTTCTGCCTCAAAACCATAAAATCATGTTCATTTATAGTTTCAATTGGCATTATACACTGAGGCAGTCATTAGGTCCTGCCAAACCTCCGCCCGTGTAGGAGCCTCCACCATTTTAAATCTTCACAATCCTGGTACGACATGAATCATATTTAAGTTTTGAGGGAGATAATCCAGGTCCTAGGTGCTATGAGACAGCAATGAGAGACAATGCATAAAACAAGTCTGTCTGTGTGTGTGTGTGTGTGTGTGTGTGTGTGTGAGAGAGACAAAATTCCAAGAGTATTAGTCTCCCCATTCACCACAGGCTATCAAATAAACTAATGTATGAAATTTCCATTTTAACAAGTTGTCAAATATTTACTCTAAAGCGCCTTGCTTTATTTGCATGTTGTCTTTTTAGTCTTCTGGAACAACATGTCAGACTCAGGCAACGATGTGGGATTGTGACTGCACTGACTTTGAGTACACAGCCGTACAAGTCATATCTAGAGACGATAATCTCCAGCAGTCCTGAGATGACTCATGCGAATTCTTGGCTCCCGACCATCTGTCCACACCCAGAAAAGACATCTACTGCAATAACAAAAGACCTCCTGCACTGGCTGGGAATAAAATGGCTCCAGAAACTACTGACAAACACCTTCACAGACAGGACAGTCCAACTTTACACCATGCAGACACAGCACAATCAAAGATCCTGAAATATAGCCTCGGTGCACGTGATGGCTCATTTCCATTTTTTTGGTCTAAATGTCATAATTATGTGTGACATAATGTCTTGCAAAATTGTCAATACATTGCATGTCAATCAAAGACATTTCCATCTCATCCCTTGGTGTGTTTTGCAGCTTTACTTGAAGAAAGACATTCTCATGCTCCTCTCAAGTGCTGGTTTCCCGAAAAAACGAATTAAAAATGTCGGTTTTAAATGCATTGGAAGTCACAAATGTGTTTTATTATTGCAGTAGAGCCAACACACATGACATTCTGGATGAATGTGATAAACAAAAGACACCATCGTAAACACAGCCAGACTCGTAATGTAGCACAGCTAGCACCGGGAGCACAGATTCTCTTACGAGAAAGCGAGTGGAGCTGGTTCCCTGGTCGATGGCGGCGACCAGCGGCCCGAGCGTGATCCGGTGCGAGGACGCGGCCATGGCTCCGTTCATGTGCGGCTCGAGGGAGCTTCGTGCGCCGGCCACAGGAGAGCGATCAGCGCCGGGGGAGAGGGGATCAAGCTCACTCCAAAGTCGGGCGGCGAGTCGCGGTGTTATCACGTCATACTGCACAGACGGCAACGGGTGATGACGCAAGCAAGTTGGCTCCCTGCAGTAGACATTCAACCTCTCTGAAATCATAACAGCCAACAACGCAATCTACAAAATAATCATAATTCAATTTGCACTTTTAAAGCATGGATTTCAACTCTTTGATTATTTCTTCTTTGTTGTTATTTTTTTCATTCATTGTACATTATCTTTCAGATACATTTTCTTGATACAAGTCATTTATATGTGACAATTTACTTTATTTCTGTTTCGATACTGTATCTTGACTGTGTACGTGGTCAGTCTTGAATAAAGTTTGTTTATTTGTATATCCTTGTTTACTGGCAGTCGCAGCAAAAACAAACGTCAATAATGACTTCGATTTGGTCAAACAAATAATAATAGTTCATTTGAATGTGTCAATTAAAGCGTAACCTATTTTGTCTGTGGAATCGACTCGATAAAAAGAGTAGTTCCCATACCGGGAGTCGAACCCGGGCCGCCTGGGTGAAAACCAGGAATCCTAACCGCTAGACCATATGGGACATATAGCGGTGTCGTCTCGTACATGGTTTCTTATAGATAACACTTGGTATATGTTACGGTCGTGATTACGGTTTTGTTTCTACTTTGCATTTCTACGATACTCCGCCAGGAGGCATTAACGAGTCAATACACACTGGTGTGACGCTTCTGATCCACGTCTCAACAATCAACCTCGCACAGATTCTTATTCCAAACACGTGCTAAACTCTCTCGACGTCCAATATTTGTCAAATGTTGGATTTCAACCTGGACGCGCATTTATCGTCTTTTTCTGTGGCGACGGTCGATGACGTCATCACCGACGGACGGTGTTGTCATTCTTGAAATGTGGGGCAACTGTTGTTTCTTTTGATCTGTTTCCCTTTAACTTCCTCGTCCCGCTTCAATCGACCAAAGCTAAACTAAAATGTAAGTGCGTTCACACACTGGCGGCTTTTAGCTTCTTGATACGGAGCAAGACCAATGAGGTGGTCCGTCCTGGCCACGATTTCTGACAATATAGCCACGTTAGCTGCCCATGCTAATGCTAATCTAGTCATTCATGTGTTTGTCAACTGCTCATATGTGCGTTTTCAGGGCGGACTACTGGAAGTCCCAGCCGAGGAAGTTCTGTCAGTACTGCAAGTGCTGGATTGCAGACAACAAGCCGGTGAGTCGGCTGAAAGATGAAGCTTATGTTCAAATGGACTACATGTCATGCTAATGTCTTCCCACGTTTGCCTTGATCTGCAGAGCGTCGAGTTCCACGAACGAGGGAAGAATCACAAAGAAAATGTGGCTGCCAAAATTTCAGAGGTATTCACAATTTCGTTATTACTTGTATTTGTGTAAAAGGGACAGTTTACAATAATGAATATGAACACAATGACTCATACAAGTGTACCAGAGAAAGTCCCGGCAGGTTGATGTTAAACAGACAAACGGGACAAATAACTTCAAGATATAAACAAATACATTTAACAACATATACAAGCTGAGGCAAAATCCACAATACACAACAGTTAGTACAAATTTGATAATTAAATGGAGATAAAGTAGGGAATGAGATTGACAAGACTGTTCCAGATGGTTCGCTAACCGTTGTTTGACAGATTTGGAGAATGAGTTGAAAGTTGTAATGTTCCTTAGTTGGACGTGCTGCTCGATGGTAAAAGGCCCATTGTGAAAAAGTACCCTAATCTACAAATTAAAGGACAGTGTTTTAAGATTTGAGTTGTATCCCTGTAAATATCTTAAAGTAATTATTATTTAAACTACTGATTTCTCTGGATATCCATACATCTTATTGGCTAGTCACCAATGTCTCGTTGTGTCTGACCAACGATTCAGTTTACTTCAAGTCTGTCCAAGAAAAAACATCAAATACACAAGATGCAGAAACAGCATCTTGTGATTTTTTTTTTTGGGATTCAATTTCTGTTTCTATTTATTCTGTCAGCTAATTAGGTAACTACTGCATCTCGGATTTATAGTTTCGTAAAAAACACAAACACAAATGTTCTGTATTCTCCCATGTGGGCCCCTAAAAAAACTGGCCTGTCTTGGCACAGCTCTCGGGACTGGCCGGGGAGATAAGGTCCACGCTCTCCTCTGATTGGACGCTCGTCGCTGTCGCTCATGTCTTCCTATCTTTCCCTTCTGCAGATTAAAAAGAAGAGCATAGACAAGATGAAGCAGGAGGCACGTCAGTCTAAAGACTTTGCAGCCATGGAGGAGGCTGCGATGAAGGCGTACGAGGAAGATCTGAAGAGGATGGAAAGGGAGGCGGCAGGTAACTGACATTTGTTGTGAAATAGTGTCTGTGTTGGAGGAACTTGTTTTTGTTGACGTAAAATGTTGTTGTTTTAGGATTAGGTCCGCTGGTCGAACCCCCAACAACTCCTCAACCAAAACCTGTGGTCATATGCCAGACCAAAAAACAGTACAAGAAAGAACTCAAGTCAAACAAGAAATCCACAAAGCAAAGAGAAACGCAGGTTTGGGCTGAAGGGCGGTCAGAAGACGGACACACGTACTATTACAACTCAGTAACCGGAGGTAAGGAAACTGCTACTCTTCAACAACCTTCCCATTTCAAACCGGGCTTGTTTTACTATGTTGTCTGGTTTTAACTATAGAATCTCGATGGGAAAAACCACAGGATTTCGGACAACGTCCACCATCTGCTCCCTGTGGCCAGACTCAGGTTAATATTAAAAAGGGATATTTTATGTATTTTTCCTAATCTGCACTTTATTATAATGGTCTGTTCATAGCACGTTTATATACATTATTATTGTGTGTCTTTACAGAGCTCTTCAAGCTGTCCTTGGATGGAAGCTGTCAGCCAAGATGGTTATACATACTACTACAACTCAGGGACTGGAGGTAGAATATGTTTCCATGCATTCACTCTTTATTCTAAATGGTATTTAATCCACTGCTTAGTTCATTTTTAGGGTCAGAGATGCTGTCTGATAAATCATCTGCTTTTTCTTTCTCACCTCTCAGAGTCCAGCTGGGAGAAACCGGCAGACTTTACTCCCTCTGAAGCGTCTGGGTCCGGATCCGGCAAAGAACAGAATCGGCTGGAGCCTTCAGCCCCTCAACCCGAACCACTTTCAGCAGAAGAGAGCTCCGGTGAGGCCCCGGCGTCTAAGGAGGCGGGGGTCCCTGAACAGACCAGTCAGCTGTCCAACATCCCAAAGATCAGCTTTAGGGTGAGAAGAGTCCCGGTACAGGATTAGTGAAAATAATTCAGCTTTTGTCTGTAAAGATTTTTTCAAAGCAAATCTTTTGTGTTTGTCTTTAGAAGCGGAAAACCGAGGACAGGCCCTCGGACGTGGAGGAGGACAAAGAAGATAAAGCCGGTGATGATGCTCCAAAAGGAGAGGCCCAAGAGATGAAAAAAGAGGAGGAGGTCCAAAACACAACACCTGAACCAGAGAAGAAGAAAAAGGAAGAGGAGAAGAAGAAAGAGGTCGTGGTAAGGCTAGCCAAAAAGACAAAGAAGGCCAATCCATATGGAGTCTGGGAAGAGATCCAGGAAGAGGAGGATCCCTAGTAAGTATAGAGCATCAACCAGTTTAAATGAGGTTTGAATGGTTGATAAGGATGAGGTACCGATTAAGATGGGCTGATCCCCTAAAGGATTTCAGCAGCTTGTGAAAATACTGTAACCCATTTTCTCTCTTTACCCTCCAGTGCCAACATTGACTTACAGCTGCCCAAGGTGGAGTGGAGTGCTGCCTCCGCTCCGGCCGAACTGCATCCGGAGCCCAAGCCCAAGTTCGGAGAACGCGTCATCACCTCCCTCGGAGACGAAGGCGGCTCCGCTTCCTTTAGGAAAAACAAGACGCAGAACGGAAAATCCAGGAGCCTCCGAACCAGAGACGACAGCGACGAAGACGACGACTGACACGTCAGAACTTTAACAGCACAATTAGACTTTTACACAATAATCTACAAAAATCTTTCTAGGAACTTTTGGCCGCACCATTCTGATCTGTGAAGTGGTAAGAAATCATTTTTTTGGGGGGGTGAAAAATTGGCCTTAAACAAATATGACATCCATGCTTTTTCTCTGCGCTGAAACCTTTGCAACACTTTCAGTCTTCAGGTTGGTTTGGTCTCATTTGAACAGTACAGCAGACATTCAGGTGTGACGGGTTTATTCACGTGAACTATGTTTCTTCCTGTTTGGAAAATGCGGCTGAAACCATTCAGAGCAATTCAATACCTTTTTTTGTATCTGTATTTTTTTACCTGTGTAAGTTATGAAAAAGCCAGTGGAAACATTGCAGTACTTGTTAGTTAATGTGAATGAGTGTCATATTTTATAAGGTTGAAAAATCTGTTCTAAATAAATGATCATAGTTAATTTCACTGATTCGTCATTGATGAATGACTAATAAAACATTTATTTACATAAAGAGGTCAGAGGAAGAGGGGGAATGTACTTGAGGGTGGCTCGGCTGGCACCCACATGCAGGGTGGGACAGGCAATTGGTGTGTGTGTGTGTGTGATATAAAGCTGATTATCACCCCGACTGGCAGAGAACCATGAAGAGTGTTTACTGACAATAAACAGAGTGCTGTCTGTTGACATTCAGTGTCAACAGACAGTTTTACTGAACTTTACCAACAAGTTGGGATCCTGGTGCTGACTGATTATGACCTGCACAACTGAATGTTAAACACTGTCATTGTAATATACTTTTCTTTGGGGATAGCAATTGACTTTTATATTCTAAAAGTATTTCAAGTAGATTTTTTACATACTACAGCGAGTAACAAGCCCTTCTTCACATCATTCACTTTGTTTAAAATATATAATCAATACATAAACGAGTCATCGTTTAGGAAATTACCTTGACACAAAATACATCATTTAATATTTTATTACAAAAAATAAATACCTCAAAACTATGATCCTCCTCTTAAGCTACTTTCTTTGCAATTTTACTCTTGCACAAGCATAAATAGCAATAATAACAGTAATATTACATTAAACATTTCAGCGTAGTACAAAATCATCCTGAAAAACTAAAATACTGTCCACTTGATCAGAAGTTCAGTGTCAATCTGCAGATTTACCAGATTCTGGTTGTGTCAAACTGCTGCTGCTCTCTGCCACCTCCAGGAGAGCCTCCCTCTCCCCGTGTTCACGTACGTCAGCGATCAGATTGTCAAGAGCCTCCCCTCCTCTCATGAACTCCTGCACACGGAACAGAACCCGCAACAATGATTTCAACTCAAGAGAAAGGAATACAGTTTATAAAACGGGCTAAATTCCTTATGGTTTGTTCGGAATTTGGAGACAAACTGACACTCCATTCAATTTATACCTTGATCTCTCGTGTAACGTATCCGGTCCTGTGGTCTGTGACGCGGTCCTGGCTGAAGTTGTAGGTGCGAATCCTCTCCGACTGAGAACGTGTGCCCACCTGATGTCGGGAACATGACCATAAAGTGGCTGCAAAAATATGACCTTCATACCTTTATTTATCTGCTCGCTCACCTGCTGCTTTCGTGCCGTGTGCCTCTGCTTATCCTCTTTACCCATCATGCCCTGGTAGAGCCGGGCCCTCAGCACACGAATGGCAATGTCTCGGTTTTTCAGCTGAGAGCGAGTCTGCTGACATTCGGCGGTGATGCCTGTTGGGAGGGTGACCGAGGAGTCGTGAGACATGAAAGCAGAACTGAATCTTAATGTTTAAAAAACCTAAGCCCCTGAAGTGGGTCGAGTACATGTCTGCTTGCTTTTACCCGTGGGGAGATGAACGATGCGCACTGCGCTGTCTGTTGTGTTGACACTCTGACCCCCGGCACCTCGAGCTCGGAATGTGTCGATGCGAAGATCCTTTGGATCAATGTGGACGTCAAACTATGCACGCAAAAAGAAAGAAATACTTTAAATGATGCTAATAAACGCAGGCGGTAAAGAGGAACTGATAAAGCAAACCTCCACTGGCTGAGGCAGAATGATGACAGTCATGGTTCCCGTGTGGATCCGCTGCATCCTGGAGGAGAGGCCGACCTCAGGGATCCTTTGCACCCGGTGTGTTCCTCCTTCGTGCTTCAGATGTCTGTACACGTTGTCCCCGGCTATTCTTACAGCAGCATGGTGCAAACCACCTGAGACGCACAGTCAACCAATGTTACACCTATTCTATCATGGCCCTCTTTAGACGTTGTTACTTCAACAGCAAAGCAGCATCGGTGCGACTAATAACATTAATACTGATGGAAAAACATCAACTTTAAATCTGTAATTGCTCTTCATACACTACTTCAATGAAAATTTATCCAAATTGTCTATTTAGATTTCCCATAAAAACACATTAGATCACACAAGAAACAACAGACGTGACTCTCTGGACAAGAGGATGAATAAAACTAAAGTACAAACAGAAATATGAATTACCAAAGTCAGCGGATGTGTAGTTGTAAACCTCAAAGTCCCAGTTCTTATAAAACGCAAAACCCTGGTACATGTCAAACATTTCTTTGGTAAACTGTTGACAGATGTCCCCTGAAATCACAGAAAGAGAGACAACATATTGTTAATGCAGGCACGTGAATCAAACACCAACTGGGAGTCCAAACAATCTGCATCTACACACCTCCAGTTGTTCGTCCTGATACGACCTCCAGCAGGACATTACTCGAGTCGAGAGGGTCAGCGGGCACGAGAGCTTTAATCAACTGGAAAGAAAGAGGGTTCACTTGTTAATCAGGATATTCAACATGCGCTTAATCATCATCATGCCTTTGTGTTCTTACATCTTCTCTTAAGGCCAAAATCTTGCTGGAGATGTGTTCTTCCTCCTCTTTTAGCATCTGCATCACTTGCTCATCTTCATCCTTGGCACCGGCGGACCCTGGAGGAAAACACAACGTGATGTGTGCATTTTAAGATATTTGATACTATTGTTTGATCTTTCCAAGAACATGGACATTTGCTTGACGTAAGACAGACTAATTATTTTTACATCTAAAACCTGTGTCAATACAAAATGAATACTTGGGGGTTACGCAGACCTGCAAACAACATGGAAGAAAAAGTTTAGCTTGCTCATGTGGCCTGATGGCATTTATTAAACAACATATACTAAAAGTCTAGGGAATCATATGTGCCAACTGTGTAAGCAAATCTGTTTCAGAATAAAAGTGTTGCCTAATTACATGTATCCAGAGATTCTAATAATGTTTACGACATCCATCGCACAGCTATAAGACGGATATATGATTTAACATCATATAATAAAGGGCTGGGATACAAATAAACATCTCTTATAGCAATATGCCTCGGGCAAAGAACTTTTAAACTAAATAAAATCCATTATAATGTAAATATAAACACTCATGTGACATTTATCAACATGAATTGATTAGTAACGTTACATCTTCAAAGGAGATGAAAAACACAAACATAATATCTGGTGTGTTTGTTGTCATTTATTCGTGGCCTACATAACTCAAGAGCACTCACCCTGCAGCAAGGAACGAACCTCCTCAAGGTCTCTCAGGGCTTGTTCGATCCTCCCATGTATATTGGCCAGAGGCAGCAGCTCAGAGTGTCTCCTCATCAGCTCCTTTCTGTCCGACTCGTTCAGGTAAACCTGCTGCAGCCTCTCACTGAGCTGCCCGTGCTCGAGCACCAGCTGCTGCAGGTACCTCTGGACACACCGGTGCTCGAACATGTCCCCGGCATCACTGTGACACAGTCGTCTTGATCCCCGTGTCCTCCACTGAGGCTCCTCTGTGATGTTGGCATACTTCTTCACGTGTCCTCCTGTCGGTGTCCTCCATCGTCCTCTGACGCTGCTACAGTGAACGACACGACTGCACAGTCCAAACCAGCGGCCGACGAGCATTGCACCACATTTACAGAGCGACGGGGGGGGGGGGGACGACAGACAAACAGATTACACGTGTTGTTTCTGTGTTTTCATTGCAACTTTAACTACCAGGAAGAAGAACCGGATGTCTCTCTTCTTCTTTGTTTAAAGGCGGCTGTGAAATCATATTATAGTTGCAGTACCGCCACCTACTGGGCTGAAACGGCTTAATTCAAAATGTTTTAAAGCATCTGTCCAATTACTAACTACGTCAGAATTTCACCATTAGCCAGCCAAAAGCTAACAGCTAACTTAAGCCAACAAGTGTCAAAATGACAGATTTTCGAGTCAGTGAAGACGGTAAGATGATTTTAAAACGATTTAAATAAACTAACTGACAAAAAAGTTTATAAATAACACCAGAGTTTTAATGTTAAACAACTATAAACAGTTTAGCTATAACAACTATAAGACTAATGTAAACATTGTGAGCTAATTATTAGCTAATATTAGCTTGTTTTAAACCTACACAGGAACCTAGCTCTAAAAGTATTTACTGTGTTTATAACCTCAGCAGGCATAGGTTTAATTATACATGTTTCACATTTTAACATGAGGAAATGACACCTGTAAATATTACTAGCTAACCACAGCTTTCTAAATGGCTTCCTTTTTGTTTTACATCTATCTTGTAAAGTCACAGTCCAGCTGATGTTTGTCTCTCAGGCTTTTCACTGAGCAAGGCCGTGGAGGACGTCAGTCAGCACAGCTTCACGCAGACCGAGGCTCTGAAGGAGAAACAGAAAACCCTCAGCTGCCTGCAGGTTCACATTCATCCTTCGATTCTATACACACATCACACGCTACATGAGCTTCTACACAACACTGTGTGTGTGTTTGTGTGTGTGTGTGTGTGTTGACAACATGGTATTTGTAGGTGTTGCAGTAAAGGTTAAATAAATTATAAATGACACACAGAAAT
This sequence comes from Platichthys flesus, assembly GCF_949316205.1. Taxonomy (NCBI): domain Eukaryota; kingdom Metazoa; phylum Chordata; class Actinopteri; order Pleuronectiformes; family Pleuronectidae; genus Platichthys; species Platichthys flesus. Next base: position 7,817,298 of record NC_084966.1, read on the forward strand.
TCAGTTAAATTGTGATTTACTATAGAGATTTACTGTGTTACAGCAACAAAGAGGGAACAGTGAAATACACACTGTAAAGGTATTGAATAGGTCCAAAAGTACAATATAAACACAAGGAATTATGAAAAGTCATTGTATTATTGCTGCCCCTTTCATCTCTGTCACACTTTTTGCAGACCTGACTTTAAACGTTGACACATCTTTCCATTTATGTCCTTTCTCCTGAATAGTGTTATTTTGATTAAGGACAGAGGCTGTTGCACCTTGTTAAGCCCTATGACACAAATTGTGATTGATGAATAGTGGCAATACAAATCTAATTTGATTAATTGATTGATTGACTCTTGCCGAGGGTCAAGGGCAGAGGACGTCATGTCTGGCTATATCCTGATTCTCACCATATTCTCACCATCTCACCATAGTTTGGTTATGCTGTCACTGCTTTAACAAAACAATGCCTCCTTCTCCAGGCTACTCTTTCAGATGTTGAGAAGAAGGCCGAGATGGCAGATCAGAAGCTGAGATCTAAGACGAGGGAAACCATGGTGCTGGAGGGCAACTTGGAGCACCTGCAGCGGCAGACAAAAGTCCTGCAGGATCGTTGTGTGTCCATCACCAAGGAAAACACACAACTCCACGTTCGCATATGTGAGCAGGAAGAGAACGCTTGCACGGCGCTGGCAAGGTTCGACACCTACCGACAAAAGATGGAGGGTCACGCAGCTGCTGTTTTGCATGTGGCGAGCCAGACGGCGGCCTTTAAAGAGCTGGAGGAGAAGAGAGCGCTGGTCAGGATCTTGACACAGAAGAAAGAGGAGCTGAGGGAGGATCTGGAGAGCTCAAATGGAAACACTGCACATCTGGCAAAGGTGGAGAAGACTTGCATTTGTTCATAACCCCAGAAATCTCCCACTGTAAACTGCTGTATTTGTAACTATTATATATATATTTCTAATCATTTGCTTTTCTGCAGCGAGAGATTAAGGCTCTTAAGGGCGAGGTCTCTTCGATGAGGCAAATCATAGCTGAGCAGAGAGAGCGATTGCAGAAAGAGTTTGAGACTCACACCCGGATGAAAAAAGACATAGAGGTGTGGCAAAGAGAATTAGTCAAAAACCAAAACATATCAAGTGCAGCACCTTTTCACTGTTCATTTTAGAACGTAAAGAATGAATAAAGATAATAGAATCCAAGCACGGGATCATAGTTTGATTTCTGTTTTTAGCCTCAAATGAAAACTCCTCAGTGTTTGTTTGTGTCTCCACTGCCTCAGATCCAGAACAGGCGTTACGAAGCCATCGTCAAGCGCCTCCACTGCCAACTGAGCAGGGCCCAGTCTGCCCACAGGTACAAAAAAAACAACACAAAAACAGCACCAGTGAGGACACCAACCTCTTTTTATTCACCAGTGAAATGCTCAAGCACGTTTATTTACAGAGATCCAAACAGCAAAATGACAGCTCTAAAGATACAGAAAATACACAACATATCTAGTTGCTTATTTCACAGAATTGCAGTTGTAATGTTCCCACATTTAAAAGGTTACATCTGCTTTTATTTAGGCAAATGTTTGAAGATATCTACCACATGGAGCGGCAGCTGGCTGAGCTCAAGAAGCAGCAGGAGTCCTCCCAGGAAACCGAGACCAGTAAACTGTAGTGTTGGTTTGTCCAATTTCAATTTGTTTTTACGGTATGTTATTATAATTGTCTTCTTATCAGATCCAATATATCCCATTGTTATTCATATTCAGTTTCTGATTAAGAATGGTTGCCGTTGCACATTTTGAACAGCAGGGGTCAGCAGTGTCAACTAAATACCTCTGTCGGTTTAACATCATCACAATACCCTCACCTATTCTACTACAGACTGGTGATTTGATACCAGATAATAACATAAGGGTTCAAGCTGAATAACTGTACAAGTGTTAAAATGTGTTTGCCTTGTTGGCACATTATTAAATCCCCTCAACAGCAGGACATCGCGCAGGAGTGTTTGAATTTATTAGGCACTGTCGTGGAAAACCTTTGGGGATAACATAAGCAGGGTATGAGATGGGGTTTCAGGTCGGTGGTGACAGTGTATCGGCTTGTCCGGTGTGTGTGTGTGTGTGTGTGTGTGTGTGTGTGTGTGTGCACGTGTCCACAACAGAACAAAAGCCAAGTGTCCAAACTCCAACTGTCGATGCAATGGTGTTGTTTTGGTACACGCTGTTCCGAGCGTCCGCTTCACCGGCTCGCTTGATGTTCTGCGAGATGACAGTCCCACTGTCGACTAACAAGGGCGTGACTCTGCTCCATCAGCCATCGCTCAAAACTAATTAGACAAACGAAAATGGCTTTTCAGACATTAGTCCCCGGAAGAATGTGTCGCGTCAGCTTCTGAGAAAAGCAACAACATGTGTAATTGAGTACATTTGCTTGATTTTCACATTTGTTTTACGGTGTGAATCGTTTTCTTTCTGACTATATGTCTCTTTGTATTATTAGAACTGTGACATAAAAGCTAGAGCGACCGTGGAAATGCATTTCCCAAGCCCGGGAGAATATGTAGAAATATACACAAATGTACAAATGTAGATTTTGATAAACTGGAGCTGAAACTATAGCAAATTGGAAAAATAAGAAAAACAGTAGTTTCTTCTGTTCTACACAAACCTAACAATGTTTGGACCACAGAATCCTTTTTGTGTATTTTTGTAGTTTCTATTTTTATCACGAATCTGCCACGCGTGTATATCTGACTACTCAACCACTCTCTAACAAAACTAATCATTTCAAAACAAATACCGGCAACTATACCATATTTGAAATCAATCATTCTGTGAAATAGTTGTGCTAACGTCCAGCAGTACACTGTGAAGTAATCATACATTTAACTTACCATCAGAATATGTATTACAATGTATTGGGATAAGAAGACCGCATGATTAATTACCTACATCTTAGGGCTGGGTTTATTACCTGTCTCAACCACAAACTGTTAATAGGTGGGGTATTTTCTTAAAGGTGTGCAATTGGAGAATATCCAGCCAGTGTGGATGTGTGTTTCCCTGCAGCGCAGCTCGATCTGAATGACCTTATTTTCTGTTGTCAGCCTCACAGCTCTGTGCTCTGTCCCCGCTGACGCTGCCAAGCCCCAGAGCTGTTGTGCTCGGCCTTTTAAAAACGCGCAACCATTTCAATTAGCATGAAAACATCCTCGTAGAAAGGAGAGTCCACAATATATATACACAACAATATTCTCCAATGTCAAAGACTGAATTTCTATTGCATATTTGTATATGACATGTGCCTGCATGATCACACCCACGGTGCCACTCCCAACAGTGTCACCTTTTAGAATAAACAGCTCTTTTTTATCCTCATAACAACAATAACATTCCAGGAGCCAAAGTGGGTACGTTGTGAAAACGTAACCCAGTGTGTATGAATGGTTTCGACCATGAAATATGCGTTATCAGGCGTTCTGTGTTTCACTTACTTAACAAGGGGTTTCCACAGTTTGTTCCTTTAAAGGAAAGGCTTCAGATAAATGCCACAAATATCCTCCCACTCCAGCTAATTAAGCCGAGCAGATTGGGGAATTCATCCAACAGCCTGTTACCACATGCCGGTTTCATTTGTTTGGCTGCGACACAATAATCGACTCCGTTTTGGCATCAGTCGTCATTTCAAAATACACTTGGCTGTTGAAACAGAGAACCTAGGGGGAGAGTTTCTCCCCCTGGGTTCTCTGTACCTTGTGCTGGCGTTTTTTTAATAAATGCCTCTGCCAATAAAGCAGGCTTGGCGAGCTTTCACCTCGATGGAGAACGGCTAAACTCATTTACTTTCTGTCGTCCTCGGGGGACCCAATGAGCCGCTTATTCATTTCATCCGTAGAGAAAGTGGCGGCAGGTGAGGAGAGAGTGTGTGTCCAGCTAAAATTGATCAAAAGGCAACATTAAGACTAAAAACAAACACGGATTACTGCAGCACAGTCATTAGGTAACAAAATGTCTACCTTCAGCCATGGGATGGATTCTGGACAGCTTATGATTCACGGGAATTTCATTGTTTGCAGTTACCGGCATTGTTAGCATGTCGTGGGTGATTATGTGCGTCTCTCTGGCACCTTTACAACCGTTTTCACTTTGCTCTGGCGGGCTGCCCGCGTGTACGAATGTGGAGGCCGAGGAGACAGCTGACTCTCAAGTGTGTGAGAAAACGTTACGTGTGTGCCTCGAGTGTTGGGTTGTGTTGGGTTGTGTGTAATGAATTCCTGAGCGCTTACCACTGTAGGTTGAGGTGTAGTTAGAGTTTGGCAGAGAAACCAGCGCTGCAAAAACAAAGTAGTAGAGGTGTTACATAAAAAGCAAGCGATGCACCGTGAGTGTGTCTTGCTTGTTGTGTGCGAGTGTGTGTGAATGTGTGTTTGCATTGGTGGAATTCCAGAGGTTACAGGTCATGTCTAGGTTGGAGTTTTTTTTTTTTTTAACTCTGCTGCATAATCAATGTCTTCATATCTGTGCACGTGCAAGTGTGTGCAGGTGCATGCTGGGACTTTATCGCTGACTCCTGTGAATCGTGTGTTTCCCCGAATTCAAGCCCAGACTCGAGTTAAGATAACACTCTGCCGGTGAACACATGGTGTCGTTTTGAAGTAATGTAACTCATCTGCGTGCACAGTTCACAATAAAATATATTTTGTAAAATCCCAGAAAAAAAGACAACCCAGACTGTAGATATAAGATCCAAATTGAAATGCTTTAAGATATTCACCTGTTTCTATCGAAACACAATTTTACACTTGTAGACCAAGTCCAAGCATTCTGGCTTTGCTACTGACATTTCCCCCAAGTAAGGATCTGCAACAGCAACAATAGATCAGTGTGTGCATCAGAGTATCAAACATGACTACACTCTTTCAGTTTCACTGGTTCTCTGCTCTTCACTACCCTGAAACCATCGACCACACCCCTGGTACAGGTCCTGATCCCAGCCTTGGGCCTGACTCCCACCCAGCAGCTGTTGAGTATCGGGTGGCACTGTGTGTGGACAATCAGCTGATCGGCTGTTTTTGCTGTGACCACATTCTTGTTCTGTGACATCAGCAGCTCCCTGTCCACACCTGAGGTAAAGGTGGGAACGAGCGTTGAAACACGCCCTCGGATGATCATCCTCCCTCCTCACCACGTCGTAGGAGTCGGGAGAGGATACAGCATTTAGTTTTTCTCAGTTATAGAGATCAATTCCCAGAGAGACCTCCATTCTGATATCGCTCCAATGTGACTTTTAAGAGATTTAGTGCTGCACGAGCTCTGAGGAAACAGCTTGTAGTCCACTCGGACTCAGACAGTGTGTTTACCTTTTGTTGTTTGTTCAAGTAATTGCCGTCTCGGTAAAGTTATACAGACGGCTCCGTCTCACAGAGGAGCAATCCTGATTCACGAGAGCGGCCTCTGGTTTGTGTGTGGTTGACAAAATGAAAAAGAAGTAAGGAGGGGATATCACTCTGAAACTGTGGCTATGGGAAACCGCTGCGACGCCTCAAATTGCTCCTGCTGGTCCGCGTTAGACTAAACAGATCTCCAGTTTACCGTTAAAACCTGCTGACTTTTAAACCTCCTGACCTATATTCCTTTTTCTTTTCTCTGCTCACATCAACTCGTCCGCGGATGATTAGTCATATACAATTCATTCTTTCAAATTAGACCAGGTCCAGTGGGTGAGTCACCAGGGCGTTTGTTTTTACGTTCCTCCTTTCCCGAGCCCGAGAGCTGTGCCCTTTGTCTCTTGGCATCGTCCGCACACAGAAACCAAGTCGAGGTGCTCGGAGCTATGTCAGGGTGGGGCTGGTCGTTAGCTTGAGGAATGTTTGTGATTTGAACAGGCACAGAGTGGCCCACAGATGACTCCCACTACACACCGCTAAACGGTCTCACCTGACTCCAGGAAGTAGGCCGGGACAGAAATAGATGCAATAAAGAAAACCTTTATCCCACAAACACGCCGAGAGCCGAGCCTCACCCAGACATGTACCTAAGCAAAGTAAACAAAGACATATACTTTAATGTCCTGGTGCTCAAGACAGATTAGATAATGTGTGATAGGATGGATGTTAATATAGTACATGTGGGCAGGATGCACATGTTCCACATAGTAATAGTGCATATAGTGACTTATTCGTACTCAAATGAGTCACAAGTCCAAAGTTGCACATGCAGACATAAACACATATAGACTACACAATATTGTGTAAGAGCCAGATAATCTGCTCCCACTGCATGTACAGTCCAAATGTACATCTGGAGGTGTGCACAGTCAGCTGCACACCCACCCACCAGGCTGTGAGTCATTCTTGTAAATGCTGCTCAGCATCTTAAATCCTCCGGCACTAATCACGGGACGGACACGGTGTACCGGCAGTTTACTTAAGTACAGGTAGCAGAAGCACAATCTACAATAAGAATAATAAACTTGATTTATGTTGGACTTTTCTCAATGATGTTAACAAATTGTTTTACAAGGAAGAAACAACAAGAGTAAAACAACGGAACGCAGGCAGAGAAAAAAGAACACTACAATAGATAGAATTATATAAATAAATAGGATTAGTCGGGGTAAATAGGAGCCAATCGTTTGTATAAGCTTTCATAGTAAGAAACGTTTTGAGAATGGATTTGAAAGAATCAAGAGACTTAGCTAGTCCAAGTACAATGGGGAACAAATTGCATAATGTGGGGGCTGTTACAAAGCAAGACCAGCAGGGCTCCAGTCAAAGATCTTAGAGGTCAAGAGGGTATTTACCAGGTCAATAAGTCTGAAAGGTCTTTTGGGTGCAAGGCCATGTGAGGCTTTTAAAGTGAGTGATAACATTTGAAAATCAATACATCATTTGCTAGGGAGCATGTGGAGGGAGGCGAGCACTGGTCCATGTGGTCATTAATTAATAGAAAGTACAATCTGAGTAAAGTGTATTCAAGCAATCAAGGCAAGATCATTTAAAAGCATGTGCAGTCAAGTGATGTGATTCCCAAAATTTGTTCAAACTTTCAAAATGCTGCATACTAAACATTTGTAGGTTTTGTTGTCTAAATTATAAGATTATTATTTATTATTGTTACTCGTGCATTGATAACATTTTATTGATGGAGCTGGCGTCATTACATTTCCATCTCAGATCACATGTGTCGTTTGTGATGTTTGCATCAATCACATTCATTAAGAATTACACTTGTCCTCCCTACATTGAAGTGAACAGATAAGTCTCAGGTGGACGGTTTATATGATTAATGTGTAAAATATCAACAAAAAACCTACAATTTAACCTCTGATCAGGACATTTCCACAGCTTAAGCTCTTGTGTTTTAATCTGATGAAGATTATTGATCCAGATTTAAAAGCGGTTGGATCTTGTGTATTTTTCTCAATGAATACCCCTGGTTTGTGTTTTGATTGCAAATGCAAGTGAGACGCCGTGTCTTGTTCCCTCGCACCTTAAGCCCGCTGCTTATAAATAGTCTGGTAAATAAACAGTGTTCAGGATGTGAGATGGTTGTGCCGGCAAAGTTGAGGCCTCCCTTGAAACTGCAGCACAAGACAGTAAAGTAGGGCAGCGAGAAACGGCGGCAGGGAGACCCTGGTCGTCCATGACGTTTTGATAACAAGTGTTCGTGCTAGCAGGAAGAATAGCAGGGGGGGTAATGCCTTGGCTGGTTTCCTCCCTGTATCCTAATTGCAGACACAACAGTAGGGGCAGTAAATTATGAATGAAATTCAGAGGGAAACTGTGGAGGGACGGAACTCAAATTCAGGGACCTTCTCTCTCCCCCCCCCCCTCTCTCCCATATAGGCATGAAAAAGCACATGCGGTACTGCACATACTGTTCCCTATTTATTTCCCCTCGCACATTCAAGAGAAACCACAGCTGCAGTTTTACCACTCTGCACAGATTTTTCTTTTCACAGGGCATCGAAGGTCGCCTCTGAAAACATGAAAAACATCCGCCCTTTTATTCGCCCAGTTCTGTTCTTCTCGTTTTCTTCAATGTATGTGACAGAGAACGAAAAAAAGAAAAGAAAGCCTTATGCAATTTCTTCTTGGGTTAGGCTCAGCCATGTTATGAAAAATGCACAGAAAACTACATTTACAGATAAATCAGTCAGTCTTAAACGTCAAAGACGTCATTAAAGAGAGGATATGTGGCAGTTCTTCATTAAAATATGTAAACACTACTTCTTTGTGTTATATATTATGTTGCCTTGGGTGCTTACTTTAACCAAAATGTTTCCAATAATGTTCTATAACTCAGAGAAATCCCCAAATTTATTCCAAATAAAGGGACGTTTGGTCGACCACTTCGTCCGTCTCTGATATAACATCCGAGGCAAATGGCATACGACGAAGGAAAAACACACCGCTAGCCAGTTAGCCAGTCAATGGAATGCAAATTGAACACATTGAATCAGGTAAACTTCCATTGGCACTGGCCGTGAAGACTCCCAACATCCCACGCCGCCTCACAATGTCATCAAATTAGGTCTTTTGATAATGATTTGAACGAGAGACAACTAGCGACTGAAAAGTACTTACACCCGTGAATTGGCTTCATTTTTATACAGCGGGAAGAAGTAGAAACACGTCGCCCATCTTGACTTGCTGTCTGTGATCATTAATGTCAGTGAATAGTGAATATCAATATATTTTAGTCAGATTTCTCCTTCGGTATTTAGATGTGAAAGTAACTTGTCGATGATGTCAAAACTTTTCTCCTTTCATGTGCTGGATATGTCGGTTAAATGTTCGTGTCAGACTTTTTTACGACACTCACGCTCCAGGCTACGAAAACGGGAACAAAGTACATGCATGGACTAGATGTGTGGCTGCACAAAAAAACAGGCTCCACACTGAAGTAAACACATGCAAACACGCCCAGCAGCACTTTCCCACCCCTGCTTATGAAGACACTGCATGTTTACCTCTCAGATGAGTGTGTGTGTGTGTGTGTGTTTAGATGTCAATATTTGCCTTTTGTCATGCTGCTGTGGTCTGGGCGGCTGCAGGCCCCATCAAACCACTCAGCTTCTTTCATTTGCCTGTAGAAGACAAAAATATACACCTAAATTTGTCTTTGCCATTGTGTCAGTGTGCCCGACACGTTTCAGACCAGCACGCTCATTACACCGGGCTTTGCTTGGTGTCAATCACTTGGCTCCCACTGAGAGCCTCTTTAAAAGAGAACTATTCAAAACATGTTGCATGACAAGCTCTGCTGTCCCGTCGCCGGCTTCCTACCCGGGGCCTCTTTGTGAGTCTTGACAGCAGCTATGTCACGTCAGCCTAAACACTTTGTGGTTTTAAAATGACAAATGACAACAAAAACCACGCATTAGACTACGGTGAGCGGTTGAAAAGATGAAAACACAGCGGGCTTGCTGTTCTAGGCACTTGAGATCTTCAGTGTTTTCACACCTTCTGCCCACGCGATTATGCATCGTGAGTGCAGGTGATACACGTTTGTGTGCCGCCTCATAAAGCTTCCCCTGTGGTCGGAGGTTTTCTTCATATAACAGCCTGTTTTATGTGAGTTGGACTCATCTCGGATTCCCACGTTTTGGTTGTGAGAAACAAGATCTGTGTCTGAGAACTGAGACTTGAAGAGACGTGAACTATAGTCTGGACTCTCAGACAAAAGACTGTGAACACCTGTGTGTGTGTGTTTGTGAATGATGGGAATGACGGGAGTGATGGGAAACTACTGATCTAACTATGTGCAGAATGAAATGTAATAGTGATAAAGAACAGGAGGTATCATTTTATATAATTTATTGCTATTATAAAGATAAAATCATGAAGCTTTTTCTTCTTCCTCTTGAGTCATTTAATTAAATTATGTTAAAGGTATCTATAAATATAAACACTAAACCCACAATTTATATAATTATTCACACTAACTCAACATGATGGAAACACTTCATTAAATTTGACCCACTACATTGAAAATATGTCATATAATGTATTTGAAATACACACAGTCAACAATTATGTTTGTGTTTAAAACTACAATGGCACACGCAGTACAGTGCAAACCTCTTCCAAGGACAAACTGTCCCTTTCAATTCAATCAAGCCACATGGAAATTCCACACAGTCATAAATATAATTTCCCTAAATATATTGGATTTATTCATTAATTACCCTCTGGGCCAAAGTTAAACCTGTCCCTTTGTCCAAACCCACACAAAACTGTACTGGGTTCTGTCTTGCCTCGTGTCCCATCCTTCCACCAAATTTGATGGAAATCCTTTATTTTTTTGGCGTTATCCTGCTTACATACGAACAATACATGTTATCATACCCTCCTCAGTCGAGGTAATATGAAACAGCTACATCTCCCCTGTCAAAGTGGACTAAGAATTATTCATCTGTATTTTACAATCTTAAATCTCACAGTTTATTACACCGGTACAATTGTCCCACAGCAGGATGTCTCATGTGGACACAATGTACTCTGTGCATCCGACCTATAGCCAGACACATTCTCACGCATGCATATGTGTGTGTGTGCATATGTGCTCTGTACCCTGTATGCTGAGGCTGCGCTGGAACACCATGTTCTCCTCAAAGCCTCAACACCCCCCCCCACCCACCCCCCAGCTAAAGAGAGCGAGGGGGGGTGGGTCAACCCCACCGTGTTGTCCTCAGTGGGATTGACCTAAATATCAACTCAGCGTACAGGACTATCTATTATATCGTTACGATCTAATGTGGTGTAACTCAAAAACTGTCTCTTTGTCTAAGTTTTTTTTTTACCTCTGCTGTGGTTTTTTGATGAAAAGAATATTGTGACGTCGTGAATACATAATACTGCACACACGACTAAAACATATATTCTGTACAGGTCGAGTAAGGTTTGAAGGGTCACCTTAAAAAGCTGATTTATATTTGAAAGTGTTGGATGATAGACTCGCGCTGCTAAATGAGATATTATCACGGATTCATGGAGGTTGTGTTTCCCCCCCCCCTTTCCCTTTGTTTGTCAGGAGGATTACGTAAAAAAAATTGTTCTTTGCAAAACCAGTTGTAAAGATGGGACCTGAGCCGAGAACAAACCCGTTAAATGATGGCACGGATCCAGGAATTATTATTATAGAGAAAGATCAGGCACATTTAGGGCACTGGTATTTGAGAGTGAGCCATAAAGGGGGGAAATTTTTAATTTGTTTAACATGACATAATGTAATATCATGTCAATCACTGTTTTTCCTGTGCTCGCTGTTCATCAGCTGACGAGGGTAAATCGGTCTCAGCCGACAGTGAGTTGTGTCCAGCTGCAGGTCACATGTTTTCCAGTGTCTCAGAAGAAGCCGAGGTTCTGTGCAACATGCCCGAAATGCAGGCATGAATAAGTAAATAGTCTCAATTCAGTCACATGCGAGTGCGACTCCGGCATCTCGTGTGCCAGGTGCCGCAGTGATGCAGCAGTGGATCAACAGAAATGCCTCATTCAGACATCATCCCTGGACTGCAGGGGGAAAAAAACGTTTAGGACGACTGTCTTATCTAGATAGTCAGAAGAAAGCTCAGTCTATTTCAGTAGATTTGGTAGCTGCCTGCCAAATAGAAGAAATTGCATGTCCGCCCTGGAAAAAAGATCAGAGAAGTGGGAAGGACGGCGAGGTGACAAGTGAAGGACGACACGTGGAAGAAAGCGAAGGCAGCCGATTTCTCTTCCTGTCTCAAAAATAGGAAGCAAACAGGAAACACTGCAGTGTTAGAAGCTGACCTCAGACTGCGGTTCTTTGTACATTTTGCACGCGTTGGGGTTGAACACACCATGTACCAGACATCAGGGTTCAAGGACATGGAGGAAGCCTACAAATAGACTTTCAGATGCTTTGAAAATGAAAGACGGCCGCCAAGAGAGAGAGTTTAGACCCGATGTGTTCACATCTCTGCTGAGCTGCGGGAGGTTTAAACTCAAATTTACTCCTCGAGATGCAAAGTACGCTCTGTTGCGTCTGTGGATGCACCCGAGAGCAAAGACGACCTCAGAGCAAATATGCTTTTTCGGGAAAGTCAGGGTTTGTTTAACTTTGCTGTGTCTAATTATCTGCACACCGAGCACGCCCACCCTCCATCTCCACAAACAAGAAGTGAGATTTGCACTTTCCTGCAAACAGGTCAGTACAGAAGGGCAGATGTCGGCCAGATGAAGCCTCGCGGATCTATTTAAACCCTCCGCTTTCCGGGCCGGCTTCCATCTACTCCCTGGCTACTTGCAGAGGCCTCGGGCTTGGTCGGCCATTTGGTGCACACCTGCTCAAACACACCCGCTGTGGTGAATTTGCATTTAGGAAAACAACCTGTAGTCACTTTGATGGTCGGGGCAGACGAGAAGCATCGCAGACGCCTGCTTCGCCGAGCGTTCCAGCTATCTTTGAGATTTGCCGTTTCGCAAGGTCGCCACTTCTCCTTTCTCCTTCTGAACAGTCGAGCTGTGTGGAGGTGTCCGTGCGAGGCCAGAGGAAGGACGTGTTTGATGCTGGCATTGTGACAGCCCTGTGTGTCCTCTGATTGCTGCTGATCAGCACATCGTCAGCTCGGGAACAGACTGTCTTTCACATGACTTCATGAAACAGTCGATGTCAGTCTGTGGAGGGATGGAAATCAATTCCTATTGATGCTGCAGCGTGACGAGTGTCTGTTTGCTGAGCCTCGCCTGCCTCTGTAAAGCTTTTCATTCCCACACAGCATGTGTGCAATAAACAGCAGTAACAGTGGTCGATTATGAGACATTTACAAAAGTACAGATTTTGGCTGGGACTTTTCCAGAATCAAACTAAGCTCCTCCTAGCCCCACCGACAAAAAACACAATGTGTGTTTCATCCCCGTCTCATGATTTTGCTATTAGGACAGAAACATTCAGGACAAATTAAATATACATATTCCCTTAAACCTTTCCAAAATGGAGGACAACCTGCTCGTGTGTTTGATCATGAGATGAAAGTAAAGACTACAGGTGCGCAGATTCATATTTTAAGTTGAACTTTTCCCGGGGTAATGAAGGGCTTGGTTTTGGGTGTATTTGGTCCTGACACAACTAAGATGTTGAGGCCTATTTGTTTAAAACCATTTTAGACTGTATATAATTTTACGCTCTTACTGTGGGACAAACTAAACACCTTCTCACCAGACACACTTCCCTGTATGGCTCTTAAAAAATTAAGTCCTTCAAGCGTCCTTCTAATAAAGAGGAGCAGTCTGGCCCATAAACAACCTGATTAAGAGGAAAGCTCTTTAAGTGAACGCGGTGTTGTCGGGCCTGTTGTTGTCTCTCCTGCTGTGTCAGCTCAACAGTGGGAAGTGTAATGGCTGTCTGGCTGCACGGAACAAAGACGCACACACATTGACACGCAGACGCAAACTCCCGGCACGTCAGCCAAAACAAACACAGACCTGAAGTGAAGTGCACCCAAGAAGATTCCAAGTGTCTTACAGATACTGCTCTACTTTCTCTCTTGTGCAGATTTGACAGCGATAAATGATATCCCCAAATCGAGAAGGGGAATTGAGGGATTGATGCTAAAATCGGTCCCCTCTCCCCGTTTTGCCTCCTCAAGTGCACTTAGATGCGGTTATGGTTTTGTTTTCATAATGCACCATGCAGCAGAGGCCTTAATGTTCACCAGGAATGCTCCTGCTTTTTCACAGCGACACTGCAAAAATAAACACTAACGCAGGGAACCAGTCAAACCAGACTGAAATAACAACAAACTTTGTCACACAGAGCGCAGAGGAGAAAGAAATGATTACGCATACATGCAAGTCATTGGCTGGATCTAGAATCACAGGCGATGGAGATTTTAGGATGAGAACTTTTCCGGTTTTGTCTACCGAGGGAAGGTGCTTTGGGGAGGAAAAAGTGGAGGGCAAGAGAGGGCCGTAATCCCCCATAATCCCCTTCTCTGCACAGTTGGGCTAACGGGCTCTGTGCCTCCCTCTTTGTGCTTCGGTCTGGGGTTTGTTGTCGCAGTTTTCCGACGGTTCTCGGCGAGAGGGCGCGACACGTGCCTCTCGGAAATGTGACTTTGGGGCAGAGGACAGATGAGGACAGACACACACCGAAGTGCAGACCTGCTGCAGAAGAGAACAATCACAAAGTCCCGTCTCATGTTAGGTTTTTACAGGCACGTTCCTCCATCACTTTGAGAAATAATTCACACATGGAAGAAGAGGAATGTCAACATGAGCCAAATATTTCCCTGTGACTAAGAGTAATCAAGTGGAACCCGGGATCTCGGTGCCCCCATGGTGAGACAGTGTTAGACTAAAGCCTATTTCTGCTACGGCTGATATGTTCTCGTCTGAATCACCACGGTCGCGTTCAAGTCCGATCTCGTAACATCTCCGTGTGACTTTCAACATGGACGTCTGATATGCAGTCAAGATAATGTACGTGTTCATCTATCGTGGCTCCATCCATTAATTATTTGAACCACTTATACTTTTGAAAGGTCACGTAGGGCCGGAGCCAATCCCAGTTTCATTGAGCAAGAGGCGGGGTTACTACTGCTTGATAAGAACACTAACATTTTGCGGGGATGACATTGTTTTGTTCTGGGCTAAACCAATCAAGGCTAGGTCTAAGCTGTCCACCAGGGTACCACACTTTGTCTTTACTTTTGGGGTGCTGTCATGTCCTCCATCTTTGTTTACAGTCTGTGGGCGCACCTTTTATATCAACAGTCTGAGTCAGAATCGTCTTGAGGTGACAAGTGTTTACCACTTTACCGCCGTGCCGGCAGTACTATGGCTTGTCTGAAGGAAGCCGTCAGGAACATGAACGTACAAGCCGCCCTTGTCTGAATGACACGAGGCTCTCGCTTTCACAACCGGATGAAGTTAAATTGTCCGTGTCTCCAAAAAACAACAACTTCTCTGATAAGCACTTAGCGTGAAGCCTTTACGTCACAAGTCCACTCCTGGAATGCACCAGCCATCGAAGACAAGACAACATTTGTAACCCTTTCAAGAAGACACTAGTGCTAGTGAAGGAGCTCTCGTGTTCGGCGCGGCTCTTTTTTTCTCGTGTGTCTATTTAAGTACTGCCACGTGCTCGCGTCTCCCTCGAGCCGCCTCCAACACAAACAGACCTGACCCACATAGAGTCTCTTCATTCAATCAGCTGGACATCCAATTAACCGAGGCCGGCGTAGTAGAGCTGGTAATTTCCGGAATGTCCACACACACACACACACACACACACACACACACATTTCCAAGCCTTCTCCTCCCGTTGGCATCACAAGGTGCATCAAATGACTCACCACTCGTCTGTGGTTTGTGTGTAATTGGATGTTCAGATGGGAGCAGAGGCCGGTGGTGGCAGCTGACTTGAGCTGAAAGTTAGCGCCGATAATTAAATTTAGGGCAAACCGCTGTCTCCAATGTTTGTCTCTACAATCCCAGTTCAAATGGGAGACATGATCTCGATGCAAAGGTCTTTTTGAAGTTGCGGCCCCGTGGTTTGATTGATATCAGGGATCTGGTCTCGATGAGAGTGCCGTTAACAGGTTTTCTTTCAGTGCGTGTGCAAACACAAAGTGTATTTCTGACACGGGCTAATCCCCCCCCCCCCCCCCCAGCACCTCAGGGGGTCCCCCAGGAGGTGGAGCTTTACTTACTGACTGTCTGGACGTAAGGGGTTTAACCAGCAGGACACCTGCTTTCTCGGCGGTGAGGACGACATCAACAGAGCGGAGGGGGGTCCACGAACGGGGGGGTTCTCGGGCAGAAAGGTCTTTGTTTGCCTGAGTCGATCAGAAGTAGAGGTAATACGTGTAAGCATGCAGTATTTAGTATACTTTTTGAATAAAAACTTAAATTGAACTTTTACAGAAATAAAAAATCCATGAAAGAATGCTGTGTTTACTATAAAAATACTCCAGTGTAGAGATAGGGTGCATAAATATGCCATCATATGCAGTTAATGGTGCCACACAATGTAAATATTGACTAGATATGTTCGATATGATATAAGATATGTGCCCCCAAACACGCCCGGCAGCACAAATAGACGAGGTTAATCCGCGTGTGATCCCTCGGCCTCGGAGAACATCCTGTACCCGGAGCGGTGGGCTTGAAGAAAACACCTTTTGTCAATGAAATGGGATTTGCGAAAGTGCCATCTGGACACGAGAGCAGTAGCTGTCTCTCCACACGCCGTCTGATCCCTCCAGTCCGGCCTCTCTCTCTTTCTGAGGTCAGCAAGTGGGATCAAACCGACTGGGCGGGGGGGGGGGGGGGGGCAGGCTCCTCTAAATAGGTATACATGTAAACATCTGATGAAATACAATGATTTAGAAGAATTTGCACAAGATTTTTGCACCTAAACTATAAAACAATTTGACAGAGGAAAAGTGTCACCGAGAAAAAGATGCTCAAATTATCACGGGACGATCAGAGCCACTCGCCGAACCTTGAGTGTAGAATTTGACCTTGAAATCAAACGTCGAGTCGCTGAGCTCGTCTCTACGTCTGAAGCTTCATTGACCTTTGGACACAAGGAGCTTTCTGCCACATCTCCTAACAACAGTCACGGGAAGGGAATCGAATAAATCTCGGGTAAATCGAAGAGTAGAGACAGAATCTTGTGAGTCTGTGCTGCTGTAGAAAGACATTGATTCTACTTTACGGCCATTTTTGAGACTTTTAGCGACTTTTAACCCAGGATTTGGAACCAACCCCCGCTATACGTTAGAAACGCATCCTCCATCAACACATTTAAAAAACTGCCCAAAACGTATCCTCCTGACCTTTCAATCAATTCAATCAATTAGTTTCTCTTATTGTAAACGTACACTCTGGGTCTGCATATACATATATCACATAGCGTAGCATTTGTGGCCGTTGGGAGATTACAAAGCGATTTATAGACAATAATCCATGACAAACTAGAGATTAACATGTATTTATATGTATAAGTATATTACACAATGACATATATGGTTTTGCGTAAGAATTACCTTGTGCTTCACATTTGAAGCACATTTTTACACGAGTTGTTGTGCAAATTATATTTATTACTGTTCTATTTTAAGAGTAAGATAGCTGTTAATTAGTACATTTTTAATGGAAAATATAAATAGCACCTTTTATTGACCGTTCATGTTAAAAATATCATTTGATATATTCCATAGTGAAATGGTTTAGCAGAGATGTAAGTGGTGTATAGTCACGTTCAGCTGCAGCTCCAGTCTCCTCACATGACGTCGCTCTGTACTGGTGCGCGCTCCTGTCGGACCGCATGCGGGTCCACGTGAGGGAGGAGTGGGCGGAGCCAGCATGAGACGGCTGTAGGGGGCTCGTTCTACTAGAGCCAATGAGAAGGGCTCTCATAGAAAAACACTTCCATGGAGGCCCACCCCTTGCCGCATAAGTAATGAGGTCAGGAGAGGAGGACACTATGGTAAATGGGAAGTCTGGGTCAACTGGGCGGCTGGTAATTTACTAGAACACGTGAACACCAGCTGTGTTTGCTTTTATATTGTGGAGCTGGTTTGGATGATTGAAATTCACACTTTATGGGGTTCAAGGACGAAAAGACTTAAAACCATTTCATATTTGACTGACATTTAGCTGTTACCTGCACGTTTCTAGAGAAATACTCTGATACAGATACGTTCATCAGGAATGATGTACATACAAACACCAAGGACACACAACAGTCCACATATGAAGTGGATCTATACCAAACACTAATGCAAGATTTTTTCAAAGATCAAGATCCATCATTTGAAATGTAAATAAATGCTCACAATGTTAAAGACATTGGAAAAAACGTACCTGATGCAATCCTGAATTATAATTGCTTCTTCCTCAACCCCATACCGCGAGTTTCGTTGAAATCCGTCCAGTTGTTTTTTGCGTAATCCTGCTAACAAACACACAAACGCAGTTGAGAGCATTACCTCCTCGGAGGAGTTACCCTGAAGCAACGTGAAGAAAGAAAAACAAACAATCCAGCTTTTTGCTCTTTAGTTTTCATTTTTATTTGAGGTGCAACTGTCTAGTGCAAATTTTTACGTCACATTTGTGATGGGCTGAGGAACATGCGCAAATACATAGACAATTCTGCTAGGCATTTCCAATTCCTCTCCCTCTCATTTCTTTTTTTGTGTTGTCAAGTGTCTCACTATTGTGTTCGGCGCTCCAGTTGCACTAGGAGCAACTTAAAACACTCGGCTGTACAAAAGACATGAAAGAAAAACAGAAAAAAAAACAACAGAAAAGAATAGTTCATTAAAAAACAACTACATGTGTCCACACAAACGGTCAAACAGTCCTGATCATTTGAGCGAGGGAGTTTGAAGCGACGGCAGAGGAGAGGTCACGTACAGTTTGAGGCCGTGTGTCACTTCAGGAGAGACAGCATCTTATAGTGCGGAGGTAAATAATCCTCTTCTGGTCCCTACCTGAGTAATGACATCACAGGTAGTTTCAAAACCTGGCAAAACCATAGATATATATATATAGAGAGATATATATATATATATATCTATAAATGTATATACAAATATATGAATAAGACAACTAAAAAACCTTTTATATATGTATCTATGGTTAGAATCCAGGCACTTGGCAGAGTTTAATTGGACATTTGTCATATATATACAGAGTTCACTACCAAGCAACAGTCACGTCCTAATTATTCGCCTCGCTGTTATTTATTTTTACAGACACTTATTACACCGATAAGAGCAAAAAGAAAGAAAGAAAGATAAACAAGACAAAAACATATTCTCATCCATTCACAGCCCACCCTGAAAATACAAGGATTCCCTGCATAAATGTTTAATGCTCCGTCCGAGAAGGGGCAGGAGCTCTAGGGTGGGGACGGGGACGTGAACCTCAGAAAGAACACAGAGTTCTCCAAGTGAACAATGAGACGCAGGTAATATCTTTTTTCTCTCTCGGAATAACCGACCCCCTCCCACTCAACCCAGAAAAATAACGTCTTCTCGTCGTGTTCAGATGCTGGGAGGGCTGAGACCCGGAGAAATTCACGGCGCCATTATTTGACTCCCCATTCCAGATGGGACGCACAAATCTTCATCCCCTGTCAGCATCGCCCGAAAAATGTGCAAACGGGAGAAGGGGGGGGGAGAAGGAGAAAATAAAACAGGAAGCTGGTGAGTAAAAAATTGTGTGCAGATGAACAGCGTTGTGTTGAGGTGGGGCGAGCGATGGCACGCTTTACACCGGGGGTTTGGGGAATCATACAAGAACGGAATTTGACGTGCTCCCACTGATTGGCTGAGGCCATGCGCTATAGCTCCTCCTTCCTCCAGTGGCCCCGAGACAACTGTCGGTTCCTGTCAGCTCCGTCCTCCTCGACATCACCGCGACGACCAGCATGACGATTGTCTGAAGCGAAATTCAGAGACGAAGCAGAAACATAAAAACAGGAGCCGGTGCAACTTCCAGAGTCTTTCAGTTAAATAAAGATGTGCAACAAAGGAAGGTTGGTTTTCGTCGTCCAGGTTAAGGTGAAGTGTCCTTGAGACGGTGGCATAGTCGGTCCTGATGCTAGAGTCAGTTCACAGTATGGCAAGACTCCATCTTCCTCCTCCTCCTCCTCCTCATCTTCTTCCTCCCGTCCCCTCTATCTGTCATCCCTTCGGGAGCTCTTCAGTGTGCAGGTTCTGAGCTACGCGGACGAGTTCTGTGCGGAGGGGAGGACTTGTGCGGTTCCGACCGGGACCGGGACTGGGGGCTGAGCGCCGCCGGTGGGGGAGCCGTCGTTCTGGACCTGCGCCTGGAACTGGGCCATCTGCTCGGGGCTGGCCAGGTTCTTGAGCAGGTTATTCTCCTGCTCCAGTTGAGTGTTGCGCTCAATCAGCTCCTTGATCTGCTCCTTCAGCACCTCCACCTCCTCGCGCACGGCATACATGAGGTGGCTCTTCACCAAGTCCTGAGAACCAAGGGAAGGGGGGGGGGACAAAGAGCGTGAGATGGTTAGCTAAATAATTTATCAGATTCCTACTTCTACGTTTCCCCTGAGAGGAAAGAAAACATCTTGTTCAAACTACATTTCTGGTTCAAACCAGTTTCCTTGTTACACAACACAACCAACACACGCTAAAATAGGCTTTTTCAACTTTTTCTTTAGTCACCACAACACTCAGTCATGTTAATAATCTGAAAATATTGGACAATTGATAATTTGAAGGAAAATAACAAATCTTTCTACTTCTTCAATGTTAAATATTAAATAGAATTTGTCTGGAGTTGGACTTTTCAAGCAAGGATGCTGAAACATCGGCCTGTTCCAGTTTCTTAAAAGTGACAATTTGCTCTTTTTCTAATGTTTATTAGCATATTTTTCTGGGTATTCTGCGTTTTGAGCTGTTGATTGGACAAGGTATTCAAATTATTCAATCATATGGATTATTAGTTGCAGAGGTAATCACTTTTGATTCACAACTTCCTAAATCATCCTAATTTCTTTATTTACTCAGTTTATAAATCTAGAGACCAGTGCACAAACATTAACCACGTTGACTGGAGGGCTTGAAAACACTCTGGTACAGATAAATGTGTGACAGCAGAGTGCAAAGGTCGAACCAGCATCATCATCATTGAACGCTCTTGAGGATGAAACCTCCTCAGAAATATGGTTTGAAAATGCGAGAGGGCTTCGTGACGACGGTGACGATGTTGTGTTTTGCCGGGCGGCTGCTGCAGAAAGCGGGATTTGCTTTTAATAATCCCACCCTCCCCTCCCTCAGCAGGCCCGCCCCTCCTTCCTCACTCCTCCTCCCTCTCCCATGTCCCGGGAACAAATTGTTCCTGCATCGGGGTGGGAGGAGCCAATGGAAGGCCGAGTTATTTATACCGAGCCAAGGGGAGGCTGCTGCTTGCCTAGCAACACGGGACAGGGGGAGGGAGACAGGGCAAGGGAGGATACATGCTTATGAGAGGGAGAGAGAGAGAGAGAGAGAGAGAGAGAGAGAGAGAGAGAGAGAGAGAGAGAGAGGAGGAGGAGGAGGAGGAGGGAGTGAGGGATGGCGTGTGAACCTTAGCCTGGCCCGCATCAAGTTGCCAACAAGCCGGAGGTCATCGGTCCAAACCGTGACAGAGCAGGAAGCTCCTGTTGCCTCTGTGCATACCAGCAGGTGCACACGTATGTGCGGGAAAACATACTTGTTTTTGTCAACGCGTCTTGGCCCCCCCCCCCCTCTCTTTTTGCTTTTTTTTAAAAGACGTACAGGACACAGAAGAGCACCATCATGCCTCCATTCATTCATTCATTCATTGATCAAGAGCTGCTTTATGCTCCATGTATTTAGTACCTTCACAATCAAAACACGCATTCCTATTGTCAAACAACGACAGGCGCTTTATGTTGAAAGCAGGTTGGGTAAGATGTAGGAGTCAGTGCACGGGGTTACATAACACTGGCACAAACATGTACAGAATGGGATCGGGCTTCTAAATATATACACACAGACACAATGAAAAACAGCCTCTTACCATTGCTTGTTCGATCTTGTTGTCGATTGCCACCACACTTGCACCCGAAGAGCTGAAGGACAAGAAGAAGGGAAAATAAATATATAAATAAACGGGGTTTTTTTTATGATTTCAGTGTGACATCAGATGAGCACTGCAGTGTGAGTGTGTGATGGAAATGTCTCCATCAAGGGCAAACTGCCAGTCGCAGAGATGTGAGCTCTATCGTGTCACTAAAATAAAGCATCAGGATTACTGTCTGCAACAAAGACAAGCTGATGGAGGCTGCAGGTTTTTTTTTTGTTTTTTTCCTGCTGGTGGAGAATCAATGACATGCTCCATTTGGAATCCAGGGAGCAACAAAGCCTCCTCCCGACTCGAGCATTTACCTATTGTCGAGCCGGACGGACGCTCTCTCCTTCCCCAGCACCGAGGACAGAAACGAAATCGAGAAATTCCTCAGTTGACAAACGCCAAGGTCCATCGCCACCGTGTAACACTGGGGATTCATGCCACCCCGTCCATTAAAACCCGGGTCGGCGGCACAGAGAGGGAGCCCGGCGGTATAAAAGTAGAAAAACTGCGCATTCTCGTGAGTCGGGGGGCAGGCTGCTGCTGGCTCTGCTCAACCGGAGCGACCGCGGAGCTTGCAGCCGGAGGACGGGGGACACAAAGAGTGAAGGCGGCTGAAGGCGGCGGTGCTGCGGCTCCGCACACAGCGGCTCCCCTCCCTGGCCGATCCCTGCGGGGGGAAAATAGCGCCAGCGACCGCCTGATTGGCCGAGAGGTGGAGCTCATTAGCATAATGCGTGGCATAAACCGGCGCTGCGGCGGCGCCGATTGGAGGAGAGGCGCCCGATGGGGATAATTCATGCAGCATCGCTTCTACCTGCTGCAACGATTTCTATAAAAGCCCGCTTCCGACTGAAATACACAATCTAATGCACGGAAAGCGACGCGCAGGCAGGAAGTAAAAAGGAAATAACAAATCACGTTTCACTTTGATCACATGTTTGGGGATTAAAATGTGTTGTTCAGGGGGAAATGTGGAGTGTAGGTGATGGCAAAACTTTCCTCAGCAATAACAAGCTGTCATGTGAAGCAATGTCTCCCCCTATTGGCTGAAGCCCATCTCTAAAAAGCAACACAGGATGCCAAACGGACTGACACAGGCATTATGTCATTTCAGAGAACATGATCAATTGCCTGACCAGAGCGGAGGAGCTGACCTCAGCACCGGCTAGCCGTCAACCCGGAAGGTAAATAACCCCCGGAGGGTCAATAGGAGGAGGGTGTCAGATCGCGAAAACGCCGGAGGCTGAGTTCAGATCAGTTTGGCTGAAGTGGGAACACACTGTGCTTTACAGAAGAACAGGACCACCCCTCTATTCTCTGTTCATCACAAGGCGTCATTACACAGTCTCTGGTTTGCTGTGTTTAGACTGACAGAAACTACAATACTGATAATGACTCAGTGGTTTGAGGGATCAATCGACTGATGAATCGAGTAAGATCTACCTTCGCAGCCACATCAATATGTCCAAACAAGATTTTCACACTTAATTTGTCTTAGAAACTACATGGTTCCTCTCAAGGGGTTTATCCTCGCAAATAAAGACTCACGTAGAATATCCTAAACACAAATTTAGGTGCAGCCACAATTTAAACAATTGTGGAGTCTTGTGATTACACACAACCTGAGATGTTATCTATTTATGGCACACATGCAATTGAAACCTTTATAAGGGCAGCTAAAAGTACAAAAAGGCCGATTTGATTCTTTTGGTGAAAATGACTTGGAGCGGCTGATCCGATCAATATTTGTCTTTAATTATTCATCGATTTATGAACTCTGATGTGATTCGGTCTGAGATGTGTCAGTGTGGACTGATGGGGTCGCTATGGTAACCATGGGAGCAGCAGCACACAAAGAAAAAAGGAAGTGTGAAACACATGAGGTCAAGATGAACAGAGACTGACACAAAAAAACTGTTGAGCTGCGCCTGCAACAGGCAGGGTGTGGTTTTCTTTGTAGACATCTGACCACACACATGCACACACACACACAAACAGACACACAGACACACACAATAAGAGCTTTATCAGCAGTCTCAAACTTGGAGCTGCAGTGGGGCGATGTCTGACTGTCCTGCTCTAAAACACTGTAGCTGTGTTACATCTGTCTCTGGCTGCAACCAGCAGGAACTGGACCGACTGTGCGTCTGCGTTGGACTTTGGAGAGCTGAGGGGACAAAGAGAAAAGCCCCTCAAGCTGCTCATGTGTTTGTATTTCAGGAGCTCCAGCTCTGTCACTGACTTTAGCTGTGCTGTCACAGGACAGGGAAACGGTGGGATTGAGTGATTTTACCATCATATTGTTAATTTTCGGTATTGTAGAGGCATTATTCACGTATGCTTGTGCAAAAAGTGTTGGAGCAAAAAGGTAGAAAAATATGGCATTGGTTTAAAAATAAAAACCGTACAGATTGTCCACAGTAGGGAAGTGTGTTTGCAGGTCTGACAGTTTGTAAAGTGGGTCTTGGAGAATGACGTATATTTGTGGCCTGCTTTCTGAGCAAAGGAAAGTAAATATGGGCAGACTGGATCAATTGAGGAACTAGAACATGATGTTTATCAGGCAGTTGATATCGGGGGGGGGGGGGGGGGGTGTAAACTGAAAGCAAACAAGATCACTTTTCTGACTCTGTCTCAATCTGAATGAGAAGTAGCCCACCACACTTTCACATTCATTCACACACAGCGTCGGGTGTAGCATTAGGCATGTACAGAAGCAAGAACATCATGTCCCAGAACATCCCTGGACAGCTGAGCGGGAGTTTAAACCGGCTGGTGGGATGAGCCTTGGAGCCTTGCAGCAGGCAGAGGCACACAACCGCTTTCCCGTGCAGTTTGACCTCGCTGTAGGTGTAAAGACACTTAACCGGCCGGCGGCGACGACACGACAACAACCGCCACTGTCACACGGATACAGCAAAACAAAAGCCACTTTGGAGTAGCCCCGGCCAGCGCCACACCAACTCCACCCCCCCTGACAACATGACAACACTACAGTTATCGTTACCTCTTCAAATGCTTCTCCAGGTCCCAGAAGAGCAGCTTCAGGGCCGTGGTGTCCCTGCCCTGCGCTCCTCCTGCCCCGGCCAGCCCCTTCTCTCTCATTGATGCCCACCCCACCGAAAAGCACCCCAAAGCAAACACAACGGTAACCAGCGCACCTCCTCCGTCCTCCTGACCTGCGCCCTTTGGCCCCAACCCCTTGCTCCCGTCCGCCTTGGGAGCTTCACATAGGGGAGCCTGACCAACAATGGAGACCAGGATGGAGCTGTGTGTGGGGCGACAGGCATGGGAGTGCGTGTGCGTACAGCGGGAGCGCGCCTTAGAGTGTTAAGTCCTCCCGATTGCCCCCTTGCTAAGCCTGAAACGCTCAGATACGCTCTCAGACGATCGGGCGCATTGGCGACGGGCGATAGGAGGATAGGTAGTGATGTCACTGCATAGGTCACCTCCCCTTCTGTTGTTATGTAAACTGTCAGCAGAGATTAGCGTGATCCACCCAATAGGATGAGCTACTTTTGACCACACACCGTCAGCACGCTCTAGGCCTGCCGATAAGCCCCTCCTACATCCATTTCCTGCAACACCCTCTCAGTGACGGTGATGGACACAGGAGTGCTAACCTCCTCTACATCTCCTCGTTTCACTTTATTGTGAAAAGGTGCACATGCGTTTAAATTGCCTGAACATCCAACCAAACATCCACCTCCTGCATCCCACATCACGTTTCCTCACACGACCAGTTATCTCCAGGAGGATGTGCATGTTGTCGAAGGCATGCCTTCAGACGGCCCTGTCACTGCACATCAGTGGATGCTCACTGGACACACACACACACGGTATGGGTCTTCAGTGGAGCACGCCTCACATGCACCTCCATGGCGGCTCCAACGCAGCCGTGCACACAGTCGTTAACACGGGCGAAACAAAAGGCAAAACAAGATGGCTAGCTAGACGGCGGCTCAAAGAGCTGATGGTGAGCAACACAAATAAGAAAAATAAACCAAAAACGTGTAACGACACTGTATTTTAAGATGTTGACAACAAGAGGGAGAGGCAAGCCTGCTTAAAGGGTACTTGTGGTGGACAAAATGGCGGCAAGGGGAACACATGGCGAGTTTTTTTGGTGGGTTTTCAGGTCAACGCATGCAGAGAAATATTAACCTCATTAGTCGAAGGTCACGACTTCTTCTCTTCCCTCAACTATGTGCCACTAATCCAAGAAACAATCTACAGCCTGAGACGAGAGCAGCGAGGCGCCGAGCGATTTATGTGACAAACAAGCTTCTCGCTTTAAGCCGCAACTCGTCGCTCAGTATTTCTGTACATTGTGTACTCGCAAGGTCTGGGGTGGGGTGGTGTGGGGGCGGGGGGGGGGCAGTGTGCGCATGCTCCCTTAGAACAAAGAGTCGAAACTGGTTGGAAAAAGAAGTGCTCGCTGATGTGGAGACAGTTTGCTCGCAGCCATTCGCGAGTGACGCAGCCGACCCGGCTCGGCCAATGGCCAGGGACCTTGACGTCACTGCATCACAGATAGCCCAGATGGGATTCACTCATTCATTATGTATCCTCGTCCATCCAAAGCTTGTTTGTGTGACAAAAGGCTGACCCATTTATGACCAAACTCACATCATGTATATTTACACGAAGCTTACTGCACGTTGAAGAAGTTGGAAGGGTGTGATGAGAAACGTGCGTGAAGGAAAACTAGCGATGAATTACGGCTTTGAAAACCAAATCAACCGATCTTACGTAGTTGAGGTTCCTGTCCAACAGTTTAAAACAATGTATAAAATAAACCTAAATCCCTTCCTTAAAAAGCCTTTAACTCTGTGTACACGATGTGCAACCACTTCACAATCACAACACTCTTTCTATTCAACTCTATTTTATACCAATGACTTCATCCTCTACCTTCATAAAAAAAGGTCATAAACACATCTACACAGGAAAGAAAGTGGTGGTGGTGGTGTGTACGTCTTCCCCACACCCTGTGGAGATTATATAAGTCCACGATGTGGATGTGGAGGCAAAACACAAACGAACAGATGGTGCTTGCATTGCCCATGCAGTTAAAAATATGATGCTTTCCATAGCAGAACAAGGCGTGAGCTATATTTCAGAGAAGTGGTACCTATCATTAAGAAGAGCTCCTGCTGGTTTCAGGCACCTAGCTTTTTGGAACTAGGTCAAAGAGCTGCTCAATTCTGCACTGTTTGGATTTTTGGTTTGTATGTTACAAACGCTGCACAGGAAAACCTGCCATTGTTTTCAAACCATACCAAACAAACTGTGAGAGCTAAATCAAGGTATGAAGTGGTGTATCTACGAGCTCAAGAGGCTAGATGTTCTGGAAAAGTGAAAAAACAACCAATAGTACCGACAGAAACCTCAATGCCTTCCCATGGGCTTGCTGTGCAGCTACGGTCTCCATCCCTCCTCCTGCTCTTTTACCTCCCTTTCATCCCCTGCTCGCTCTCACAAAAGCGTCAAGCTGAGTGCAAGTAATGTTTCCGTCTCACTTTATTGTGCGGTCTGAGCGAAAAGCAGAGCCGGGCGGCAGTGTGAGGTCCTGAAAGAGAACCAGCCCCGCTAAACAACTGCAAATCGTGTGAAAATACTAGGGAGGGATGTAAACTGCAGCCATAAAAAGTCACAACACAACTGGTTGTAATCAGACGGGTTTGAGACAAAATAGAACGTCAGAAAAGCAGTCACTTGTATATAGTGCTCCTGCTTCTATTGGTTTCTATCCCTCGAGACGAGAGCTTGCGTGTGTCTCTGCGTGTCCGTGCATTCTCTTTGTGTCTCCCTGTATCCATCAGTATGCGTGCAAGTGCGTGCCCGTGTGTGAGGCTGGGGAGGCAGACTGGCAGGATCCGGTTTGAGAGGCTTTTAACGCCGGCATTTACACAGCGGAGAAGCCAAGCATACAGCGAGATCCACGCTGCGGCACAAACACCCCAGTGAGAACAGGAAGATGTCTTTTCCCCTTTCTAAATTTAGAAAAACAAAAACATGAGAATGGGGAGCACTGGGAGGAAAATACAAATAAGATTTGCTGGATAGTATAATTGAATGTGGACCTGCAGCATGCAATCATTCCTGCGTATTCAAGGTATAATTTAAGAGTGCACCAAGGTGGCAATAAAAAATAATTCCCTTCTGCTTGTTTTGTAACTGGAGACGATCTCCCTGGAACTTTGCCTAAACAGACGAAACCAGATACAGGATCACCCCCCCAATTCAAACAGCTCTCATGGCATCACAGAGCTCCAGGGCAGCGGTTCCATGCGGCGTTAGTGCATCAGTCTCTGCCGCGCACGCAACGACTTACATAACCAACCTCTTTACCATATGGGCCCTGAAAGAGCAAGAGAGGAAGGACTGAGATCCAACGTCTCTGGCTGGGTGAGCAACAGTGCAGACAGGCCTTATTCTTCTGATGGATGAGGTATTAACTTTCAAAGGTCTCGCGCATTCCCTGTCCCTGGTGAGGGGTGGACACTTTTTAGACGGAACGCACGGGAGGATTGTGCGATACATTTAAAAACACCTAAATGATGATGTAAATAGAGAGGAGATGCTGTCAAGCTTATTAACAATGCTGCAGTTCAGAGCGTTTGTCTGCATCAGTTCATGTGCAGGAGATATTCTAAATGAAAAGATAAAAATGCCTCTCCCTATTTCTGAAAGCTGAAGTAAAGAAATTGTTTCCTGTCCCACATAGAAGCTAAATTTGGGGAATGTTTAGCCATAATCATCCAAATCTGACTTCAAAAAACAATGAATCCGTGACTGACATAGTTGCCAATTAAAATTTTGTGACAACTGATTATCATATTGTCGTTTCAGCTCTAGCACGTATGCAGCCACAGTTTCGTGGGGATCGAGATCGGGGCGACAGCATGCTCGGGTTCGGAATTTGGCACCAACAGAAGAGATTAAAAAGGAAATTTGACTAAAATAAACACAGATATCTCATCTCCTCCTGCTTCAGCGTGTGACTGGATGACTCACAAACTGGCAAAGAACATCTCCGTACGTGTGTTTGGAGTTGCAGGAGCTTTGTATGCTCACTCAAATAACTTCTGGCTCTTTGTGGGCAATTGACACACATAAAATCCAACAACTCCCTCCCCGAGCTTAAATCCAAGCTGTAAAATAAACATTATACAACCTCATGACACGGTGACTACAGATAACATCACAGGGAGTAACGATACAGCCCCCCCCCAGTCACATGGACCTGCACAGTGAAATACTGTCGGTTCTTTAACAGCAGCGGTTGAGAAATGTTGCTTTAGGCTCCCTGCCGACTGTTAGAAACTCACCCGGGTCGCCGCGTGAAGCCGCAGCCCGAGTGTGCTTCGAACAGTCGGAGGGGTCACGACCATGACACTAAACGTTCAGAAAAAAGGCTTTACGCAGAATTATTATTATTTCTTTTACGAGAAGAGTCGCCGTCGGGGAGGATAAATATTAGTCTTTGACGGGTAGGAGAGTAGTCATGTTACTGCGTGTGAGTCAAATCAGAATGAAGGAACTGGGAAAGAACTTCTAGGATGGGTATCTGGTCAATATTATGGACAGATGAACAAGAGTTAGAGTTATGATAATAAGGGATTCACTGAGAAATACTATCTGCAAATCTGCAATTAGTTAAGAAAATGATCAGTGGACCAGTTTTTGTCCAGGTACAACCAGTACTGTATAGCAGCACTGGAAGCTGTATTTTCTCTGGAGCAGGTGCATGTGTGGACGCCAATGTCCGAGAAAGAGGCACTGCCGTTTCTCCGGACTTTCTCCGCCTGGCCTCCTACAAGAAAGTCTGTAAAAATATGTGAAAGGCAAACTGCAGGTAAACTCCGTGACTGATCCGACAGAGTTTGACCCACAGGTCATGTCTGAAAACAGCTTCTGTGTCGTTGAGGGGGACACCACCCCTGACTGCTCGGTGTCCTACCGCTGAACCTGACCTCTGACCTTCACGTGGAGAAAGCGAAACATTCAACAAAGCCTCACGTTACTCTAATCTCCATCTGGCACCATAAACGCCTGGAGATGACAGAGGCTAGGTCTAGCTTGATGTTTTCTACTGTTGTCGGGCCACGTTGGGACCGTCATGCAGACACAGGTCACTCATTTGTTCTGGTGCATGTTCTCCCTGATGTTTACTTTAAGGCAAAACTTCCACAGACTTTGGTGGAACTGAAGAAGCACAAGTAGCTTAGTGAAAACCTTTTTTTCAGGATACTGCATTCATAGGCAGGTCTTCAAGAAAGGTTTCAGATACATTCATCAATAAAATAAATATTTCTACATTCCGGGTTTTATCTGGTTAAAAGAAAGACTTTTTATGTTGAAATAACGAAACGAAATGACACTGAAAGTAATTCAAATATAAAGTGTATAGGAAAAGCACACAGTGTCACTGATAACATGAACAATGGCTCCGTTCAGATCAGGTGTCTTAGTCAGATATGACCAGCACGCATGCAAAATACCAGGAGGCCCCCGAAACTGAAGTAATAAAGTTAAATGGAACTCAGTCACAACTTGTGCTTCTCATGTCAAAATGTCCACCATGAAATATCCCTATTGTGAGTGAAGTTGGAGACTTAAAGACACCTGCTGCTGCATGTGAACAAAAGCTGCACGGGGTGGGGGTCAATTATAGGATGTGAAAAATCGTCACATTTGTTTTGCTGTCGTGGGGTGTGAGTGCTGGCAGGGACTGGGAGGACATCTACTGGGAGGACTCAATCAAAAGATGTTGATTGACAGAGAGTTAGAAATAAACAGCAGATTCGTCCGGAGGAGCGGTCGAGCCACAATCAGTTGAAAGCAGAAACCGAACCTCGCCTCCTCTTTACCGGTGGTTTTCCCTTCAGGGGAGAGAAGCAGTTCTGTATAATTAAAAACACACATCACACACGTCGTAAACCACCCGCACAGATGAACTCATAAACGACCCGTGAGCAAACTGACAGAGACATGCCCAAACACATAGCACATCCTCTAGGGCCTGCGACTTCCCTCCAAGAACCTGCAGCTCGGCACAAGGCAGACAAACGTGACACCCGTCCAAATCAACGTGCACCCCCTCAACTTGTGTTGTGTCTCCAAAGATAGTGAAGTTAAAAAAACAAAAACACAACCAGCCTCATAATGATGGTATAAGTTGAGTCTACAGGTGTAACAAGTAAGCAATTATTATTATTATTATTTTGATGATTGACAAACGATTTCATAATTTCTTTGAAGCTAAATTCCAAATATGTGGGTTCCAGCTGCTCAAATAGATAATCAAAGGCTTTATCTTAGTCATACATGACACCTTATATCCAAAATCACTCACTTAAAGAAATTTAAAACAATAATCAATGAAATTTAAGACCCATTATTGACGTGTTGAAGTATTCTAGTTGATAATAACCCTTGAGACACATCGCTATCGCAATAACGTATTTAAAAGCACGACTGAAGTATCATAAAATGAATGTTACTTTAACATTGACATACCTCCTATATATAAGACTAATACGTAATATTTTGAACATTTACGACTTTCTAAGGTCTAAATATTCAATGTCAAACATTTAAGGACACCCTGTAGGTCTGACACAAATTAATTCCTTTCTATGATACAGTAAATAATCCAGAATGAGGTTTCCGGTGTAATAATCTGACTAATTTATCAAACTGCCAAATGAGATATGATATGATTTTGGTCTTCTGCCGCCAGTAAGTAGGTTTCTACACAGAGCTGCAGATATGAAATACGTGGCTTATTAATCGCGTGCAGGAAGGACATTTCCACTCGGCTGCAAGGCACATTTTAGGTCAGTGATTCTCAAAGCACGCGAACATTATATAAACCACTGATGACCTGGTTCATGGGATTCATGAGCCAAGACTGCCACCTTGTGGTGAAACAGCAATCAACAACATGAAAGGAGGGAAAGACAGTGAAGTTAATGGCTCTGCTGGGGAATGATTTAATGTCACGTCTCATTACCACAGTAATAACCCTGAGAACCTTATGCTGTGATTAATGGCTGCTGACAGGCAGGAGATGCCGCCCAGGAAATAAGACGCAACATGTTGTTTCACAAAGCTGCCGTCTGACTTCTAATGTCAGGATCTGTCAAACGGAAATAAAGAAGCCATATTACAAATACCTGCTTTGCTTGAATCACATTACAAGTTCAGTTCTGGGCGTTCAAATGGTGTGAACAGACTGAGAGAACCTTAATAACCGAGGCATCATATACTGAGATTCAAAATGAAATGGGGGATAACGGACAAGTGGAGCAAGGCTTCGTTCACCTGTCACATGAGTAAGCAAGGGAAAAATGTTTGTTATGTGATATACAAGATAAAGTTGAAGTGTAACTCCCCATGCACAACCTCTTAAAACCTTTATTTCCCCCCTAAATTCATTTAAAAAAAAAGAAATTTAACATGCAACATAATCCACTGGAGATTATGTCTTAAACTTTTAACTGACGCAGCGGTTTATTCTCATCTTTGTTGTGCTCAATCATTTCCGTGGGTATAAAGCATCTGACACTTATCTTAGGGTGTGTTCACATGAGCAATGGTTCACAAATGTTTGGTATGACTCACCAGTTGAGTTTTAAACGTTCATATCATCAACAGAGTTAGAGGTCATTTATGAGGTATTACCCACAATCTAAGCATTTAGTCAAATATTAGCATTAACACTAACGTGCACCCGGGACAAAGAGGAGCTCAACTTACAAAACACACAACGGGAGTGTTGATTCATTTCCTCTCTTTGCATAGAAAAATCAATGTTGACAATCTCATATCTATAACCTTTAAAAGAGGATTTTCTTCAAATCACATCGCAGGGTGTCTCCCTTTGACAGACACTCAGAGCACTGGTCCGTGTTCGTTTTAGCCGCAGGTGACTGCATTTTGGATGGCGAGCCTTTTAAAAACAGGCTTGTCAGTAACAACAACACACACATATATCACAAGGTAGAGCGGGTGAGACGACAGTGCCTGACAGGCAGCTTATCACCACAAAAGACAATTTATGATCGACAGAGTGAAGTGAGTGAAGGCACTGGATTAAAGCAGCTTTCAATCTCACACAAACCCTTAAAGGGTTCAACAGGGTAAGATCTTTGAGTCAGACCTAACCACAACCATCACTGAGGAGCAGAAATTATGAAAGAAATAATAATGTGATATTTCTCTTGATCATTATCCATATTAAAAGATATTTCTACATTGTTTCCATCTAGTAGTCCAGCCCGAGCTCAAAGTGCCTTGATATGACAAGTAAAGCAGTAAACTAAATTTGCAGTAGGTGCTGTAAATACTCTTATCTTGCAGCCGAGAGAAACCAACGTAAAGGGAGCTCTGATCTGCGCCTGATCATCTACTGATGAGAGAGACCGAGGATAGAGGGTTATAATATAATCAGAGCTTTCAAACACAGATAAGCTTTACGTATTGCAAGTTAAGTTCCGACTGAGCTCCTTCTCTAAAACAAACGGAGTCGTCCCTGTTACATCCGATTCTGCTGGGTGGTTTTCAAA
This sequence comes from Platichthys flesus, assembly GCF_949316205.1. NCBI lineage: Eukaryota > Metazoa > Chordata > Actinopteri > Pleuronectiformes > Pleuronectidae > Platichthys > Platichthys flesus. The sequence continues at coordinate 7,850,450 of NC_084966.1, forward strand.
AAGAAAGTCATGATTCATTAATTGATTTATCGTTATCCCTTAACTTTGCCTTCAACCTGTAATCTTGTGACTGCTTGGTTTACTGCAAAGACAGCTGGTCGGGTTTAATTAAATACTCCAGCGACATACAGAAACTCAAAATTAGCTGCTCGTGTAAAGCTGTCAAGAAGCTGCGTTTGAAAGTTTTATGGGCAAACTATCTCTACCGTGCATCTGTAACTTCAATGGTTCCAAAGGATGAGGTCATACGTATTAACGGCCATATATAATACAGCAGTACTGTACTATGACACCTGACATGTCTTTGACATGTTCTTGCTTCTGAAGTGGATTGTGACAACTCAACAATTCAGCACAGAAAAATATTTTGAGAGGGCGAACAATGTCTTAAACCAGAGTGCTAAACACATTCATGGACCCAGGAATTCATAAGGTATAATTCCGGGTAAAGCTCATTGCTGCACTGGAAGAAAGACGCTCACTGTTCTCGTGTCAGTATTTGCTCTGCAGGCTTTACTGTGTTGCTTTGCCTGCTGTTGTTTGTAAAGCTACGAACAGCAAATTAATTCTCTGCAGCCTTTGAGCAAATTCGTATTTCTCTTGAAGTTGGATCTCAGAACATTTACATATGGCAGGTATGACACATTTATGAGAGTGTTTATGTGTTTTGTGAGAGGTTTTTTCTCCGACTGCACATAACGATCATAATGTCTACTTCTACTGGCACAGGCCTGCGGGCTGAAATTCCACCTGGGGAGGACCCGATGACAGCGCTGCCCGGGAGTACTCTCACTGACACATAGAAACTGACAGCGAGCAGGTGAAAACACACAAACACGACGGACACACCCTCACGTCAGGGCTTCACAAAGTGCACACATGAATGAGGGTTTTCATCGTCCCGACATCTGCATCAAGAAGCTTTGAAATACTTTGAATAATCATCCCATGGCCTCTTATTCAGGGTTTCTGCCGGTTTCAACAGGTTCAATTTAAGACCTATGTCAAGTACAACAAATATGAAGGCAGAGAAGTAGGTCTGTATAGTCTTTCCCACAGCACAGACTGTAGTTATCAGTTCCACATTAATTAAATTGTCGTTTTTTTTATAAAATACCATCCTACTATCTGGATCATTGAGCAACAACTTGAACACTCTGAGTCATAAACTATGCATCTTCCATGTTTTTTAATCTGGTAGCAATGAAAAAGGTAAAATGTAATTAAGACCTGCATAAATGTGTTATAATCCACATGATCCACACTAATAAGTCAACTAAACAAATCATAAGAGCAAAAATCAGCTACTATTTTGACTAAATGCTAAATAAATAAAATCTCCAAAATGATCTGATGTCAACTTCTGTTTCCTCTCTAATATCCCAGTAAAGTTAATATAGACACAAGACAAATACTGTGTGAATTAATCACCCTGGTTTATAACTGATGTTTCGTTTGGTTTCAAAAGAAGAGAAACCAGTCCTTCTGCAGCGGATTGCTTAACTGTCAATATTGATAGAGGTGTTGTTACCGGACAACCCGGCTGTTGACTTATTCATAGACAGTGCTCTTTTCAGTCATCAGCAAATGCGGGTGCACATGCCTGATGGTTTGAGGAAAAAGCTGCATGTGACTCGGCCTGATAAGCTTAGGAGGAAATGATTTAAGGGTGCAAAGAGAAGAGAAGACTATTCCCTGGAAGAAAAGGGTCGAGGCGCCACGGAGAAATGGAGGGTGACAAAGGGAGAAACACACAATACGAGACTGAAAGAAAACAGTAACAGAAGCGCAGAGCCGGAGCGCAGCATGACGTGACCATGAATATAAACAAAGCAGACACACACACAAACACACGAAGGCTAAGACGATTGCAGCCGCAGGACAGAGGCCGATTCACGGGGAGAAAACGGTCGGATTAACAGAAACGCTCTTACAGAAAGAAGGCAAGGAGATGCCGTGCAGAACACACACACACACACACACACAAAACACACATGTAGCAATGATGGGCTGCCACGAAAGCCTCCCCACAGAATAGGGCCTGGCTCTGTCTGCAGCCACGTATGACTCAGACCACATCAACACAAAGCCAGCTGTTATCGAACCCTGTCTCTCGAGACACTCATTAACAACTTATTGTGATGATAAGAGAATCACAACTTGCTCTCATGCACAGCAAGGTGCTTCACTGTTTCAACAGTTTTGCATTTGAACCCAATCCAAGAGGATGTTGTATATTTTTAGCTCTGGGTTCTTGGGTGAGGCTGACCATGCCCAGTTGAACTCCCATGATACCCTGCTCTCATCATTGTTGTGCTCACAACGTGAATATCCTGCCTAACAAGAACAGTGCTGTAGTAACACAAGCTGCCACAACCCTGCTCCGCACCGCTGCAGCTGGAGTTCAACTGCCGACCACGACCCCTTCATCACAGCACAGTTGGATATAGGAGGATTTTTTCCCACACCAACCTTATGTTTATTTAAATCTACCTGCAGCTGCAGCAACCACTTTTGAGCAGCAAATCAAACGGGAGCATAGGACTGAGTAATTGCACACATAAATAAACCTTTCTGCACGTCCTTTGGAGCGGAAAAAAACCCAACAGATCAAGTCTCTGATAAAAGAATAAACCTAAGGGGCGAAGAGGAAAAGGGGTAGAGTTATGAAAGAAGGCGAGAGGAGGGGTAGCATGAGGCTGTACAACGGAGAAAATGAAGCCCTCCTGACAAAACAGTCCTTAGATAAAGGAGGTAGATATGAAATGGTAGGGGGGTTGACCAGAGCCGTGTATCTGCTGAGTCACCAGTCACCCTCTGTGACTCAGCGGCTCCACTGCTGCCATTCCAGTCACTGATATTCATGCAAAGGCAATGTCGAGTGAGCCGTTTGTCTCCCGCTGTCTCCTGGAGGCTGACAGATCGTCCTCAGGGGACAGGGGATCAAGCACATGTAGATCTGACTGACAGAAACCCAGTGGCAGGACGCAGTTACATGCAGAGCTATGGATACTGTGGTAGCGAGAATGGTTGAGCTGGTAAATCACGTGTGGCTGCTTCAGTGGTGTGATGGTGCAAACACACGTGCATTTCACTTTTATAGTCAACATGTGAACAAATTATGTATTTCAGCTGCAGCTTGAACTACAATAAAAAGAACAGTCATTTCAATTACATCAGAGAAACAGCTTGCATTAGAATAAACAGCTTTGGCAGCAGTGATGTCCGTCCTCACCTGTCCTCCTCTCCTTCAGCATGCTGACCCCTGAGGCCCGCAGCAGCAGCGACCATCAATGCACTGGCCTCCGCCGACATCCCCATGTGGGCCAGCGTTCCGGCAGCACCGCTGGCCTCTAAGCCCCGGTCACCCGCTGCCACCGCCAACCTGGGGAGACCCAGCAGGCCTTGGTGCTGGAGCAGAATCCTCTGGGCGTCCTCCAGGTGGGAGGTTCTTATGGAGCTCCCTCCTCCGGGGACATGGGTGAGGGTCGTGCCTGGGGTGAGAATTGGCTGGAGGTCAGCTTGCAGCGCGGTCAGAGGCATGTAGTGGGTCCCGTGAGTGTGCGCGAATGGGGCAGTGGATCGGGGCTGTTGGTGAGGTAGGGGCTGAGATGGGAGGTTCTGCGGCTGTCCTGTAGCATAAGATCCCGGAGCTGGGGCTACCTGACCTTGGTGGGGCACCTGCTGAGTAATGCTGACCGCTGGCTGTGCAGGGACGCCTTGAACTGGTGTTATGGGGATTCCTGTTCCATGTGGCAGAGGAGGCTGGACCTGAGTCTGGAAGGGAGCGGTGGGCTGGATGAAGTCTGGCTGACGGACGCTTCCTTGGGTCCCGACCCCTGCATGGAGCTGAGGTGCTGGGTAACCTCCCTGGGTTTGAGCCTGGTTGGGGTCCAAAGCATAGGGCAACTGCTGGGGTATTACAGGCAGATGCTGACCTCCACTTAGTTGTGATGTTGCTGTAGGGAGAGTGACAGGTGCCACGGGTTTAGGAATGTGAGCTCCACCCATGACCTCTTGGGGTGAAACATAGGTCAGAGGTGTAGTCTGGGCCAGTCCCTGTGGCGGGCTCTGCATGGCTTGAGGACTAGTGAAGTCCAGGCTCGGCTGCTGATAGGGCTGCAGTGTGTGAGGTGGCTGCACAGAGGGGACACCTGGACTAATCCCAGCTGTGGCTGCTTCGGTATCTGCGGCCAACTCTGCAACTTTTGGAGCCTCAGACATAGCTGGAGGAGGAACCTCCTTTTCATAATACTCGGTGCATGTCCATCTTCCCTTGCGGAAGGGCTCAGAGTTAGTGTCCAGCTTGACCACCCTAAAACGAGAGCCAGTAGCTGTCTGGGTTTGGGCGTGCTGGCTGTGAGTGTTCGGGACAGCAGCAGGCGGACCGGTTCCTCCTCCTGCAGAAGCAACTTGCCCACTTGCACTAGTGTTGTCAAAACCTGCAGACCCAGAGGGAGTAGCAACAGTCACATTAGATGTGTTTACACTGCCCAGTAGATGTGCATCAGTGGCCGCCCCACCAACAATAGGGGTTAATGGTTGACTTGTCCCACTTGCAGGTTTTGTGTTATCCAGCCCCTGTGTCCTCTGGGACATACTAGGCCCAGCTTTGGAGGCCATGGATGGGCTGGAGCTAGCCAAAGGAGCAATAGGAAGTGCTGGGAGCTCGCCTCCTCCCAGGCTGTCAGAGTGATGATGGTGGGACTGGCCGTGTTGCTGGGGATAATATTGATGATGCATGGTCCCATTTACGATAGAGGTTTGCTGCTGAGACCCCTGGGGGATGGAATGAGGGTGAAGGGGTTCGTTGGGCGAAGCAAGCCCGGGTGTGTCGACCCCATGGAGACTGTTCAATGTCTCATCGGAGGAGCTTCTCTCCGGCACACCTGTATCCGTGGCCCTGGACACGGACACGTCGAGCATGTCGGAGGAGGAGAGGTCTTCGGTGTGCGACTCGTCCATATCATCGTAGCTCTCGGTGTCATCTGCCAGACTGTTGTTGCCGCTCACGTTGATCTGAGCCGAGGTGACACTTGTGATTTGGAAGCCACTCTTCTTCTTCACCTGAGCGCCGGAAACTTGGGACGGGGGCTGGTGGTGAAGTCCCGGGGAGGAGGATCCAGTCTGGGTCGGGTTATCGTCCACCGCGTTGACCCCGCTGCCGGCGGCGGCGGAGGGGGCAGTCGCGCCGCTGCTCCCCCTCCTGTAGTGGAAGGCCGCTTTCCGGCTCCCGGCCGCGGGCGGGTCTCCAGGAAAGTCCTGGTGTTGCATCTTTAGCCGTGGAGGAGTTAGTAAAAGCCAAAGAAGAAGTGGCAGGCGGCTGTTGGCGCTACCTACCAGCTAACAGATGCTAGCTAGCTGGGTCAGCTGCAGTACCGCGATACTACCGAGCCATACCGAGCCTAGAGAAGTCGGATGATTTATGTCCTTTAAAAATCAAGCTAAACCCGCTGAGGGCAGAATCACGTGTGGGCGGTCACCTTCTTCTTAACCCAAGTATCCATCCAACTCCAGACCGTATTGGATAACTCAAATTAAACAAACAAAGAATGGTGGATTCTAGCTAGCCTTGGGTTAGCTTAAATTCGTGTTGGGTTGCCAGTAGCGATTGGCCACGCTCCTCTTGAACTTGCTGTGTCGTTTTGTTTTACCACGGATCGCGGTCTCGGTCTCCTGGATGTTCACGTTAACAATCAAGCGCACAGAAATCGGCGGAGTCCCCGACTCGTTGACGTGCACGCGAGTGGTCCTCGTCCCTGGCCGGTGAATGTCGCAGGAAAAGCGGCATCCATTCCTCTCCCTGGGACGTCGAGTCTCCACGAAAACCAAGACGAACCTGGCGATGGATGGATACGCGTCCCCTCCGGTTAGCGGGCAGCCGTGCGCGGGTAGTGTCCGTCTGTGCAGCGGGGGAAAGGGCTCGCTAAGTCCATCTCGGGTCGTGTCAGCGACTCCGTGTTTGCTGTCTCATTGCCGGTGAGCAGCAGCAGCAGCTAACGGGCTGTCAGGCTCCGGGGAGGGAGGGAGGAATGCAAACACTCCCGCTGCTCATGCGCCAGGCGGCCTGCTCCTCCGGCCCGGTGCGGCGTTCACTGTCCAATCGGAATTTGTCTGATCCGCGTAGTCGTGGACGGCCGGATCATGCAAATATCTTTTATGTATACATATATAATTGTCATGATTTGATTATATATTTACATACTCAGCATTTTTGGTCTATTATTCTCGGGTCGACCTCCTTCTGACTCATGCAACATATGGATTTCCCCGGTGTTCAGTAACGTTTTTGTCTTCTCTCACTTTGAACATTAAAGAAAAGCATATTACAGATTTATGGATATTTACTGATTATTATTGTGTTACAGCAGCATGTCAAGGACATTTCTCACAAAGCGAAGTGGCAATAAAACAGATACGAGGAATAAAAATGACACGAAATGGAATGTAAGAAACATAAACACAATGTGCTAAGAACTGTACATACTCGCCAAGTAAAATAATACACAACAAAGTAATTCAATACACAGTGAATTGCTTAATATAATAGAAAAGCCTATAATATCTATGATCAAATAATATATATGTGACACAATCAACTTTTTCACAAAGTACATGTCACGAGTGAGAATGTCCATTTTACAATTTTTACTGAGTAACTGAAGGCAGCATGAGGCGCTGGGTTGTTTATTTTCTCTCCTTGGTCTCCACTGTTTGGGCGAGTGCTACTGTACACGGCCGCTCAACACAAATCACAACATAAATCATAGAAAAGTATTATTATTCCCTCTATACAAATAACATTTTGACACACAATATTAAGTAGAACCACCTCATGTAGGAACAGGCTAGAGGCTCAATACTAATTGCTAAACAAACCCCTCATATAGATCTCACACAGCCGGAACCCCTTAGGGTTTGATCTGCCTGTCATTTTCTTTTGTACCTGCCTTCTGGCATGTTAAACGTAATATATAGCAGGCATGTGCTGTCAGAGCGAAAGGTGAAGTCGATGTGGAGAGAGTTGAGACACGCCTGCCGGAGCACTTCTGACATGTCAGCTTCATAGCTATTCATAAACCCATCACATGCGTCTGTAGGGGAGGGCGAGTTACAGGAAAGTTCCACTCTGAAGTCTGATTCCAAAGGTTGCGTAATGTTGAAACGACAGAAAGTAAACAGAGGGATGTATTCAGCCATGCTTTCTGTAAACGTTCAACCTCAACACTGCTCGTGGACCGTCTCTGTGTCAACAGTGTTTCTCTTGCATGGACGCGGGACAGTTACAGTGCATCGACCCCAATTAATGTAGTCACAGGACTTTTATAAATAGGGAGAACAATTATAAACACAATGTTTTTGTGGGGTTTTGACAATTGAGAACGAAAGAAAGAAAGAACATTCCTCGATCCGTAACCTACTCTGGATCCACACCAAAATGTAATCTTTGTTTTCTCTTAACCATACACTCCTCTATCCAGTATTTTTGAGTTATGCTGCCAAAGAAACAGACCAACAAGCACTGACAAAATCATAGCCTCCTTGGAAGGGGGTAACAAAATGCATAAAATAACACATCTCTAACAGTCATTGTGTCATTGCCATTTTCTATTATACCCAACACAAAATATGATGTACATTTAATCAAGTATGCTTTCATTAGTTTAAACAGAACTTTTACACAGAATTAGGATTGTGTGTTTTGCTCCGCATTGCACTTGGGCTCTCTGTCCAAAGAGGTCACTGAAAGTCCCTCGGCCTCCTCCTGTGAAGGGGCAGAACAAAGGTGGATATTTTTCCATATCCTGGTGCTTCTTGGCTGTAGCCCCGCCCACAAGGGTTTCTTGTCTTCGGGTCACAGATTTACATCTCATCACTGCTTCATTACCTCTGTGGATCTGGATTGCTGTAACACATGAGAAAATCATTCAACCATTTGCCCTTCGCAGAAAACAGTACTGACATTGTACAGAAAATTATGACTGCAGCCAAAATACGATCATCTGGTTCATGTCTCAGTTGGGACATTCCGAACTCTTTCTCTTAGCAGCACCTACCACCTACACATCAACAGAAGCCTTATTATGGAAACAGAAATATGACATTTAAGACCCACAGTAATGAAAGTGGAGAAACACTGACTTCCAACCTCTTAAGCCGACAGTCCACCCGGAAGCGAGTCTCAAACCCCGTAGGCTTGAGTTGAAAGAGACATTTTTTCTTCACTTTTGTCTCCCATAATACGCAATGTGTTTTGCCCGGTTTTAACTTTTTAGTTTTGGATTGCTGAAAAGTACTCATTGGAAATCAATAGGGGTGTAACGATTCATTTTAACAACGATTCGATTCGAATCACGATTCATGGTTGCCAATTCGATTCAAGGACGATCTTGGTTAATTTAGAACGATTCAATTCAGTGACTTGAAATCGATTCAGTAACTTTACTGGACAGTGCAGGCAAAGTTTCTGAGATCCCTGTTGTTTCTTGTAAGGAAATCAGGTTTAAATTAATTATGGATATTATAAACAAGCAAACAACAATTAATGGCAAATGTAGTAACGTTTTATTTGAATCAAGTGCAACCATTTTCAATGTAAACATTAAATTAAGTGCAACCACCTGCTACTTCTGCTCTTGTTTTCAACATAAAAAGAGTACAATAGTAATACCAAAAATAAAGTGCCACCAACATTCTTCAGGTTGAATTAACAGTGGGTTTACCTGCTACTTCTGCTGTTGCAGAGGTTTTCAACATAGAGTACAATAAAAATGTGCAACAAACTTATTTTCAGGTTAAATGAGCAGTGGTTGAACCTGCTACTACTCTGATTTTAATAAACAAACAGCAGTGCACTAATATTTAACAAAATATCAGGTGTAACCAACTACTCTTCAGGTTAAATGAGCAGTGGTTGAACCTGCTACTGATCTGATTTGAATAAACTAACAGCAGTGCACTAATATTTAACAAAAGATCAGGTGTAACCAACTACTCTTCAATGACTCTACAGATTTTTTTCAAAACGCACAGAGAAGTGTTCTGCGACCAGATCCACATGATCTGGTCGCAGAACACTTCTCTGTGCATTTACTATATCCCCAGCAGTACTAAATACCGTTTAGCAAGTGTTGAAAGTAGTGGTAGCTCTTTCTTCTGTGATCTCCACCACTTCATGGCATTTTCAGGCCTGAGGTTTCTGCAGAGCTGGAGTTACCTTCTGCTGCTGCAGCGGTAATGCTGCTGGAGGTGCCTGGACTGTCAGCGTTTTGTTTAATCCCATGGCGCCTTAGTAGATGGCTGGAAAGATTCGTCATGTTTCTGTGTTTTTTTATTTGGTTTCTCCATAGTCTACAACAGCGACTTATTTAGAACACCTCCGTGTACGCAAAAGCCAAAATGTTTCCACACACTGGATCGATAAGTTGGCTTGTAAATTTCTTGCTCGCCGTCTCCTCCGCCATCCGGCATGCTGTGTTTTGTTGTTGTTCTGAGTTTCGCGTGGCTGCCGGTGCGTACCGATGACTGCAGTGGTATATGTCGTCCGGAATGCCGATTTGCTGAGCACAGATCGATTCAGTTGGATCGCAGGAATATAAATCGATTAATCGATTTATTGGATGAATCGTTACAGCCCTAGAAATCAAGCATTAAAGTGTACGTGAAAACTTACGGATTTCCACACAATTCTGCACACAGTATACAAGCCCTGGCATAGCAACCCAATTAAAGCACGGCCACTATTTGAGCCTAACAAATTAAATGGCTGAACTTCAGAGACAGGTCGCCTATTCAACTTATGGAAAACACTGCAATTTTATCGAAAAAGCAGTAAGATAATTACTTTCCCTCTGGTGTAGACATATAAATACATATACATAAACTGTGTGTAAAACACATGCCCCGTGTGAGGCTCGAACTCACGACCTTCAGATTATGAGACTGACGCGCTGCCTACTGCGCCAACGAGGCACAACATATGTCAAAAATATTGTAAAAAAAATGGAGAATATCTTTCCTTTACAAATAAATGTAGTCTTATATACTGTCAAGTGAATCGATCAAAGCCACAGTAAACATCTGTAATGTTTCAGTCTAACTTGTGATCAGTTTTTGTGTCTGTCGTTTAAGTGTAACGTGTAGGTCAGTATTAGTGAAACAGCAACACTAATCGTTTAGCATTGGCAGTCTGTGGTGGAAACCCTTTCTTCAAACTTTTTGTTTCCACCGTTCTGACGCTAACTGCCTAGTTCACGTTAACAAGCTCTCTTCTCTGATCTCTGCTTCACAGTCCGTTTTACCTGTATGAGTGAGTGGGGGCAGGGCCAGCCCCAGAACTGTGTGTGTTTGTTTACAATTTACATACAGAATGTGGGCCATTTATAGCCCATATCCTCGGATGGATGTTACATTTAGGACATTGTGTGAACAACAACGAATATGTAATCAATCTTATCATTTAATAATTGTCTGTCGGTGGAACACATATGTCAAAAACAGCATGGCAGTATATAAGTAGTATAAAAATGTTTTGAAAGTAACACAATTATATCATTTATCACAATATTTTCTGGGAGAATATATTGTTCAACAAAATTAGTAAACTACAAAGACTACCAGAGAAAAAAAAGTTTGCTCTCCCCGTCGGGGAATTGAACCCCGGTCTCCCGCGTGACAGGCGGGGATACTCACCACTATACTAACGAGGAGCTGTCACTCGCACAAGACTAAAGACTATATATGTGAGGAAAAACAACTATGTGCATTTGTCATACTCAGTTACTGAGGTAGAAACATGACATTCAGGGTATAATTTGCATTGAACCTGTATCAATAGCCAATAATTTATGTGTACTTATTTAATATGACATAAGGGGGTCTTCAGCTGGCCTGCCTCAGGTCTTTGTAGACTGGTGCGGACAGGACTGCCTCCAGATCTAAAAAACTGGTGGTAGATTTCCGCAAGCTCAACCACTTCTCCCCAACACATGTGAACTTCGAGATAGTGACTTCTTATAAGTACCTGGGTGTTCATCTGAACAATATATGGTACTGGACGGATAAATAGGGCCAGAGCCAACTGTATCTGCTCAGAAGGCTGAGGTCTTTGGAGGGCAGGAGGCGCTCCTGAAGACCTTTTATGATTCTGTTGTGGCATTGGCCATCTTCTTTTGAATATTAAGGTGGGGCAGCAGCAGTGGGATACCTGGGATAACCCTTGAATTAGTGGAGGTGGTGGGACAGAGGAGGATGATGGTGTCATCTCTGATGGACACCCCCTGGAGGAAACTATCACAGCAATTGGCAGCTCCTTCAATGACACACTGACCCACGCTTACACTGTGTGCACAATTATTAGGCAAGTTGTTTTTTTGAGGATGCATTTTAATATTGAACAACAACGGCGCTCTCAGATTTTGAGTCCATCTTAAACTCCAAAAGGTCCAACTAGCTCATCTTTAATAATACCTAGGGGTTGCAAAGGGGCGGAAAATTTCCGGAAATTTCCCAGAAACTTTCCATGGGAAATTAAGCTCTGGAATTTTGGAGAAGAGAAACAAACTACGCAAATTAAACGCTGAGCAATAAAAACATCATTCAAATCTCCATTTTAAAGATGTATTGAATGCAGCACTATGGAGGACCATACATGACTTAAGTAAAAATAAATAAATAAATAAATGTATAAATAAATACAGAAATAAATAAATGAATAAATAAAAATGGAAATAAATAAATAAATACAGAAATAAATAAATAAATATGTTAATACCAAGAGAAATGTCGAAATAAATGTCTTAAATATATTTGCACATTTATTTATTCCCTGATACATTTCCTTTTCATTTGCAGTGTCCTTATGCTAATGAGAAAGGCGGGCCTAACCGCAGTCTCATGCAGGATTGGTCACAGGAGTGTAATGCTCCAGCCCTACTACTTCTGCCTTTCAATGCTGGTGTCCAGTAGCAGTTTGCAGCGTTGAGCCAGTTCACACTTAAAATGAACTAGTTCAAGTTCAGAGGGTTAGTTAAGGTTATTTTTTTATTGGGATGATTTAGGTGTCAGTAGTCTTGACTGTGAGCGTCACGTCTCGTGTTGTAATGAGCACAAGGAGCGAGCCGAGAGGAGGAGGAGGAAACAGAAACTCCAGCTCGTTACAAACCACCTGCAGCCTGTGCTCTGATCATGAAGCCGCTGATCTCTGAGCAGATGTGACCAGAGAAGCTCTGTGTTTTCACTGTTTCCACTGTTCCACAGAGTCACTAACTGGCTGTTTCACGGTGAAGAGCTCAAGTCTCAGTCACTGCCCGTGTCTCTGAGCGATTGTCTGGCGGAGCGCAGGGGCTGTGTGTGTGTGTGTAGCTCAGTTGACCAATCCTGCTCGAGACTGAGGTTAGGCCCGCCTTTCTCATTAGCATAAGGACACTGAAATCAAAAAATAAAAGTTGGAATAAATGTGGAAATAAATAAATAAATGTGGAAATAAATGCAGAGTTAAATAAATCAATGTCTTAAACTTATTTCACAGTTTCACTGTGCATTTCTCCATCACATGCACAGATAATTCCCTCATTCCTGCTGTAGTGTACAGGATGAGTCAGGTAAGTTTCGATGATATTACTGGGGGAAATATATAAGCATGCTGATTGAGGATAGTTCATCTGTTCATCTAGCCTATTTCTATTCATTCATCCATCAATTGTAAAATATAAAACTATTTGTATCTCTGGCTTTGCATTAGTGTTTTTTACAAGCTTTTTTCTCATCTTATTCTACATAACAATGCCACGTGCACTTTCTCATGTGTTGAGACATGTCACCCCAGCCAATGTAGAAGGAAAGGCTGTGTACAATTGCAAATACTGTGCAAAGACCTATGTTAAGAATTCCACAAAGACGCAGAAGCATATAGTCAAGTGCCCAAAGTTTATTCAAGGCACAAATCAGCCTATCACAAAACAAAATGTTTATATTTATGTCTTTATATGACAAGATAAATACAGTTAGTATAAATTACCCACAACATTCCAGTTTACTCCAGTTAATTCCCATTGAAAGTTTCCAACTTTGAATATTCCCGGAATTTTGCAACCCTAATAATACCAGCCCATACCAGTACCCACTCTCATCTCATCAGTCCATAAAACCTTTGAAAAATCTGTCTTCAGATAATTCTTTCCACTTATGTGACTTGTTAAGCGGTGGTTGGGTTTCAGCCTTCCTTACCTTGGCCATGTCTCTGAGCAGTGAACACCTTGTACTTCTGGGCACTCCATGTAGGTTGCAGTTCTTGAATCTGACAGCACTGGAGGATAATGGGTTCCTGGTAGCTTCACGTTTGATTCTTATTTTTTTTGTCAACACGTTTCTTGCAACAAAACGTTTGATGGTTCTGTGATCACGCCCCAATATCTAAGCAATTTCAAGAGTGTTGCATCCCTCTGAAATACTTTTTACAATATTGTACTTTTCAGGATCAGTTAAATCTCTTTTTTGCTCCATTTTGCTCCAGGAAAAGAAGCTGCTTAATAATGATGCACACCTTGATACAGGGTGTTGATCTCCTTAAGCCACACCCTCCCTCATTACACAAATACACATCACCTGATATGCTTAAATCCAATAGGCATTCAAGTTTATACAGCTTGGAGTTGGAAAATATGCTTACAAATTATGAGATGGTCAAAATACGCACTTGCCTAATAATTGTGGACACCAGTAGTGTCTGAAAGAGAGGTATCGAAGGTCGTTCCATCCTGCAGCAGTAACACTGTATAATAAGCTTAACCACAGTAGAACTCTGGTGCACTTACACAATATGTACTGATGTCTTTTTTTGACTGTCTATTTTTAACATCTCTTCAGCATGATTCAATTTTATTCCCAAAGAGGGGTTTAAGCAGAAAGGATATGAGCTGAGGAGTGCTAATCATCATTGGCAATCTATAATTCCACATTGTCACTTCCTACTGATTCTTACCAACCTCTTCCAAGACGCCCTGAGTAGTGATGATAAATACATCTACGTAAACAGTATGTGTAAAACACATGCCCCGTGTGAGGCTCGAACTCACGACCTTCAGATTATGAGACTGACGCGCTGCCTACTGCGCCAACGAGGCCTTAGAAATGCACCTGTTTCCGAATTGTTCATTCACTGCAGAATTACCACCGCCACTGTTTTAGGTTTGGGGCGGTCATACATTGTCTGCTCAGTATACTTATACCATATCATTTTGTTGCCCTGCCACATGTCCTCCCTAATCTCTCTTAGTGACCTGCACTCAATTTATTAGGACCTATGATCTGTGCTGCGTTTGCCAACTTTGTTCTACGTGACAAAAACTCTCACTTCACTGTTTTGACAGCGTTGAATATTACACAGTACAAAGAATAAATCTTCAGAAGTGTATAGTATAAGAGTATAAGAATAAAAACAGAAGTATATAAGTCTATTTATGTGCCAACGCCCAGAAGTTCATCCGCTATAAAGAAAAGTGCAGCGTCAACATCTAGGGTGCAGAGACCAGACAGTAGATCAAAGGCCAGAGACGATCAAACCCCATGTCTACTGCGCAGTCCTTAAATTCAGGTGTAGATTGCAGATTGTGTCAGTTATTGTTACAGACAATGTCCAGAGGTAAGAGGGCATTGTTTTTTCATACCAATGGAAAAGGAGATATATATCAGAAGCCTGTAAAATTATGTTTTGTACCAGAAAAGGGAAAGTTGCATTGGCCGGGAATCGAACCCGGGCCTCCCGCGTGGCAGGCGAGAATTCTACCACTGAACCACCAATGCATATTCTTGCCTTTTTTTCCTCCGATTTTCACGAACTGGGACTTTTTACAATACATGTCTGTAATGCTTCAGATCAGAGTGGACAGAACTCTCATGTTGTTGTAATCAGAGACACAATGCTCTACACACTGTTCAGATACGACTGTGTCTACTCTCACAAGGACAACGTCATCCTGCAATTTCCTGAAGACACCACAGTCATTGGATTTATTACTGGCGGCAGGCACGTGCACAGACATTTTATAATTATAAATAAATAATGGCTGCTCTGGACCAGGTAGGGTTTTACTAGTTGATGGCCTTATACAAGATAAAAGAGAGCTGCTACCCTGAGCTGCTTGCTGGAGTTTCCTGTCCTTCTGCTTTTGGAGTCTCTCTATTCTTGGCATTATGCTGCAAATTTTGTAAATGAGATAAAATAATGTTGTGCATAATAATCAAGAGTGACTCACATAATCTCTTTAAAGCTGACAACACAGTACACACACATTTTAGTTTTTCTGTTTCCTGACAGAGTTGAAGCATAATCAGCATTACACTAATAAAATACGTCATCAAATGGCGCAGACGCGAGTGGCCGCCTATCTACGTAGCTCTGTTGTCTCTCTTTATATCCTATGGATACACATACGGATCGACCGCAATAGGTGAGTCAGGACTTGGTTTACACGAGGGATCAGCTGCTGGCGCTGCGGAGAGTGAATCATGCCGGTGCAATTCACCCCATACCGGAGGAGCTGGTGAGGCGCTACCGGGGATGCAGAGCTGGCACATTGGTGAAGGCGAGGCGCCTGCAGAAGCGGTGGAGGTTCAAACCGGCTATTCCTTCGTGTGTGATGGGAAATGTAAACTCGCTGGCCAACAAAACAGACGAACTGGCAGCGTTGGTGCTGAACGTGAAGCTGTACAGAGAGTGCAGCTTGCTGTGCCTCACGGAGACCTGGCTAACCAGCAACATCCCGGACACCAACGTGGAGCTACCTGGCTTCACTACTGTGAGAGTGGACAGAGACCTTAAGCTAAGTTGCTAACGAAAAGGAGGGGGGCTTGTATTGTATGTTAACACTAGGTGGTGTAACCCTGGGCATGTGACTGTAAAAGTGACTGTTGTCTGTTGTCCGGACATCGAAGTGTTAGCTGTTAGCCTCTGTCCGTATTACATGCCCAGGGAATTCTCCCACGCCATTGTCATGTGTGTTTACATCCCTCCAAAAGCTACGGCCGATATCTCCTGTGACAAAATTTATTCTGTTATTTCTGGGCTACATACTAAACATCCAGAGGCCTTCATTATAATTTCGGGGGAGTTCAATCATGTAACTCTTGATTCAACTTTGCCTGCTTTTCACCTGTTTGTGTCTTGTCCCACCAGGAAGAACAGGACAATCGACCTGATATATGCTAATGTGAAGAACGCATAATGCTCTGCTATTGTGGGATGTATCAGAGATGGCCAGGAGGGGGAGTACAGAAGCCAGGTGGATAACTTTGTGCAGTGGTGTACACTTAACAACCTGCAGCTGAACACCACTAAGACCAAGGAGATGGTGGTAGACTTTAGGAGGTCTCAGCCTCCTCTGCTCCCCGTCTCTATCGAGGGGGTCAGTGTGGAGGTGATCAATACCTTCAAATATTTAGGAGACCATAGGGACAATAAACTGGACTGGTCAGCAAATGTGGACGCAATCTACAAGAAGGGTCAGAGCCGGCTCTACTTCCTGAGGAGGTTGAGGTAGTTCAACAGCTGCAACAAACTCCTGCGCATGTTCTACCAGTCTGTTGTTGCCAGCGTCCTGTTTTATGCTGTTGTGTGCTGGGGAGGCAGTATAAAGAAGAGGGATGCAGGGCGACTGGATAGGCTGGTGAGGAAGGCGGGAGCTGTCGTTGGCTCTGAACTGGACTGCCTAAAAAACAGTGGCAGAGAGCAGGACCCTGAGTAGGTTGCGGTCTATCTTGGACAATGAGCACCACCCACTTCACAAAACTCTCATAGGTCACAGGAGCGTTTTCAGTGGCAGACTCCTGTCATTGTCATGCTCATCGGAAAGGCTGAGGAGGTCCTTTGTCCCCAGGACTATTCGGCTTCATAACTCCACACAGAAGTCGACCATATTCGTGATACCTATTGCACTTCTGTCCGTTCTGGGAGAGGGATCCCTCACATGTGGCTCTCTCTGAGGTTTCTCTGTATTTTTACCCTGTTAAAGGGTTTTTTCGTAGTTTTTCCTTACTCTTGTTGAGGGTTAAGGACAGAGGGTGTCAAGCCTGTTGTAGCCCATTAGAAGAATTGTAACTTGTGAATATGGGCTATACAGGCAAAATTTGATTGATTGATTGATATTCCTATATATTTATATATATATATATATTTCTGCTGTTTTTATAATATAAATACAGTTTATATTTTGTTGTACTATCCACTCCAGCAGCACAAAATCACGTTGATACTGGACACTGACACAATCACATTATTGCATTCCATACCTGTATCTGTATATATGCTCTCCGTATGTGATTTATGTATATATGTCAGTGATGTGTTAAAGTGTACAAGCTACTGGATGATCTGAATTTCCCTCGGGATTAATAAAGGTATCTATCTATCTATCTATTTACCTCACCAGACTGTCATGTAGCTCAACTTAAGACCTACTTTTCACTTCAAAAATAATTGACAACTAGTGAACTTGTCTAATTTGTAGAACAGTAAAACTGCCTTTAAGTTCTATGGCTGCCTGCCTGCCTGTCTACCTGTCTACCTGTCTGTCTATCTGTCTGTCTGTCTGCCTGTATCTAGCTCCCTCTCTCACTCTTCATTAAACATAACAAAGGTCAGTAAACAGCTGGACAAGGCTTTGAAATCACGGATTTCTTGAGTTTTTTGTTTGTTTATTTTTTAGGAAACGTCGGACCAGTTGCGACGTAATGTTTTCAGCAGCGCTAATGTTGTGGTTGATTTATCAGCAAACAACGTCAGAGGATTGCGCAAAAAAAACATCATTACCTGTTTGTTTGATGCTGCTGGTCAGAGAAGAAGTGGCTGCAGCTGCTTGGCAAAACACATTTGGGGGGAATTTATGACAGAGAGAGTAATTTGTATTCCCTAAATATTGATGAATGTAGATAAAATTGGGCTCCAGCAGAAGGGGCACTTTTCTCATCCAGGGCAAAAGGGCCAGTGCTTGAGCAACACTAGGGGTCTATCTGTGCACTTGCCTGACTGGCGGGCGTGGAGACACACCATATAGGCGCGAGGTGGCAAGTCTGGTGACATGGTGTGAAGAGAACAAACTCACCCTCAACACGGACAAGTGCAAGGAAATAATTGTGCACATAAGAAAGGAGAGGAGAACTCACTGTTCATCCGTGGGCTTGAGGTGGAGAGTGAGCAGCTTCAAATTTCTGCGAGACAACATCAGTGATGAACTCGCCTGGACACTAACCCCCCCAAGCTGGTCAAGAAAGCACAACAGCGGCTGTAATTCCTGGGGAGGCTGTGGAAATTCGGCATGTCCCTAAAGATGCTCAGCAACTTCTACAGCTGCATGATTGAGATCATCTTGACAGGCTGCATCACCGTGTGGTATGGAAGCACCACTGCAATGGACTGAAAGCACCTGCAGAGTTTGGTAAAGACCGCTGAGAGGATCAGCAGGACATCTCTACCCTCTCTGCAGGACATCTAACGCTACAGAGTCCATAGCAGAGCCTGCTCCATTGTTTAGTACTTCACCCATCCTCAGCCTTAATTAGCGGTCTAAATCCGGCGACAACCAGCTCTACATAAGCACTCATCCATCTGTTCAGCTGCCCCCTAGTCACTTGTCAATTGCCTGCTAAACATTAAAATTTCACACTTCTAAAATTCCATTATTAGAAGTGTGAAATGCAGGACATCCAGACTAAGGAACATTCTTATCCAACTGCCATCAGACACACTGTGTATTTATTTTTTATGGTTAAAGCACGGTATTTGCAGCAGGTGGCAAGGTTAACATTTTGTAGTTAAGGACTGTATGTATGAAAATGCCATACTATGAATTTTGCACTTCAAAGACATGTTTATGGCTTAAAAATGACCAACTGAAAAAAAGTACCTTCTCCCCGTCGGGGAATTGAACCCCGGTCTCCCGCGTGACAGGCGGGGATACTCACCACTATACTAACGAGGAGATGTTTCTAGCTCTTGGTAAATGCTTTTATAAATGAAGTTTGCTGACAGAAACAGGCACATACAACCAATCCCTGGTTCACAGCACAACTCAGATCTTTGTCAGGAGGTGGACTACAGGAGATTGGACAGGATCCTGTAAAACCAGGCCTGCAACACACTGCTAGAGGAGGTCAAAGTAGCAAAGAGAAACTAGAGTGAACAAATTGTGAAACAGGTTTTCAACCAACTTCCCTGCGCCTGCAGGACATTACTAGCTAGATAGAACAAACCCCTCCACGCTGAAGAGAACTGTCAACTGGCTGGCTGACGACCTGAATGTGTTATACTGCAAATACATAATACATAGATGTATTATAAACATTAATCCAAAAATGTTGTACACTCCCCGTCGGGGAATTGAACCCCGGTCTCCCGCGTGACAGGCGGGGATACTCACCACTATACTAACGAGGAGGAGATATACAGACCCCCGACCATACCAAATTTATTCGTTCAGGAACTATAAAAGAACTGTTTGAGGCATGAAATTCATGTTATGTGCGTTGAATTTCTGTACTCTAGTTCCAGTAGCCTTGGATGTTTGGTGTTTTTATTGTTTTTTACATCTCTGGAACAAACGTAAACAAAAGAAATTTCCTTGATCAGGCGACTGCCCCTCCCCCACCTTACTATCCTTAAGCCCTCCTAAGACCCTCTTCCTTGCCTCGAATGCTGACAGGAATGTCTTTATTTCCGCACTGTGGGACAAAAAAGGATAATCTTAACTGATCCTATTGCACAAAAATGCATGTTTATCAAAAAAAAGTAAAAGTTAGTTGCATTGGCCGGGAATCGAACCCGGGCCTCCCGCGTGGCAGGCGAGAATTCTACCACTGAACCACCAATGCTCACTTGATACATCCTTTTCCTTTTCTCCAATTGAAGGACTTATTTCAAGCCTGTGTTCACAAGGCTAAATTCAATCAAATGTGGGTCCACAATTTATCTTACATATCATTTTCACTAGCTTTATTCTGTTGGTTGACGATGGCGCAGAGGAAGGCTGCAGTGTCTCAAGCTCCCCCACAGCTCTGAGGTCTCATTATAACCGTTGCATAAGCACAAAACAGAGCCTGAAACGTGCGTACGCCGGTTCTCTGTGGAAGAACATACATGACTTAAGTATAAATTAATTAATAAACAAATAAACAAATGCATAAATAAATAAGGAAACAAATACAGAAATGTATAAATAAATATCTTAAATATATATTTCCATATTTATTTATATATTTCTGTATTCATATGCTATGAGATTGTTCAGCGCTGAGCCAGTTCACGCTTAAAATGAACTAGTTCAAGTTCAGAGGGTTGGTTAAGTTTTTTTTTTATTGGGATGATTTAGGTGTCAGTAGTCCTGACTGTAAGCGTCACGTCTCGTGTTCTACTGAGCACAATGAGCGAGCCGAGAGGAGAAGGAGGAAACAGAACTCCAGCTCGGTACAAACCACCTGCAGCTTCTGCTCTGATCATGAAGCCGCTGATCTCTGAGCAGATGTGACCAGAGAAACTCTGTGTTCCACTGTTCTACAAAGTCACTAACTGGCTCTTTCACGGTGAAGAGCTCAAGTCTCAGTCACTGCCTGTGTCTCTGAGCGAGAGTGTGGCGCAGCGCAGGGGCTGTGTGTGTGTGTGTATAGCTCAGTTGACCAATCCTGCTCGAGAATGAGGTTAGAGCCACCTTTCTCATTAGCATAAGGACACTGAAATCGAAAAATAAAAGTTGGAATAAATGTGGAAATAAATGTGGAAATAAATGCAGAATTAAATGAATCAATGTCTTAAACTTATTTCCACGTTTATTTATTTATTTCCACTTTTATTCCAACTTTTATTTATTCTGTGATATATTTAATTTTCATTTTCAGTGTCCTTATGCTAATGAGAAAGGCGGGCCTAACCTCAGTCTCGAGCAGGATTGGTCAACTGAGCTACACACACACGCTGTGTGTGTAGCAAAGTAATACAGAGGGAAGAGTAATTTATGTATTTTATTCCTCAGTCATAATTTTATTGCAGAAATGACTGATATCTCATGCATAAAAAAAAAATAACTTACTGCTCTATTCCATTTAGAAATAAAGGCCAATAATCTGCCCTATAGATGTTGAATGCATTCTGTAGTGAGAACACATTCAAACAGGCTAATTAATGGAGGTAAAAACGTTATATCCTACACCTCCATGAGAGGGGGGAGGGGTAAAAGGGGGTGGGGTAAGATGGGGGCGGGGTGAGAGGGGTGCGGGGCCCTCAAAACGGGTCAATCTGAGGAGGGCTGTTTTAGACAGAGTAAAAAGGTGCTGTTTTAAATTATCCTTGTGGTATTTTTACCAAAAAATGTTACAGACATTTCATTAAGACCCCAAGGAACCATATCAACTGTGGTGAAATGGGCATAATATGTCCCCTTTAAGACATTTCTTTTGGTATTAACATATTTATTTATTTATTTATTTCCTTTTTTATTTATTTATTTATTTCTGTATTTATTTATACATTTATTTATTTATTTTTACTTAAGTCATGTATGGTCCTCCATACTATTGTGCTTATGACAATAAACTCTTGAATCATTTATGTCTGGTTCATTCTAGAGTTTGAGACAGGTATTTAAACACACCAAACCATTGGAAAAAAAGGCATTGACTCCCCGTCGGGGAATTGAACCCCGGTCTCCCGCGTGATCTCTGAGTCAAAATAAATGTCTTGAATATATTTGCACATTTATTTATTCCCTGATACATTTCCTTTTCATTTGCAGTGGCCTTATGCTAATGAGAAAGGCGGGCCTAACCGCAGTCTCATGCAGGATTGGTCACAGGAGTGTAATGATCCAGCCCTACTACTTCTGCCTCTCAATGCTGACTGCTGTCCAGTAGCTGTTTGCAGCGTTGAGCCAGTTCACACTTAAAATGAACTAGTTCAAGTTCAGAGGGTTAGTTAAGGTTATTTTTTATTGGGATGATTTAGGTGTCAGTAGTCCTGACTGTGAGCGTCACGTCTCGTGTTGTACTGAGCACAACGAGCGGGCCGAGAGGAGAAGGAGGAAACAGAAACTCCAGCTCGGTACAAACCACCTGCAGCTTCTGCTCTGATCATAAAAGTCCCGAACAGATACACTGCTTATGACAGGAAACACAAAGTCACCGACCGACATTCCACAATAAGGCAACTAAATACAATAGTTTACATAAATTATTTTTAAATGGCCAAATGTTTCATTACAACAACTAATTGTATAGAGTCGATAATAATACATATTTTTGTTCATTAGCTATATTATTGGCTATTTATTAGCTGTATATTACTTGTTGTGTGTCTTTTCCCTTCTATAATCTGAATAATCCCGGCACCGGAACTTCATATTGTGTCATCCCTGCTTCAAACATTTGGATTTAAGTTAAAATATCCCATCCCAAAAACATTTTGCACTCCCCGTCGGGGAATTGAACCCCGGTCTCCCGCGTGACAGGCGGGGATACTCACCACTATACTAACGAGGAGGTGATGTCACCTTTCTATGACAAATGAGATTCTAAATGAACTTGGACAACAATGTCCAATATGTCATGGTCAGTTGACATCCAATGTAGGTGAGTATGGGGGATGTCCATCTTTTTCTGGGAGTGGATCTGTTTTGAGTCAACTCTGGGAGAAGAACTTTGGGAGGACCATAAAAACATGTGCTAATGACATGACTTTCAGAACTGATTACCAGCTACCTACATTGGTCTTTTTTTATATTTTGCTTTTTTGCCAATTTAACGGTTGATACTTTTTTTTCTTGTAAGGGTGTGTTTTATGTCCTATGCACCAACCACACCTAGTGAATTTACCGTATGTGAAAATATACTTGAAGCCTGCAGAGAGGTCAGAGCCCTGACATCTTGGTGCAAGGACAACAACCTCCATCTCAACGTCAGCAAAACAAAAGAGCAGATCGTGACTACAGGAAGAGACAAGAAGAAGAACACGCCCTCCTCTCTCTAAACGGGACTATACTGGATGAAGTGCAAAAACTTACTGCATTGGCCGGGAATCGAACCCGGGCCTCCCGCGTGGCAGGCGAGAATTCTACCACTGAACCACCAATGCCCACATGACTAATTTCCTGTTTTGAGAGGTCAGATGGACCTTGACCTTTGGCTTAGCTAAGCATTAGTACCCACGTGCATTAAGAGTACAACAGTCTGTGCATAACAAACCTGACCCCGTCTGCTTGAATGACATGAAAGCCATGAAGTGTTTCAAGCAACTGTTTATGCATCACAATTCAAGGCCCGCCTCCCCACAGATCTGGGCTCATAACTGATACCTTGTCCTCAGAGTAGCAATTGAAATTGACCTTTGACTAAGCAAAGGATAGTACCCAACTGCATTAAGGGTATGACAGTCATCCCTGTGCATAAGAAAGATTCAAGGCGGATGGTCCTGACGGCATAGGCTTCTCAAATTCTGCGCTGACCAGCTGTGCGTGATCCAAAAGCTAGTTGCATTGGCCGGGAATCGAACCCGGGCCTCCCGCGTGGCAGGCGAGAATTCTACCACTGAACCACCAATGCTCACATGACTATTTTCCTGTTTTGAGAGGTCAGATGGACCTTGACCTTTGGCTCAGCTAAGCATTAGTACCCACGTGCATTAAGAGTACAACAGTCTGTGCATAACAAACCTGACCCCGTCTGCTTGAATGACATGAAAGCCATGAAGTGTTTTAAGCAACTGTTTAGGCATCACAATTCAAGGCCCGCCTCCCCACGGATATGGGCTCCTAACTGATAACTTGTCTTCAGATTAGCAATTGAAATTGACCTTTGACTAAGCAAAGGATAGTACTCAACTGCATTAAGGGCATGACAGTCATCCCTGTGCATAAAAAAAAGATTCAAGGCGGATGGTCCTGACGGCATAGCCTTCTCAAATTCTCCGCTGACCAGATGTGCGTGATCCAAAAGCTAGTTGCATTGGCCGGGAATCGAACCCGGGCCTCCCGCGTGGCAGGCGAGAATTCTACCACTGAACCACCAATGCGCACATGACTATTTTCCTGTTTTGAGAGGTCAGATGGACCTTGACCTTTGGCTCAGCTAAGCATTAGTACCCACGTGCATTAAGAGTACAACAGTCTGTGCATAACAAACCTGACCCCGTCTGCTTGAATGACTTCCTTCCTGTGGCTCTCACTCCGAAAAGCCATGAAGTGTTTCGAGCAACTGGTTAGGCATCACAATTCAAGGCCCGCCTCCCCACAGATCTGGGCTCCTTACAGTTTGTTTTAAGAACCAACTGGTCCACAAACGCCATATCCACCCTCCTGACTCTGTCTCATCTTGAAAACCATCATGCCTATGCCAGACTACTTTCCATGAACCTCAACTCTAGCTTTAGATTAAGTTGGCCTAGCTGAGGAAAGTCTTGCCAAGACCCTATTAACACATCAGCTGTCCTACGCATAGTGAGAACTATGGATGGGCATAATTAATCGATGATCGATTAATTGATCATTAAGAATATCGTCGATGAAATAATTTTTTCATCGATAAATTTGCTAATTACACATTTGACCACAGGGGGAAAAAACGCCACAGGCCTACTCAGTTACCTGCGAGTTACCATGTATTTCCGTTTCCAAAGTAAACATGAAGAGGTCACGGCGAAGTGTAGCGTGGGACCGTTTTGAGTTAAAAAATGACTTGGTTTAGTGCCAACACTGCGAAGCTATCCCAGAAGCTGGGGGAGACGAGGAGTCTGCGTTGTCTGACACGGACGAGGGGAGCGCAAACACCGGAGCCGCGGCCTCCCAGTCCCAGGTCTCTACTATGACACAACTCCTTGGGGAGCACTATACCACTCAATGTGATTCTGGCATCGAAGCAGAACTTCATAACTTTCTGAGGGAAGCTCCCCCACCCCTGGATTGCACCCCTACAGACTGGTGGAAAGTGAATGGAATAAGGTTACCCAGGCTAGTCAAGTTAGGACGTAGCTACCTGTGTATCACGGCGACGTCAGCGGGTTTTTCCGGCGGCTGGACTGACGGTCACCCGGCTGCGTTCGCGTCTAACCCCAGAGCATATTAACACGCTCATCTTTCTCAACAAAAACCAGTAGGCTGGTTCTGAAGTTGTATGTAAGTTACTCGTTATTCTTATGAAGCTTTCTCGACTCGGTGCCTTGTTTGATAGTTTTGAGTTACATTTGGCAAAACCTGTCAGACCAAGGTTTTATATATGTGTGGTTAAGTCATAGTTTCACATTATTTTTTTTTAAACTATTATTATTTTATTTTGGAGAAAAAACAAAAAAACGAGGGTCAGTTGTGTTTACTTGCACCGGCTTCTAGCTGTCGGCTCCGCTGCTTAAGACTACAGCAGCGCATATTTTGTTCATCTTATAATAAAGATCTCAATGAGGAAACACGCTTGTTTTTTTTTATTTACACTTCATTTTAATATAGCCTATAAATAGTGAATTTTTGAATATAAAAATATTAATGATTAATCGAAAATTTGTCATTAATTCCTCCGACGATCGATTAAGACAATTTAATGTGTGCCCATCCCTAGTGAGAACACACTCAATCATGTCTACACCCCTTTCCAGGATGCATGTAAGGCCCTCCCTCACCCTCAATTTGGAAAATCAGATCACGTCTCAGTTCTGCTGCTGCCTTCCTCTAAGGAGAAAATCAAATGAAATGGCTTTCCAGGATTCCAGTATTCCATGCAACTTCTACAGGCCATCCACCACATGACCTACTTGAAATTGTCCCACACAACAAACCGAGTAAGAAAAGAGATCAGGTAGATCAAGTCCTGGCAGAATAGGCTCCTAAAATCCTGCTCTGACCAGCTGTGCTTGATCCAAAAACGAGTTGCATTGGCCGGGAATCGAACCCGGGCCTCCCGCGTGGCAGGCGAGAATTCTACCACTGAACCACCAATGCTCACATGATTAGTCAACTATTTTGAGACGACAGGTTGACCTTGACCTTTGACTAAGCTAAGCAGTAGTATCCACCTGCATTTAAAGTACGACAGTCATACATGTGCCAAACCCCAATAAACCAAACACATACCCGTCCTCTCCTGTCCTCCCTGTTCACACAAGACTACGTGCCATGGCCACCAACAGCTCAAACACCATCATAACATGTTCTAGTGACATGACTGTCAAAGGCCTGATCACCGGCGACAATGAGACGGACTGCAGAGAGGTCGTGGCCCGGACAGCTTGGTGCCAGGACAACAACATCCATCTCAACGACAGCAAAACAGAAGAGCTGATCGCAGACTAGAGCACGGGGTCCTTAACATTTCAACCCGAGACCCTCAAAATAATGGTGCCAGAGACTGGCGCCCCCCCACGACCCTGGATGTAATATAATGTTGCGCTCAGCCACGCACACGCACTATTAGGCGTTTGTAAACACAGACATTAATACAACACAAAAGAACAACAACCTTACAGCCATGATATTATTTTATATCAATTTAAGCTATAGACTACAACCAGAATACAGGGAAACTCCCTGTATAAACAGTAGGGCTGAGTGAGCATATACTGTAAGTATAAAAAAGTACCCAGGTGATGTCTGTGCGCATGACGAGCAGCAGACACCTGATGTGCAAAAACGTTTTGGTTATTTATTTTAGCCTAAACATGACTTTAATTTCTTAAACTCACTAATGAGATAGGTGGGCAATATGCATGGAACAGAGGATATCCATTCTCAGCTTTATTTTGGAGACAGCGACTCAGAGATCATTCTTCACGTTTAGCTGCGCTCTTTATTTATTCTTAATGTATGTCAGGGCTGAGAAAGTATTTTCGCACTAGTCCGCCAGCCTTGTTAACCAGACAGGGTGAGTGAGATAATGAGCGAGCTGGGTTCCATGCTCGATCAGAAATATGCTGACCTCGTCCCGCAGCCCATACAGGTGGCTCAGCACATTTCCCCGCAAGAGCCAGACTGATATTGAGTTGACGTGTTCCTCATGGGTCAACAAAGAAAAAGGAAAAAACTGATGAATGTTTTTATTGCATGGTTTTATTCTAGTTTCAACTCTTATTTATGTATATATTTATACAATAAAACTTTGTTACATGAAAATGGTTTCATGTACCGCATCTCACGACACGGGGGGGGGTTCCACTTTGGGAATCCCTGGACTTGAAGAAGAGACAGGTAGAAGAACACGCCCTCCTCTCTCTAAATGGGACTACAGTGGAGAAAGTGCAAAAGGTAGTTGCATTGGCCGGGAATCGAACCCGGGCCTCCCGCGTGGCAGGCGAGAATTCTACCACTGAACCACCAATGCTCACATGCCAGTATTAGTTCCTTTTTTTCAATTTGGCCAGGCCGGTTTAAATCTTGCGTGCAGCGATCACGAGGCAAATCATGAGAATCTTGAGAAGTCTGAGTGCCCTTGAGGTTTGAGCACCAAATTTTAATACTCACACACTTTTGATAGATATATAGATTACTGGTGCTTTATAGTGAGAAAACTTGGAACTGCATTGAAGATGGCTGAAAGTTGGTGCCACCTCCACTGTTTACTTACTGTTTCCCATGTTGTTTTTGCCTTGTGTTACGTAATGCTAGCAAATGTTCACTCACTAGCCCAAAAATGGAACATATAACTCACAAGAGCAAAATGTGTGCACTCCCCGTCGGGGAATTGAACCCCGGTCTCCCGCGTGACAGGCGGGGATACTCACCACTATACTAACGAGGACGTGATGTCAGAGCTTTATGACAAATAATTTTTTAACAGTAAAGGCACATCAATGCGCAATAAGACATTGTCGGTTGCTGATCCCAGCAGGTGAGGATGAGGGACTTTATTCTAGGTATAGTCGAATGAGTGTGTATTTATGCAAGTACTATTGTTTTGAATCATATGCGGGCAGCCACCGGTAGCAAGTGAAGGGAGCAGAAGAGCGAGTAGTGTGAGTGAATTAAAGGTGGTTAAAGACCAGTCAAGCTGCTGCATTCTGGATGAGCTGCTGCATTCTGGATGAGATGCAGAGGTCGGATTGCAGGAGAAGGTAGACCTGCCAGAAGGGACATACAATAGTCCAGGTGTGAGATGACCAGGGCCTGGACCAGATCCTGCGCCATATTCTGAGTGAGAAGGGGGCATACTCTCCTGATGTTGTGCACAACACTACTTAGCTGATAACAACCTTGAGATACTTCATTAAGGCATGGCGTCCGAGCAAAATGCCTAAAATATTTTGTCATGGATTAATTTAGAACATAGAAAGGTGCACAATGAGGAAAAAGATGCAAGCGCCCAACGTGGGGCTCGAACCCACGACCCTGAGATTAAGAGTCTCATGCTCTACCGACTGAGCTAGCCGGGCTGTGAGCACCAGAATAATGGTATGGATTTTGTTGAAAGATAGATAGATAGATAGCTAGATGTAATTTATTAAGGCCAATTTGGGAAATTATTGTGACACAGTTCCTAGGCCCAAACCAATTTCGTCCCTTGGCCCTAACCCTTCTTCGTTTTCGATGGTTATCTTGCCCCTTGAAACGAAGTCAAAAGGGGTAGTGGTTTTAAACTTCCCCTACGAATTGGAACGGCCCTTCCAGAAGGGCGTTAATCACTTCAGTGGAGGAGCAGCACTTCAAAGGTGGGGGGTTTATTCACAGGGAGTGTTGGAGGGTAGAAGCATTGTGGGCAGTCAGAGTCTGCAGCTACACGTCAAACACTTTCTCTGTAAGGCCTTAAAAAATGCTTAAATTATATAATTTTTCATCTCCTGAATAAATGTAGGAAACAGGAAGAACTACAATGAGGGAGAAAAGGTTTTTGATATAATATAATATAGGCATTCTGATGGCATTTTAGCATATAGATTAATAAAATGACATGATTAATTAATGAGGTGTAAAAAAAATCATAACCATACGTTTATGAGGTCTTCTAAGGCAGGGGTTCACAAACTTTTCAGCCCGCGACACCCAAAATAACGGTGCCAGAGACTGGCAGCCCCCACCGAACCTGGATGTGTTATATAATGTTGATCATAGCCTCGACACGCACTATTAGGCCTATGCAAACACGGGAATTAATACAACAAAAAAGAACAGCCTTAAAGCCATGATGTTATTTTATAGCAATTTAAAAAATTGAATATAACCAGAATACAGGGAAACTCTCTGTATAAACAGCTGGGCTGAGTGAACATATACGGTAAGTATAAAAAAGTACAAGCACACAAGCAGACAGACAAAGAGGGATAGAGAGGGGTGAGGGATGGGGGCACGTTGGCCCATGGCAACTGCCGAACTTTGACGCAGCAAGGTGGATGACTCTATTGATGACTGAATATTAACAAGTCATGTTTTTTGCAATGTTCATTGTTTTAGCGTTTTTCCACAACTTAATATTTTAACAGTTCTGCTTCAGGACAGACGCACATTAAAAGAACTCTGTCGGAGTCTACCTCCTCTTCACTCCTCCTCTGACCTGTGCTAACTTTAATTTCCCTTGGGTGTGTTGAATCTAGAAAACAGCCAGATGTCAGTTGCAGTTGGTGGATTTTAGGCCAATGGAAAAGGGGCTTTATATACAAAGTATTTTAGTTATGTTTTGCAGCTAAAGAAAAGTTATGTGCATTGGCCGGGAATCGAACCCGGGCCTCCCGCGTGGCAGGCGAGAATTCTACCACTGAACCACCAATGCTTACATGTCCAAACTATGACCCTGGATGAAAAAATTCCAAAACCCGTGAAATGGGTTTTGACATAGTCCTTGGGTGCATGGTTCTCTACATGGTTCATTTGCAATGCCTCGTGAAATAATTGACATTATACACCACTCATAGATCAAATACAATACGTTAAATGTAGCTAGCTAAGCGGGCTTATAGCAAACAGCCAGTGTTGTGCATGAACGCCGTTCATACAAACAAACAGGCCCCGGGGCTCCGTCCCTATTCACTCGCTCAGAGTGACACAGACACTAGGGGTGTCACGAGCAGAAGCTGCAGGTGGTTTGTACCGAGCTGGAGTTTCTATTTCCTCCTTCTCCTCTCGGCTCGCTCATTGTGCTCAGTACATCACGAGACGTGACGCTGACAGTCAGGACTACTGCCCCTAAATCATCCCAACAAAAAATAACCTTAACTAACCCTCTGAACTTGAACTAGTTCATTTTAAGTGCTGATTGGTGTAAGGAGCACACACAATAAGAGGAAAAAAAGATGTGCGCCCAACGTGGGGCTCGAACCCACGACCCTGAGATTAAGAGTCTCATGCTCTACCGACTGAGCTAGCCGGGCTGCTTATCCCTATGGAAAATAAGAGTATATGACTCATACTGCAGAGGAATGCTGCACGTTTTACTGCGTTGCAGCTTTTAACAAATAACTATGCATCGCCTATGGTAGTATATCGAAAGTACGGTAGACTAAGGGAGACCTTAGCCAGGTTGAGGGTGTACTGCATAAATCTGGTTCTGCTTTACTAGTACTTTTGCTGGCACCAGGATAGTACACATTAACAATCACCAATATTGCTGAATTGCAGCATAAAGACCACTTAGAAATAAAACATAATTGTTTCATTAACCTTGAAATAATGCAAAGGGGGAATTAAAAAACGTGCCCCGTGTGAGGCTCGAACTCACGACCTTCAGATTATGAGACTGACGCGCTGCCTACTGCGCCAACGAGGCCTGAAGCACATGGCCAAAAGCTGCATTTATATAGGTACAACAACCTGACTATCAGCAACTACAATATTTCACCACAGAGTGCAAATAAAAGAAATACTGGGGGGAAAAAACTCCATTGCTTGCATTTCTCCGAAATGTCCACTAGGCGGGTTTTGGAATGCAGACACACTTATCTATTCATTTTTGCTGGGGATCTTGCTTTCAGCCACGCTGAGGCCAAGCTGAGGACGCTGGCCCATACAGATCTAGTGCCTAATCCTTGCTTGGACCACACCCAGACCACAAAATTTAAAGTTTTGTGGATCTATTGGTTACGTGTTTTTTTTTTACTTTTTTTTCTTCCTCTATTAAAAGAGGAAGAAACACTTTGCCATGCTGGAACCACAGCTCCTCACCGTGCCACTAGACTGGACAGATGGGGAGTCATTGGTATGTGTACCCAGATTGAGGTGTGTTTTCCAATATACATTACCATAGAAATAACTAAACAAAAACGATATTATATGCCATATAACTATTATTGCTTACCCTATAATTTTGTTCATATGTAATATATTATTGACCATGATTATGATCAACATATATCTCTTTAATGGTGAGGTGTGATGCCAGAGCGGGTGACTGGTAGAGCGAGCGAGGGCCACCCCAGCCAGCACAACAGCCAGAGACCGGCATGGCAGGAGTCCCTCCCCCTTGCACACACGCACACACACACACACAATATATATATATATAGCATTTTGGGGGAGATCTTGCTTTGAGCCACGCCCAGGCCCGGAGGAGGACGCTGACCCATACAGATCTATTGCTTTATCCTTGCTTGGACCACTCCCAGACCACTTCGGAGGGGGTCAGTCCGTTGAGGAGCAACATCCATAGACAATTTAAGATATTTGTGAATGTTTGCAAATAAGTACACAAAAACGTTGCATATAATTATTATAGTGTACCTTATAATATGATTATATGTAATAAAAAAATGACCATTAAAATAATCAACACGCATCTTTACAATGGTGAAGTGCGAAGCCTGACTGGGTTACCAGAGGGGTGAGCAAGGGCCACCACCACCCGGTCCCCCAGCTGAGAGCCCTGCTTTTCTGCGAGGAGACAAGCATGGAGGGAATCTCTTCCCCTTGCACACACACACACACACACACACACATTAATATAATATGCACTTATAGAATCATTGTTGAGGAGATCTTGCTTTGAGCCACGTCCAGGCCCAGAGGAGGACGCTGGCCCGTACAGATCTAGTGCCTCCTCCTTGCTTGGACCACTCCCAGACCACTTCGGAGGGGGTCGGTCCGTTCAGGGGCGACATTCATAACATTCCAAACTATTTCAGCTGTGCTTAAATACTATTCACATTGTCATGTAGATATTCTGCTGCGGTGAATTATTCTACATTAATACCTTGTCTTAAGTTGTCTACAAGTGTCTGTCTTCAACAATATCTCAATCTGTTCTTAAATGATAGAAAACTGTTTCTTAAGATTCATTTCAAATGTTATTAATTAAAAAAAATTAACATAATAAATATTCTCACGTCTAGAACATTCCTGAGTGCAGCAGTGATTATGGCCTCACTCTTATACACTGTCCATCAAGACGGATGACAAACGTGTACCTAAAGGGTCTTGAACGCCACCTGGTGACTGGGTGCAGCATTAACCGCACCTCCTCCATGTTAGTGGGTATTTGGGACAAATTCGACAAAATACATAATATCTCACATAAATATTCATACACATATAGGCTTTAGATACGATGATTTACTGATGTAATATGTAATGCATTGTTGTACCAGTACACCCAGCGTATTCAAACATAACAGGGGGTTGATAAAAAGTTTCGTCATTGAAACAGGGTCACTTTTGCCCAATTCAAAAATGGTGGCAACGTTCGCCCAAGCGGCCAATGTCGCATCTGCGGATTCAATCCTCCGATTCTGACCTCAAGTTTCATCAACGCACTTTCCATCGTAACGTGAAAATATTTTATTTACGTAACAAGAAGAGTTTAAACTTATATTTTAACAATCGCTCCGCGTTTAACGTTTGATTACAAATTTAAACAAATGGGGTTCACCCTCACCCTCGCATCGACATGGTAGAAAAGCAACAGGAAAACTAGCTCGTTAGCTTACAGCAAAACGTGTGACGTCGGTTCGGTTAACTCGCTTTTAGACGACACGGCACAAAATGGCAACATGTTGGTGAAACGCTGTGGCATTAAACTGATGCTAACTTACCTTTTGGCAGGGGGACGTCACGTGTGTCACGTTAACCTGATGTTAACTCGCCCATTGGCACAGAAGATGGCCATGGTTAGAAGATGCTGCGGCTGACGTTCATCGCCACAGTCAGCGGTGTATCCCAGGCTCGCTTCTTCTCGACGTCAAACTTGGACAATATTAAACTTTTAGAAGTGAAATGATAGCAGCCGCCGCCGTGTAACGGTCACGTCACTCCTGCGTGATCGCACCACCCAGACCCAGAGGCACCTGCAATTAAACGTTGGCCAATGGAGGCAGCTCGTGGGGGTCACGTGGTGTGGGACAGACGCTGGTGCGTTCTAGTAAAACCGACACACGCTGCATCACGTTATGTTTCCCGGCTGGAACACAGTAGTTTATATCAGCAGACAATATTTTGAGACAGATTCACTTTCATTCTGTGTATTTTCAGTATTTTCAGACACAAGATGAACTATGACATCTCTGATTCATATGGAATTTATTATTGGCTGCAATCTTAGTCTAATATAGCTTCTTTCTTGTGGAACTTTAGTTGGTTTTACTGCCTCAAGTGCCTTAAAAAAAAGATTCAAGTGGAACAATTTGCCAAGTAGAACTCACTCAGGTTGTACTGATGACACATGCAACCTGTGAAATGGATTTTGCATAATTTTAAGGGCTATTAAGGCATGGATTTAGAGTACTAATGCAACATTTCAATACATTTAAGAAGGAAAATATTTTTCTATATAAGTTATGAGCTAGGTTTCAAACATACGCTCATGTGTATAAAGCAGGAAATATTCATATACTGGGGAGAGCTCAAACCTCTACCCAGGCCCAGCAGTCCCCCCTGTGAAACCACATTTAAAGTCACTAATTCTGGATTTTAAATTGGATCTGTGCATAATTAACAGTCCCCTCAATATACCAAATATCTGTCATCAAGATCCATAAATTATTGTCTGAGCAATAAAGGAAACAGACTTGCAATCAAGCAAAGGGTCAGAAGCAAAGGGTAACCTCCCGGCTGGAGGCGATAAAATCAGTCATTTGTGAATTGAAAGCCATATTTAATAATTTAATTTCACCATGCATAAACCATATAGAAAATCCTTTACAGCAATGACAATAAAAAAAAAAAATGCATGATGCCCTCCCCCAAAAAAGCAAGCGTCACAGTTCACTGAAGGCCCACAAGCTGTACTCGGATTAGTGTGAAGTTAGTACGTCGTTAAATCAACAGGGTTTTAGGTCACCCTGGAACATATGAACAACAGAAAGTCAACACAGTAGTATAAAAAAATAAAAAATGAACTCTAAACTCTTGCCTGCCACCTTATTTAACACCCAACCTTGCACTGGCGCGCTTGATTTTTACATCCATAACTCCGTCTTTGCTTTGAGACATGTGTCCTAATCAGAAATAGTAGGTTCGGTGCCCCCCCGACAGAAATGGGGGTTAAAATAAATGAAGCGTGTTAGTTGAGGTGGAGGTCCGTGTAGAAGGCAGCCAATCTACACCTCCGCCCTTTCAAATGGCACTAATTTCAATAAAAGAGAGACAGAGAGAGGAAAAAAACAAATACACTCCGGTCATAAGACATTCGATTTCCATCATCGTCCTACAGATTATACAAATCAGAGCAGGGACCACACATTTCAGTGAACCTTCTCCGTATGCAATGTTTGACCACGGACCCGATCTTAACCCTGTTGTCTTCTGGTTGGCATCTGATTTACAGAGGGAAATATCCTGGCCCAACCCTGCTACAGTACAACACTGCTTTATGAACAAAAACGACCAACGAAAGCAAAAAACAACGTAAAGCACCGTTTCACATATTTCAAGTCACGCACGATGCGTCCCTCTGTTCACGATCTGTCACCGGGGCTAACGTACGACAACTAGAGCCGTCTTAAATGAGACATGAAATGAAAACAAGCTGCCAGGTTAATGCCGTGTCTGCAATGTTGTCGTTGTTGAGTTAGATAGTTAGCGTTGTTAGTTAGTTAGCGTTGATTCTAGTTTACGAACTGGAAGAAAATATGCCATGAGGCTCAGATCGTCTTGTTATAAATTGACTGCGTTGTTATTCTCCATCAGAGGCAGAGCAGGCAGGCGGAGAGGAGGGAGGACACAGGATTTGTTCGGAAATAGTGGGAAAAACATGCCATCACTCGATTCACAGCTCAAACACAGAGTGTTTAACACAGCAATAATGTCTTAAACAAAAGGTTATAATGTGACATGAGAAAAGGGGTAAGTGGGCATTGATTTTCTATTTTAGCAACTTAAATAAAAATCGATGTTAGAGAAGGATTACTGCATAATTACACAGCGGTGAATGGAAGCAGGAGCTGGAAAGACAAACAAAAAAGCTTTGAGAAAGGAAATCCAAAACACAATAGGTCCGAGTCACTTAAACCCCATAGAGAGGGAATGATGAGTGAGTGATTCTTTCATTCATCCAGCTGCCTACGCTCCTGACGTCAGTGCTTCTTCTTCTACGCTCAGCGAGGACTGAACAGACACCTTGACAGCACAGACTGCTGTCTTTCTTCTGGTTCGCTCGTGGCTAACACTTTGGTTTCAATGCCAACCCAAGGTTTTCTTATGAATGAAGCTGATTTTCTTTCACCCCCCCAGAACAGCAAGACAATTATAATAAGCAGGGTAAAAAAAAAAAAAAAACGTCAAGGCATCCATTTAAGAAGAGAAGATATGAGCTTAACGAGGGAAATGATTGTCCTTCCCATTCAGTGTTCCAGTAAGTCCTTTTTGTACAGTTATAGCGTTGCAATTTTTGGAAGCTTCAAGTTTGTTTATGAATCAAAAATGAAGGGAAACACTGCATCCTTCCATCTTTATTTTTATTTCTTCTTTGCTAATAGCCTCCTCCTTCATTGCTCCTTTTATCCACGCAGACGTTTCTCCTTCATTTTAACCTCAAAGGTCAGCAGGTCACTTTTTTCCTCTGTCTTTTGACGACGCGTAACAGCTCGAGCATCGTCCCGCTCTCTCTGTCCTTTCCCTCCCTTCCTCTCAGAACAGCACGTCTTCATTGGTAATGAGCATTTCCACCACTAGTCTCTGGTATCGGATGTCGTTGAGCGCCGTCATGGCGTCCAGGTCGGGGGCCCTCATGAGCGTGGGGCCGAAGACGATGCCCAGGTTCTCGCTGGGCATGAGGTTCTCCTTCTGGCACTCGGTCACCCTGGATGGAGAGAGAGGGGGAGGACGTATGTGAAGCGGGAAACAAATGACCACAACGACTAGAAAACATCCAGATCGAGGGGTGTAACACAACTGAACAGCCAGAGGTATGTGAGGTAGTGAAACCAGTTTGTTCGGACCTCTTGAGGTGACCCATGAGGTATCGCAGGGACTCGCAGTGGGCAGGCGGCAGCAGCTTCAAGGCCTCGTTGAGAGACTCCAGCCGTTTCTCTGGGTCCGAAATCTCTGTGACACGCAAACACATAGAATACAACAGTGAGAAAAAGGCAACGTCTCACGGGAACACTTTAATGTTGGATTAAAAATGGCAAAATGCATATAGAGGATACATAGGGGAGCAGGAAGCCTTACTTGCTGTTTCTATGAAGTGTGGGTAAGCATCGTAAGTGATGAGGGGGATGGGCAGCTCTCTGAAGTAGAGCTTGAGGGCTCCGGCGATGATGTTGATGTCCTCGTAAGTGTTTGAGGAAATGTCCGCCTTTTCTCCGTCTGTCGAGGAAAACAGGAAACAACCGGTGAGTTACTTGCGGTGGAAAAAGGAAACTCCGAGGTTGCGGTGGAAAAAGGAAACTCCGAGGTTGTCGTCCAAGGGGAAATAAGCATCTCTGGAGGATTGTGTTGACGATAAAGTGGTAGCGGTGGACGTTTCACATATTTTAAGCAAAAGGAACAACAGGGGGTGACACTCACCTCTGTCAAAGGCCAGCTTGACATCTTCAATCAGCTCGCTGAAGCCTGATATTCTGTACAGCCCCTCTGACTCCAGACCTGAATAGAGAAGAGATTAATATGATATATTAATCGAAATTTAATTGAAGTGTGGCTGAATCATTTCTTTAAATATTTAGAGCTTTATTAATCGACCAAAATCTTTACGATTAATTATTTAAGAATCTTTATGTGCCGGAAGTCTCTGGTTATTCTCAGATATGAATATTTGAACTCCTGAGCATGAGGGGCGGAATGTAACAAAGATTGAAAGGCAATGATATTCAACAGCTTTTAGTGATGGGAGGGGAGGGGGGTTGGGTGTTTGTTCAGCCGTCTCTCCGGTCTCCAGTGAAGTTCAATCACTTCACGTTGTTTGTCTCTATTGATTTCACATATTAGTTTCACTCCGGTCTTGAATCATAATCGATCAAATCTGCAGCAGCATTTATTCTGCTTGTGCACATAGCGCCACTGGGACACACACACATCTTCTATACAGCCAGTTGGCAAACAACACTTATGAGCCATTTTTCATATAAACACAGTGACTCACACACCAACAGTACGCATGCACGGGCTCTCACCTCTGGCCTCGATCTCCTGTATGCACATATCCACCACCATGGGTCTCTTGGCGTTGTGGGCCTTGACCAGCGTGGTCAGGTCGCAGCTGTACACCTTCTTGACGTGCCGCAGGTCCGGCTGACAGTCGTTGGGCACGACTTTGGAGCACTGCTTGTGGACATTCAACCCGCAGTCTGACGGGGAGAAAGACGAGAGACGGGTTTAACATCACCTCCCTGAAGAAAATGACCGACCGGCTCCGTTATGCTGCTTTCAACTGTTTACAGAACAGTGGAGGTCATTTTACATTATATCAGTAAGTAGCCTGGGTGGTAATAGTTCCATAGTTCATGTAGGCGCTGCAGAGGCTCGGTTCATCACCCACACACAGTAACACTCACACTGCCACTCTGTTCTTTGGCACTGAGCTGAATCTTTTAACCTTTGAAATCTGTGAGCTTCAGATGAGTCAACAGCACCAGTGACTAACTTTAGCCCACTGTCTACTTTTGAGTCACGATTCGAGAGAGAGAGAGAGAGAGAGAGAGAGAGAGAGAGAGAGAGAGAGAGAGAGAGAGAGAGAGAGAGAGAGAGAGAGAGGAGGTGTGACTTGTGGAACACGACAAATAGGAGCAGAGATTGAATGATAAGTGAGTGTGGAATACAATGGTGTGTGTGTGTGTTCATGTTGGTTACCTGCACACTTCACTCCCTGAGCGATGAGACCCCACATGAAGTTGGCACAGTACTCGCACCAGTGGGGGCCCCTGAATGTGTGGACCTGGTATAAAAGAGAGACGGTGAAAAGGTTAATTAAACAGGAAAGGTTACACAGTGAATTGAGAAAATATTCATATAAGCCTCGGTCAAGGTAATACTTGACCCAGCAGCCATAAGTGGCACTGACAAAGGAAGGATGGCAAAATAATATAAAGAAATATCTTCTCATTAATTGCTAATTGGTTCTATATAATGAAATGCTAATGGCCTCCATCACATCACAGGGGTTCTTGTGTGTGTGTCAGTGTGGGTACATCCACATTTCCCTTGAGCTCAGGACACTGTGGCTCTGACCTTTGTGCTCTTTGCTAATGGCTGCATGTAATATGGAAATCTGGGAGTTCGAGGCACTAAACAGAGGTTTGAAATGTAAATGTAGTGTGTGTTTGTGTGTGTTTGTGTTTGTGTGTGTGTGGGTGCGCTCTCTGAGGTCAATTTGAATAAGACCGCATGTGCTGAATCAGCAACTCTGGCATTTTTCAGTACACACACTAACACGTGTACACAAATAGACGCACACACACAGAGCAGAGGATTAAGAGAGCGAAGGAGTCCCTCACCTTGAAGTTGTGGACCTTCTCGTACTTGGGCGCCAAGTCGCTCTCCCTCAGGGTCGCCCGCCGCACCAGCGATGTGAGCTGCGAAAGGGCAAAAGATCTGATTGGTTGCCAGAAGGTGGAAGCAGGGGAGGCGGGTTTGGAGGGGGCTGGCACCCGGTTGAGATGGGTCCCCGCGCCCGTGCTTGGGTCCGACGGGCTCCCGGAGACCGGCAGGGAGGGAATTGAACCAGCGCTGACATTTAAACCGAGAGCGGCTGTAAACAAAGAGCCCTTCTGAGTGGCTTCCTTCTCGGCTCGCCTGCGTGACTGCTTTTTACCCCGCTTAATGACGTGCGACTCGCGGCTCGGCATTGTGGGACGTGAAGGTTTGGAATTGTATTTAAAATCCAAAAATTGCCTCAGAGACCAAAATCGGAACCACACTATAAATAATCAGAAAGCCAAGAAATATGAAAAAAAATGAAATATTCTTTTAAAACTAGAAATAAACTGCGTTTCACAACAACATCCCATCCAAGGAGCCAACGCAGCAGACCCAGGACCTATCCTGCTGTTTTAGTACCACAAAGATCGGCCAATCAGATTAGCCCTGCAGCTGACGGGGCTGCAATTCCAGTTCACAACAAAAAACAAAAGCCAGCCGGTCTAATAAAACATCTGCCTGCTCCAAAAATACCCAGAGAAAGTTCAGCCAATATAAATCGACCAATCTCCCCGGAAGCAAAATCCATCACACAGGACTGATGCGGCAGAATGAGCGCTGCCGTCTCTCGGTCTCGTGTAGGTGAGCGCCTCAGCCCACATGGCTCGGTGTGTGCGTTAATCCGCTTTTCCTCCACACACACAGACACACACACACACACACACACACACACACAGACACACTCACCAGGCAGAACAAGTGGAGGAGGGAGGGACAGAGGCGGCGAGAGCAAAGGAGAGGAGGGGGGAGGCTGAGCAACGGAGCAGAGGCGGACGAATTTAACAGGTTACATTGAGAGTGAGGGGAGCCAATCGGAATTCAGGGATTCTTGTTGTTCGCCACCGATTCTGCCCCCCTTGATTGTCCGGGGAGAGAAAGAGAAAGGGGGAGTATGAACGGAGGGAAAAGCTGTTATTTAATTAATTTCTTCACACTTCTTGTTCCTCTTTGTTTCCCTCCATTCTCCCGGCAATACCCTCTAATATTTCCCTTTCCCCCAAATACCTGTCCAATGATGCTTGAAAAATCCTCAACAGAATATACACAATCCTACATGCTTACATTGCTCCATGTCCATTCATTTGGATCATAGTGGAGACATTATATAAGAACAGTTGAGGGCTCAATAAGCATGATGCAGGTTTCTGGTTGAGTCAGCTCTGGTATAAGGGATATTTGGACTGTCAACAACCAAGCAGTGGGAGGGAATTAAATCCTGTTACTGCGGGGGAGATGTTTTGATCTTTGACACGCACAACTAATGAAAGTATTGTTTTTGTGCCATCTTGAGAGGATATCAGCAAAGAAAATTTTAATTTCAGATGCCAAAATCCCTTCGAAGGAGCCACGGCAGATTCAAATTCCCTAATCTTCAGCTCATATACATAACACGGTGAATATGTATGACTGGTCATGGTTATTTAATGATGTTTTCATTGCAGGGAAATGGCAGGGTTGAGAGGTGGTGGGTTTCAGACAAAAGAGCCCCTCCATTACAGACAGATGTAGAAATTTAAATGGAAAAGGAAAGAAATGGACGGAGGGTATCATCCGGGCACCTTAAATCTCCTCTTTATTCAGGGTTGAAACCAGATTCCTGCCATTTCCTCACCACCATCCACTCAAATCAATCTCACCAGAACAAGGCCTTAAAAATGAATTTTTAAAAAGGTCATCAGCGGGACCATGTCTTTGTTTTCCCCGCGGGGCCATAAAGCCGCATTTAACTCACCACAAACGGCGACCGGCCGTGTGAACATATGAAATATGTATATCTCCGGGATGTATGACTTCCCTGCAGAGAGCCACCTCCGGTCTCAATGTCACCGCCGTACTGCTTTGTCTGCAAATCCAACCCAATTACGAAAAGCACACACGTACACAGGACCCTCCCCGCTATACACACACGCGTGCAGACAGTGATGTATGAGGTGCAGCACTGGTGGTCATGCGCTGCAGGTCATACGAGGCCTGGGGAGGCTCGGAGCTGGTGTGGCGGACAAACGCACTGCATGTCGCACACAACACCTCCTCCTGAGCCTGTTGTTGTAATTGGTAACCGTTCCCGGAGGACCTGCATCATCCTCTGCCTCGTTCCTCTTGCACCTGCCTGAGCAAACACGCAGCTGCAGAACGGAACATTTGCATTCAACGTAGCGCGGCGATTTATAATTAGAGTCGGCTCCTGCGTCGTGCAGAAACCTCACATCGGCACACTTTTGTTTTTGCCACTTTTGTTTTCAACCTGTGCGATAAAGCTCCACCCCCCAGAAAAAGTCAATGAATAGGAACTAAATGCACAGAGGAGAGGAAACTAACGAGCCAACAACAAACCCACGCTCACGAGTACTCAGTCCGAGGCTTTTGGGAGATAGCAGGTTCCTGCAGGCAAACTGCTGTTACGCAATTTTACTGCAGAGCCCTTGGCTGGGGGCCATCGCTCCTCTGCATCCATCCTCCTCCTCCTCGCTGTTCTGTTCCTTCTTTCACCCTGTTCCTCAACTCTCATCCCTCCAGCCCAGCTCTGTGCATCCAGAAACTTTCTTTCTCGTAGCTTCACCCAAACTTTTAGAACCGGAAATATTGTGATAGCGTGTATAATGACATTTTCTGCATTATGATAAGTCACTTTAACTAATGCAGGGTCAACTCATCTTCAACTCAGTGACAAACTTAAACACATTTTCATTATATCTTCTTGCTTGGGATTCAGATGGATCCATCTTCTCCTTGTTAGTTTGCATTTGTATGATCTCATTTTAAAGATTGACTAATTTCTCGTTGATTTAAAATTTTAAACTAAAAAGTGTAGCAAGAAACTTGACGAATTATTCTATATTTTCTTCAAATGGTTAATTTCAGGCCAATTTTCAGACATTGGTTTCATACCAGGACTGGATTACACAGTGTGTGAACACAACTCTTATTTCTTATCCAAAATATATATATATTTATAATCTTTAAAGTGGTAGAACTACTTGCAGGATGATCGGTCCATTCAGAGGTGTCCTGTCCTTACCCTCTCCTCTGCATTGCAGTCATCTTTGGCCGGAGCCGGCCCGTCGGGGGCCTGTGGGCTGAGTGGCAGATGTTTCTTCAGGGTGGGCTCCTGGTTCAGGGTGGTGTAGCCCACGTGTTCGTAGATGGGGTTGATGGTCATCTTGGCGATGTACTCCGCTGCCTGGAAGAAGAGAGGGCAACTTTGAACACGCTTTTCGACACAGATATTACTAATCACAGGTTTGGACCATTACTGATTCTGTGTCTTAAAAGAAGTTAATGGGAGAGAATGTGCAGGAAAAAAGGACTATTCTATTTTTCCTTTTTTCTTTCAGGGATCGATATAATTAAGAAAACAAGTGGTGAGCATGGATTATAATGTAAGTGAAGCGAGCTGATTTCGTTTACCTGGCAAACTGCAAGCACAATGCTTTAAATGCAGAATTACAACTTTTCAGCCCTGATCCGTGCGTCCATCTGGTCCATGCTGTTATTTTTAGCTATTGAGGTAGAACGTGGCCCGTGTGTTTGTTAGTAAGGATGAAGGTGAGGGAAGGACACGTGAATGCAAACACAAGCGCACACCTTTGTCTCAATGTAGAGCGTGATCAGGCCGTCCGTGACCAGGTCGTGGATGGACTCGAACCTCTTCTCTCCGACAAAGTGTTTCCCGTCGTGGTAGAGACGGAAGTTTCTCGTCTGGTTCCCGAACCTGGAGTCGGGAGGAAGGAGTACAGACTGGTGAAAAACAGGCAACATCAATCCCTAGACCCAAACGTTAAACAATTCTTTTCTGATTAAACATAATTAACACGACAAGACTGAATGCTTTGGGCTTTTGTATTATACCTCATATTTAAATTAGAATCATATTTTACAGTCACACAAGAAATACTGCAGCATTTTACTAAAATATAAAAAATCAGCTCAGACTCTGTGGCAGATCGACCCTGAACTGGGCCACCGCATCATCTGCTCCTCCGTGGATCACAATGAAAACCCAGCGCGAGCTTAAACAGCACCATTAGATCATTAACCCAAAACCACAACCTTTCCTTTTCTGCCAACCCAGACTGGGACGCCAGTTTATGAAGGAGTATTTATGGAATGTAATTATAACCACGGGGCTGGAGGAGGCATCGAAATGGGAGAGGAACCCGCGCAGGTGGAAGAGTGACACGGCTATGAATAGAATAAACTGACCCAAAACTACATTCAAATGAAGTCAGGCACCCATTTAGAAGTGTGACACCTACTCTGAGAGAAATGAGGGCTCCCATTCAAGTTAAACTGAGGTTTGAAATGATGTAAAGTAAGTAGGCCAAGGGAACAGGGTGAAGGGCCTCAGAGTAAGACACTGAATGACTCCTAAAACAAACATGTGGCACCACTGAGCTTACATGGGTTCCCAGTCTCTCTAAACTAGTCCAACACAAACACACCTTAGAGCCAGTGTGTATGTGCCCGGCTGTCTCTGACTCTCTCTGATGAGGTAGCTGCCTTCGGCCTGACTCAGCGACTGGTCGGCCTCTTCTCTCGAGATCATCCCATGGTACCTGGACGCAAAGAGGAGGCAAATAATACATTTGTTAAATTGCATGTGGGAAACACGTTGTTGAATTAAAAAAGGCAAAAAAAGTGGCGTGTTGGTTAAAAGGCTTCATCAGTGCCTGAACTGTCTCTGACAACTGATGCAAACGACTAACACAGAGTGAACTTACTCTCTCCCGTAGTATTTAGGCCGGTTGTTCACCTGCAGGGAGAAGAAGAATAAACAATGTGCAAAACTTCATAAGAACACATTTACCTTCATATGTAAAGAGAAAAAGTCATAGACAAGTGGATATGTAAGAATGTATTGTTCTACATGGTGTTTAAAGTATTTAGTGCCATAAAAACAAAATCAAAAATATGACAGCCTAACGCAATGGCAGATCATCCGTAAAACTACTTTGCATTCCAAAAATAACAACACTGCAGTATGTGGAATGCCCCGGCCTCCCAGACTGAACACGCGTGTGTTCTTACTGAACATGTCCCCTAGACTGTGGCACCTTCTCAACACTCGCATGTAAGCCTCGCTTGGTGCCCAGCGTGCGTCCTCAGCTGGTGAGTGCGTGGGCGCAGAGACTAGTTGTTCTCGGCGAAATTTCTCCTGAGCCAATAAATCAACAAAGACCCGGCAAACCGCGGTGAATCTTAATTTGGACGCGCTGTGTGTGAAATACGGGGGCGGTCCAGTTCTGCACACTCATTTTTCAGCCTTTACTTTAAGCAAGTAATAATCGTGACAAAATGAAGTCAAGGTGGTGAAAGTCAGAGACAAATGTAAGACAGTCCGGCTGGTTTATGATCAGAGAGGAGGGATGCTGTGCCTGAATCGTCGCCCATGCATGTGCACCTCTGGAAACCTCCCAAAAACCACTGAGGCCTAATAGACGCCACTAATACTCAGCAGATATCCCGCCGAGCTCAAAAGGGAAATATCTCTTTGAGAGAAGAATGCACTCTGAGGCTCCCACTGCGAACTGGATCTCGTAC
Organism: Platichthys flesus; assembly: GCF_949316205.1. NCBI lineage: Eukaryota > Metazoa > Chordata > Actinopteri > Pleuronectiformes > Pleuronectidae > Platichthys > Platichthys flesus. The sequence continues at coordinate 7,894,996 of NC_084966.1, forward strand.
GGAATGAGGACATGAATCGGTCCGGGGTGAAACGGCGAGCGTGGCTCTGGTAACGGAGCGGCACCATCAGGTCGCTCGGCTAAAGGACTCATTAGAGCCACGACTTCACCTCCACACGACACAAATTACAAACTACCAGCCGCAGATAAGTGCTTATTGGTGCAGCATTAATTCACATATGGCTGGACTCCCAGTAGACACCATGGGGCTGGTGGGAGCGGGGTTGAGGGGCACTGACACTCCCGTCTGTCTGCCAGTCTGCTGCTTTTTAACTGGGTCAGCACCGACTACCTGACCAGGCCGGGGCATGAAACGCAACAGCTGTTCATTTAGCATCTGTACACACACACACACACACACGCACGCACGCACACACACGCACACACACACACGCACACCCTCCAGGCCCTAAGAGGACTGTCTTTAGGGATTAATACACACACAAAAAAAGACGCACAAGATTCCCCCAATCTCTAAACCCTATTGGTTGCCCCCCCCAGAGGGACGGTTTAACAGATGCTCGACCCGGATTCCAGGACTACAGCAAAAATGATCAGTCCCCTGCTAAAAGGCGACATCAGCAAATATAGTCTCAGGGGAGGCAGAAACACACATTAACTCACACAGCAAGCAACACACATACACAGAGACACACAATAAATGTTCAGTCTGCTTGGGATTTGATCCGTACCCGTATTTTTTACTTACGTTTTCAGGTTGTTATCGTATTTATCCACAGAGATTGGAATTTCATTAATCTATGTGAAGGTCTATCTATCGATCGATCCATTTTTTTTAGATAAGGACCCATTATGTTTACTTGATGCTTGGCAATCTGTATTTAAGGATAGACTAGGCAGCTGTGGCTTAAGAGTTCGGTGGTTCGATTCCTGGCTCCTCCAGTCCAAATGCCAAAGGGCCAGTGAGCAAGACACCGAGCCCCCATATTTGCCCATCAGTGTGTAGATGGTGTGTGACAGAAAAAGTGCTGTATGAATGCGTGTATGTAAGAAGGAATAACTCTGAGTGGCCAACAAGACATTTACCATTTAGTAACCCGACCTGGTGGAGGCCACTTCTTTAAGCAGATATCTGACCTAATAATAAAGTTATAAAATAATAAACAATACCAGTGCAATACTACTCGGCTACCCGGAATGAGGGAGTGTGTTCTCTTACCTCACAGGTGCAGGTGAGTCTGCGTGGGTGCGGCGCCTCCTGCTGGAGCTGGTACACTGAGGGAGGGAACACAGAAAGATGGCATGAATATCCCAAACGCATGATACTTACAAGGAAATAACAATGGAAGTTAATGTTTATAATCGGGCTAATAACTCAAAAAAGTTCCACTGAAACTTACAGTAAGACTTCCACACTGGTGGCCGGTATTCGTCATGATCTGAGAGCAGATAAAAGAACAACAATGGATTAAACAGATGCAACTTCATTCCAACACAATTGCCTCTGCTCCTGCGCCCCCAAGTGGAGAAAACGTGACGGTGATCAGAGCTGATTTGATTGGAGGGGTTCAGTATTCACTCATCTCTTTACTTTCGATATTAAATGCATGCAATGATATACAGCTGCTATTTAACCATTTGTTTTACACATTCTATCAAACCTGCTCAAATACTGGCTTGACGGAAGAGCTGTTAGAAAACCATGGAAAAAGAAGAAGCTACTTTTTAAAAATAAATTCTTGAATAATTTTGGAGCTTCAGCCAAATAAACAGTAAATGAACTGATAAATATCTCAATCGTATGATTACACAGCTCATTACACTGCATTTTCGGCTTTAAGCCCAAAAGACTATTGAATTTTACTGCTACTACTTCGGTAAATATGGGATGTTTTTCCCTTTTTACAGCATTTACATTCTCTACTTTTTCACCTGGGCTGAGTTAACCAACCCCAGTAAATATCACGAATGGAAGACCTGATGTTAGATCCTAGTTACACCACATTATACAAGTACACGTAGGCATTCTCTATTTAAAATGTTCAGTAACATTAGAATGATTATCAGCTAAATGTACCCAGAGCATTACAACTTGCTCACTATGTGGCAGAGGGAGACATTATTTGTTTAATATTGATGAATATTTTGGTATCAGTGAAGCATTGTCTAAAGATTCAATGCTTTATTGCCACCCACCTCGACTGCTTGGAATTTGCCTCAGTTTGCACACGAGGAGACAACAATCACAGCATAACACTTAGGAAATAAAATATAAATCATAACCCACTCCCTATAGAAACACAACATGCATCTATGGATGTTAAATACAGAATAAAGGGGAAATAAAGGGATTTAATGGTTTAGCAGTAAATGCTTTTTGAGGAAATCTTACTTCTTTAATGACCCCTAACAAAAAAAGCTCAATATAATAAGAAGCATCCTATTTTATTACCTGATTGTTTGATTTGTAATGGGAATCCTTCAATTGGAAAGTTTCCAGTAAGTAAACCAGTGCAGAGATTTGAGAGAGTTGCATGAAACGGAACTTTCAAATGCTGGATCCACGTTGTGTTCTCTTGTCATGTAAACAGGAGGAATTCTAATACAGGAGAGCTGATCGGAAGGACGAACACGCGAGTCACCAGGTGAGCTGATGCTTACCAAACACATTCAGGGCCATCTTGATTCTCTGGTGCGATGATGACGATGATGCTGATGATGGACAACAATTAATCAGCAGATCCAAAAAACAAACACCACCGGAGCCTGCTCAGTTGAGATCTAGACAGAGAAACACACACACATGTGGATATCGCTGAATAAACAGATGTTGTGGTTTGATCCAGCGGTGGCAGCGGGCACGAGGCTGCGCAGAAAAACAGCTGACTAACGCTTTTTTTAAACAATAAATGACCACAGGCACGAGCTAACGTTAGCGGAGCCGCGCGACGCTACTTCAGTTACCGGGCGTTTAAAACAAATACAAATCCCCGCGGGAATAAAAAAACACGCAGACGAAAGGGTGTCGTGGGGACGCACGCTCCCCACGGCCACGCGAGGAACCGACGCGGGGTTGAAACGAGCCTGCGGTTTGTCCGTGTAACGGGGAGATGAGAATAAGACGTGGGGACTCACTCTCACAGCCGCTCTGCCCCGTGGTCGCCATCTTGCCGGGTCACGTGAGCAGTCTCGCCCTCGCTCTGTCTCGGGGTAGCTATGGCAACGCACTTAATAAAGATAAGCATAAAGGCACGTCGGTAATTATCGCGATAAACAATGATGAGGTTAACGCGTTTTGTTTGGACAGCACCGTAACACAAAAATAGATTTGTTGTTTGAAAGTCACATTATTATTTATTTTTTATTGAAAGGCTGGTTTTAGCCCCAGAGTGACGGTTGTGATAAGAAATATGTCAATATACATCAAAGTGTTGTTATATTGATGAAACTTATAATGCAGTAATTATTTGTATTCTTTTATCACCCAGCCCTGATATAAAAAAGTTTTATTTAGTCGAATACAGTCCATTGACATTGTGTTTACTCGTGGCTAACGAAAAAAAAAACTATGTCGCTAGATTAAATATCAAAATCACCCTTATTGGTCTAATATAAAAGAATAAATTAAAATATTTCAGGACACAATCTTCCGTTGGCTTAGTCGGAAGAGTGTTGTGCTAATAACGCAATGGACAGCACTAGGGAGCGATATCTCTACTCAGAATGAAATACTGTTAACCTCTACTGAACTACATCCATTTAGTTAGAAGTCTTTTTTACTTTTCTAGTTCTAAATATAGTATTACATATTTGGGAATTTAGGCGTGAGAGATTTTATGCTCAGTCAAACCAGTGGAAATGGTTTTTTAACCCACTAAATGTATATAAAGATGGACGACGTGACAGCTCCACCAAAAGTAAAGCCGAAATGTCTCCAATTCCCTCCTGGTGGTTAAGTTGCAGTCAAGGTCATAAACCCACCTCCTCCATGTTAGAGGATGGCACACAGGCTAAACCCAAAAGTCAGATTACACGTTTAGAAAGAATTGATGAATTGTATGATTTATTCCCAAGTGCTCATTTTTTGTTAAATTTTTTTATTTGATGCGATACAGCTGGGTTTAACATTATGATTGGCAGCTTGGACTGACCAAGTGGATCTTGAATAAATTCACTAAGAAGCATATAAATCTGAAACGTTCATGTATATTGTGTTGGAGAACACATCGACATGTTTCATTACTACTCGTTCGACTTTAGCAGCCCATAATCGACACTGACATTAATATTAAACTACATGCAGCATTTGAGCCCAAGGCCTTTCATTTGGAGTTTGGCTGAACTCTCCAGGAGCTAGTGAACATTTCCAAATATATCTACTCCAATCCATTTTTCTGCTGTATGCATTTATTAATCTATTTGATGGCAACTCCCTAGTGTGACAAAAATGTGCATATTCACATTACGGCTGCATTTACAACATTAAAACTTATTATCTGAAGTATTTGCTACATTTAACACGGCATATAATGAGAGTTTAACAAATAAACATCGTTTTGGGCTTGTTTTTGTTTAAATGTGAAATACACACATGCATTGTGTTATATGTGTTTTCATTCTTCAGCTGCTTTAAGTTGCCTGATGCCTCCTTCTTATAAACGACATACTACAAAAACAATATAAAATGAACTATGAATATCTGCAGCTATTCCTGCACTGAAAAATCATCTCAAATGAATCCAGTGTCTGTTCTCCTACCTCTCAAAACAATGAAGAATAGCGTTACTATATCGTGCAGACGATCATTTGAAGACGGTGCTGTCCTTTAGCCAGGGCGCATGCATGAAACTAACAGCCCGTTTCCCGTCTTGGTGAACTCCGTGTTCACTCTGTGAGCCTTATCTCTTCAGCCCTGGTCCTACCGGTATCCTGTCTTATCAATAACTCAAAGTCCTCCCCGGGTAAGTGTCTGCCGGACAACAAGGCAAGTCTTTGGGAGCTAAGTAAACGGTGAAGTGAGTGCAGCGCCATCTGCTGCTCAAATGTGTGACTTACACAGTTGGAGCTCTTCGAAATGATTTGTGATCTATGAATCAGAATTCTTTTTATTGCCATGTATATTGCACATACAGGAAATTGCCTTGGTGTGGTTTGTGCACTGTACAAACAACAATATAAAAACAACAACAATATCGAACAACAATCGATTGGAGGTAAAATTGCTGCATTGCACTTTATCTAAACTACAACTAATTTAACAGACAATACAACACAATCATATTGTTAACTCATGTCAAGACTTCACTTTTAAAGTTTTTAGAGTTTATACAGTTTCTGCTGCGTCCCAATTAGGGTTGCAAAATTACGGGAATATTCAAAGTTGGAGATTTATACGGGAATAAACTGGAAATGTTGTGGGTAATTTATACTTACCGTATTTACCTTGTCATACAAAGACATAAATATAAACATTTTGTTTTGTCATAGGCTGATTTGAGCCCTTTGGAAACTTGACTATATGCTTCTCCATCTTGTGTCATTCTTAACATAGGTCTTTGCACAGTATTTGAAAATGTACAAAGCCTTTCCTTCTACATTAACATGGAAATGTCTCAACACATGAGATTGTGTGGCATTGTTCTGTAGAATAAGATGAGAAAAAAGCTTGTAAAAAAAACACTAATGCAATGCCAGAGATATAGTTAGCCAAAGAAATGGTAACGTCTGTAAAAATATTTTACAATTGATAGGCTAGATGAACAGATGAACAATCCTCAATCAGCATGTTAATATATTTTCCCCAGTAATATCAAAACTTACCTGACTAGTCCTGCACACCACAGCAGGCCTCAATAGCCCTGCTGTAGTGTGCAGGATGCTGGGAATGATCTGTGCATGTGATGGAGAAATGCACAGTGCAGGGTTGAAAATTCAACGTGCAGCATGTGCTGCATTTCATACATCTTTAAAATAGAGTATTGAATGATGTTTTTAGTGCTCAGCGTTCAATTTGCATTCTTTAAATTCCCCAAATTCCCGAGCTTAACTTCCCATGGACAGTTTCCGGAATTTTCTGGAAATTTAGCAAAAATGACATATGCACCAGGACTTAGGTCTTAATTACGTGCACATTAATTTAATGTTGCTTCAGTTGTATTAAAAAAAAAAAAAAAGAGAATTTCATTTAATTTGCTCTGTCTGTAAACTAGTTATTTTTCAACCATGCAGATATTATTGAACCTAACAAGACTATTATAAACATTATATATGAACTGTAAACATTTTACCTACAATCTTTTTTGCCAACACTACTTTAATTATTACAGTTATTGTGGAGACACATTTTTATTCATAAACCACATAGAAACAACTGCTTAAATAAACCAGCGAAGAAGATGGTAATCTACGTCATAGTGACGTAGTGCGTATGAGGAAGTGGATTGACAACACGTTAGCTGAAAGCGCCGAGCACAACGTTAGCTTACGTCGTTTTTGAAGAATTCTGGCGGTGTCTTGTGCGCAAAACGGGCGTAAGCGTTAAACAACAACACTGTGCGGAACCTCCGCTGACATTTACGTGCAGTTATTCACGCAGTGGATGGTGGAGCGACCCGGGACCGCGAGCAAAGCTGCAGCCGGGATGGAAGACATGTGCGCCGGCTACCACACTCCCGTGTACTCCCACGCCGGACGGGGACCCTTCCGGGATGTCTACGAGCCCGCGGAGGACTCGTTCCTTCTGATGGACGCGCTGGAGAAAGACGCGCGGCGGCTGCAGGCGATCAGGTCAGACTCACGTTCCGCTGTAACCCGACCGGAAATGAGCCCCGTCACTCACCCCGGGTGCGTGTCTCTCCGCTGTCTGCAGCCCGGCCGTGTGTGTGGAGGTCGGCAGCGGCTCCGGAGCGGTGTCCGCCTTCCTGGCGTCGGTGGTCGGACCTTCAGCGGTACACATGTGAGCTAATATCCCATCTACAGTGAAATACACTCATGCATTATTGGCACAGTGTGATCGTCGGTGTTTGCCCCCCCCAGTTGCACTGATGTGAATCCCGCAGCAGCGCAGTGCACAGAGAAGACGGCCTCCTGCAACAGTGTTTCACTCCAACCCGTCATAACAGACCTGGTGAGGCTTTCACATGCACACGCGCAGATTTGAAATGAACCACAACGCGTATTGAAATGTTCTCCCTCTCTTCCAGGTGGAGTGTCTTCTTCCCCGGCTGAGTGGCAAAGTGGACGTCCTCCTCTTCAATCCTCCCTACGTGGTGACGCCATCAGAGGAGGTGATGCTCCTCAGGCCAGCAGCTTCTCAACAGGAGGACGATGGGGAGCGTTTTTTTTAACAGTGGAAGCTTTCTCCCGTGTCCTCCTCAGGTGGGGAGCAGGGGTATCGAGGCCGCCTGGGCGGGTGGGACGCGAGGACGAGAAGTGACGGACAGATTTCTCCCCCTGGTGACGGAGCTGCTGTCCGCCACAGGGTTGTTTTACCTCATCACCATCGCTGAGAACGAGCCAGGTGAGGGTTTTAACGTCGGAAGCGATTTTTGACTACGACTAAGCCGATTTGACGCGTCTCCCTCTTTTGTCCACAGAGGACATCATCCGCCTCCTGGGGACACGGGGCTTGGAGGGAGAGTCGTGCTTGTCCACAAGAGCTGGAAACGAGAGGCTGTCAGTGCTTCGCTTCCACAGGAGACAAACGTGAGAGGAGGGATCCTGAGCTGTCAGAGAAGACACTGGACGGATTGAGACTCTGGGATTTGACCATTCAACCGTCCACATTCAGACCGAGTGGAAGGAGCCTCGGCTGTAAACATGCTGACTTGACATCTGTATTTGACACTGTAACAGACACTTTAATAATGACGGACAAGAATTCATTACACCGACAGCAGTACAAACTGATTCCAGTGCAGGCGTTATTACAATCGTAACATTTTTTAAAAGATGATATTGGAATGTCATTTCCATTTCAAGTACGATGCTTCTTTACACTCGAAGTTGAAATGCTACTGAAATCTCAACAAAGGACAGTTTGAAGTAGAGGGGGGGGGAAAATAGTTAATACTGTAAACTTTTCTATTCCTTTCCCACTTGTTTGTCCAATAAAGTGTTAGTTTTACACAAGCAAGCTGTTTAATTGTGTTAGTCAATGACAGGAATGGACGAAGTGGAGTTTGACGTCGGGTCTTTAACTCTGGGCGCTCGTCTTCCACACGCTGTGGCCGTCCTCGCCGAGGGTGACGGCGCCGCTGGCCACCAGCTCCAGGGCGGCGGGGAAGGCGCGGTGCTCGGCCTCCCGGATCCGCTCGCACAGAGCCTCCTCGGTGTCGCAGCTCAGCACGGGCACGGCCTCCTGCGCGATGATGGCGCCCGCGTCCACCTCCTCCTGTCGAGAACAAACAGCTGTTTTATCGAATTCAAAAGACGAACACGACTTCTCGGGATGTTATTGTTTCCACTTACTGCCACAAAGTGAACCGTGCAGCCGGTCACCCGCACCCCGGCCTGCAGCGCCTGCTTCTGGGCGTTCACGCCCTTGAATGACGGCAGCAGGGATGGATGGATGTTCAGCAGTTTTCCTGCAACAGAAACAAAATGCTGTTTAACCCGGCTTCGGAATTAAATGCTAGAAAAAATCTCCTTCGACCTGATGCCATCTTCACACCGTTCCATTTCTTGACAAAGTTGCCCGTGAGGATCCTCATGAACCCAGCGAGACACACCAGCTCCACCCGGAACTCCTCCAGCACGCGGTCGATGGTGCCGTCGAACTCCGCCCGGCTCCCGTACATTTTGTGGTCCACCACCTGTTTTTAAGGTCAGACACACAAACTCAATATCCTCATCGTGTCGCTGAACCTGGTTTTTGATTATTCTCATGAATATCTGCGTTACTCGTGTCTGGATCCCGGCCAGCGACGCCCTCTTCAGGCCCTGGACGCCCGGCCTGTTGGAGATGACCACCACGATCTCTGCCGAGCTGGACGGACGCTTGGCCTGCTCGATCAGGGCCTGGAGGTTGGTGCCTGGGACACAGAGGAAATTTTTTTTTCAGACAAATCGTGAGGAAAATATCAAGTGGGAACTAAATCCCTCTCCAGAGCACACATTCCTCCAATCCTTTGATTCCTTTCACTCAGAGATGAGAGTCCAGCTGCAGCTCTTACTGCCAAGTGAATAAAGAACTCACCGGTGCCAGAGATGAGAACAGCCACTCTCGTCCTTTTGCGCGGTGTGCCGTCGCTGCCGTGACAACCATTATTCTGCTCGACCCCGGAGTCTCCGGCGGCGACCGACCCCGCCTTCAGCAGGCTGTTGCTCAGGTTACGCACCACCACAGCTTCTGCCCCTACATCAACACACACACAACGAAACGTCCATTTTCACCAACGTCTGCTTTTTATGATTCCTGGAGGATTCATAGTTTAAAAGTCTTTGGGAGCTAAGTAAATGGTGAAGTGAGTGCAGCGCCATCTGCTGCTCAAATGTAGGACCTACACAGTTGGAGCTCTTCGAAATGATTTGGGATCTATGAAACGATTGGAGGTAATTTTGCTGAATTGCACTTTATCTAAAAGTTAACAGACAATACAAAACAATTATATCGTTTACTCATGTCAATGCTTCACTTTTAAGGTTTTTCGAGTTTATGCAGTGTCTTAATTACGTGTACATTAATTTAATGTGTCTTCAGTTTCATTTTTTTTTTTTTTTTATGAGAGAATTTCATTTAAATTGCTCTGTAAACTAGTCATTTTTCAACCATGCAGATAGTATTGAATTCCAGGTTTCAGTGGCTGACCAGGCAGCTTGTGAGCCAGTGAGCCCACGATCCAGGCCTCCTCGTGGGCCTGCAGCTGCCGCAGGACCCCCTGGGCCTCCAGCGGGGCGACCACCAGCACGGCGCCCAGGCCGCAGTTGAAGGTGCGGCCCATCTCGTCACCGCTCAGGCCGCCCTCCCTGTGCAGCCAGGAGAACACGGGGGGGATGTTCCATTGAGAAGCGTCTGAATCACACACAGAGAGACAACAGGGGAATATTAATGGGGGAGCAGAGAGGGACCTGAGGGGAAGTGAACTGAAAGGAGACGTGTACCTAAATCCACGGCCAGCTCCTCGGGCAGCACCCGAGGGATGTTCTCCAGGAGCCCCCCCCCTGTGATGTGAGCGTAGGCTTTCACGGCGCCGCTGCGGAGGATGGGCAACAGCAGGCGACTGTAGATCTTCGTGGGTGTGAGCAGCACCTCACCTGGAGGCGACAGAGCAGTTCAGGGGTGGGTTGGGCCTCGAGTGTTTGTATCTGGGGTTGAAAACGAAAACGCAAACGTACCGACGGTCTGCCCAGGGCGGCAGAACGGGGCGGGGGAGCTGTAGCCGAGGCGGGCCCGCTCCAGGACTTTGCGGACCAGGCTGAAACCGTTGCTGTGGACGCCGGAGGACGCCACTCCCAGCAGCATGTCCCCCTCGGCGATGTCCCCCAGCCTGGGCAGCAGGGCGCCGCGCTCCACCGCTCCCACGCAGAACCCGGCCAGGTCGTACTCGCCGGGAGCGTAGACGCCCGGCATCTCCGCCGTCTCGCCCCCTGGACAAGGACATTTTTGCAAACAGACATCGTAAGCATAGATAATATTCATCATTCAGTCGTTGCACTGTCACTCGTCTCACCCAGCAAAGCGCAGCCCGCCATCTCGCAGGCCTTAGCCACGCCGCCGACCACCGCGGCGGCCACGTCCACGTCCAGCCGGCCGCAGGAGAAGTAGTCAAGGAAGAAGAGCGGCTCGGCACCCTGGGCGAGCACATCGTTCACGCACATGGCGACCAGGTCCTGACCCAGGCCGCCATGCTGCCCGCACGCCTGAGCAATCTGATGGAGAACCACAAAAAATCGTTTTTTAAAAATCACCACTTTTTTTTTAAGTTTTGACACCTCGACAAATCCAACCCACTAAGGATTGTAATTTAATCTCCGGGCTCGGCAACAATGAGCTCAATCTGCTTCGAGCATCCATGAAATAATCCTGGATCTTTCACACTTTAAATGAATTTGTATTTCTCTTCAAGGTTCTTTTTTTTTTTTTTTAAGAAGCCAGAGTCTAAGCCCTTGAATGTGTCTGCAGATAAGCTCGGCTCCCCCGCTGCTCCATTACCACGCAGCCAAATCTGGATCCTATTTTCAATGGTTACTCGTTATAGCCCGTGTGGAAATTACCAAAGCCAATTTGGACCGAGCGGAGCTTTTCAGCACTTTCATTAGATTCTCATTTGTTCCAGGTCTTAGCCGGCGACAGTCACATATCGAGAAATGACAGTGGAGACATCAAACCCCTGTCCCACCTTGAGCTTGGTGCCCACGCCGTCCGTCCCAGACACCAGGATGGGGTCCACGAACCCCGCAGCCTTCAGGTCAAAGAGACCAGCGAAGCCTCCCAGTTCTGCATTACACCCTGACGGCAAACACAAGTTACACAGTTACTGCGCTGCCTCATACATTCAAACTGAATCGTACCATGTGTAATGAATGATTTTTACATCTTCAGTAAGTGTTAGGTGTTTTTTGTTTAACATGACACTGAAGTTACCAGAGCGAGACGTAGCTTTGGCCAGAGGTTTGATCAGCTCCACCAGCTTGTTACCGGCAGCGATGTCCACTCCGCTCTCCTTATAGGTCAGACCTCTGTCAGAGACACAGTTTTTATTATCCCCACTGAATTCAGGTCTAAATCTGAAATAGGTCTCTTGGAAGAGGATTTAAAGCTTTTTTTTTTTTTTTTTTTTTAAATCAGAGGGGAATTTCTGGTTGTGGGGAATAGCAAACACATTAATATGATTAAGGATAGAAGCTAATTTACAGAATTATTTATGTGGTGATTAAAAAATAAAAACTAGGACACAAGTGCATGTACACTGATGTTTATTATTCAATCGGTTCTAGAGGATTTACAGTGTGGAGATGGAGAATAACAAACACAAAATATAAAAAAAGGGAATGTTTCAGTTGAAGTGTGTATTTTTGGCGTGCGCCGCACTCACACACACCCGGATTGGTTCAAGTGAGCGATGGCCCGGTGGCCGATGTCGCGGCGGTAAACCGCCCCCGGGAAGCCGATGGCGGCCACGCCCTGGTTGGCGGAACGCAAGGCCGCCTCCAGGGAGGAGCTGACCGCCGTGACAGTCAGGACCCGCCCGCCGCTGGAGACCACGCCTCCTTCCTTCAGGGCGGTGCCGGCGTGGAAGACCTGCAGCCCGTTGTCCTGAACCTGGGAGAGGCCTAAAGGACGAGAGCGATTAGAGATGATAGTTGAATTTATTTTTTAATATTCTATTTGTTTATCAGTTTTCAGACACCATGCATCTAAAAACTGATAAATGTGGCGTTTATCACTTTTTTGACGCCATCTTACTACAGTGTCATATTTGTCATATCTCACTATACTCTGACATTTAGCCCACACAGGCTTTGCTGCCGCAGTGTCGTGCAAACCTGTGATCTCGACTCCTTTCTTGTAGGAGCCAGGGTAACCGGGGCTGGCCATGACAACTGTGACCGCAGAGCTCTCTTGCTGCCACGCGGGGGGGTTGGCAGCCAGTGTGCCTTTCATGGTGTTCATTATCACTTCGTACAGGTCGCTCTTCAGCAGGGGCATGAGCACCTTAAAAAAAAAATACATATATAATGAGTTGGCAGTAAAATATAGGGTTTCTTGTGCATCGATGGGTTAGGGGCGACTTGTACCTGACACTCAGGATCCCCGAAGCGACAGTTGTACTCGAGCACCTTCGGGCCCTGCTTGGTCAACATCAGCCCCGCGTACAGCACACCTGGAAACACAATCCAAGATGGACGCTGTGTGTCATTCACCTGAAACTAGAAACTCACGGCTGCAAAGCCAAGAACACAGGTCAGGGACAGAGCACTCACCCACGTAAGGAGCTCCCTCCTCCTTCATCATGTCCACCGTCCTCTGAAGGACCGTCTCTCTGATCTGCTGCAGCAGCTCCTGACCCACCTGCACAGGAGTCAGATCACATCCCATTAGCATCACCTTCTTTCTGGTTCTGTTTAGTTTTGGACAGAGATCTGGCGGCAGAGTCCGACCTCGCTCACTGTCAAAATGCCAGCACCGTACCTGAGGGGTGGGGCAGTAGGCCCCCATGCCGCCGGTGTTTGGCCCCAGGTCCCCGTCCTGCAGCCGCTTGTGATCCTGCGCTGGAGGCATCGGCGACACCGAGGAGCCGTCGCTGAAACACAGACACTAGAGGAGCAGGGCAACCTCCTGTCAAATTCCCCTTCAGATCCAACTGGTGTTAATAAGTAGTGAATTTCAGTTTAATCGTTTTTTTTTTTTTTACTCACAGACACTTCCTCTCCCTCCAGGAGCTCCTCCACCACCACCGTGTCCCCTGCAGCTCCAAAGGCTTTGTCCTGTCAGAGAGACAACGTTCACACGCTGCTGTGATCCATTGTTCCAATAAAACGAGCGTCTGCTCTAAACCGGCCTGTCTGGTATGGGTCGTGCTGTTGGCCTGTGGTAATGCTCCGGAATCATTCCACTTCATCAATGAACTCTTCTCAAACAGTTCTCCGCTTTATCTTTTGTGTGCTGGATGTTGAGTGCCGAGCTTTTCACAACACAAACTTCATGCCCAAGTTCACAACTTTTGCATTAACAAATCGAAAGAGGTGCTTTTACTTAGTCGAAAAATTGCCTAAGATTCTCGGATGCCTAGGTCAAAAAAATTTTAAAAAATACTAGCGGCACAATTAGTAAGTACATTACCAACTAGCTCAACTCTGAATAAAGTAAAAGCACAGAAACATACAAGGGAATAATCACTGACCACTCTATTCATCACTGTTCAAGCAGGGCTGTTCGAAAGGCAGCAGTCAAATGTGAATATGCCACCAACTCATCGTAAATTAAGCCTTTATGAGATTATTATTTCTAAGCCTTCAGTATGAGGTTCAGCAACATATTGTCTGTCGGGGTCAGGTACCTTCATGATGTCCATCACAGCCTGACAGGCCTCCTCCTGGTCTCTGGCCACGATGACTCCCTTCCCGGCTGCCAGGCCGCTGGCCTTCACCACCAGCGCAGGAAAGTCGGCTCTGGAGACGGCAAACCACGAGACCAGCTCAGTAACGTGCAGAAGGAATCATTTCCACGGGAAACACATCGGGAGCAGATGCTGTATTGCCGATATAAAACCCCCAAATGTCTTCTGTGGACAGTTGAGCATCTGCAGGGCACACCGTGGCAGCTGTTGTTCTGCCCAAGATGGTTTATATGACCAAGGAGATGACTTTCAGTGAAAAGTTACAACTCTGTCTCTTCTGTCTCTTCTTCAAGGGCGCTACGAAAAAACAGCCATCACTTCTGAGATCATTAACTTTGAGAGTAAAACAAGTCGGTCAACATTTCATTTTCTATCAGATCACAATTTCCCTTGTGGTCAATGGCTCCGAAATGAGCTTCCTGCAGGAAGTAAAAAACTGTCTGACAGTTTGCATTTAACACAAAGGACACGTGTCTATTTAAATGTCTTCTAGATACACTCGTCTGCTGTACTGACGTGCGGATGTAGTTGCAGGCCGCCTGGGGGTCGGTGAAGGAGCCGTAGCGGGCCGTGGGGATGCCGTGTCGCTCCATGAACGCCTTGGAGAAGCTCTTGCTCGCCTCCAACTGAGCGGCTTTTCCAGAGGGGCCGAAACAGGGCACCCCGGCTGCCGTCAGGTCATCGACGATACCTGAAAGAGACGTTAGCCTGATTAAATCCCGATGTGATACGTGTAAATGTATTCAGACTCGGACAATGTTCCCGCTCTGCCGCGGAGCAAGGCTCGGTCAGTTAGTGACGTGGTTGAAGACGAGGAAGCGGGAGGGGTTCCCTGTGAGTTAGCCGTCTTTATAGGTTATCAATAGTTTTTTTCAAATAAAAGCCAAAAGTGAGCAAATGTTTTTACCTCATCTCTCTATCTTCTTGAAAGGCTGAGAAATTTTTATCAACATGGCTGCTAATATCCAAGGACCTCACTTACCTGCAGCCAGCGGCACCTCAGGCCCGACCACCACCAGCCCCACATGATGATCCTTGCAGAACTGAGCCAAGATGGAGTGGTTGCTCACCGATACCTCTGCATGGAGGGAAATAACGGGAAGCAAGAGATTGCGGGTCATTCGCACTTTTTTTCTTTATCATTATAATTATTACCACCACTGCTTCAGGATTAAGAGCAGAAGCTTTCTACGAGTGTTTGTTTTTTTTACCAGAGTTGCTGATCTTCCCACAGTTGGCGGTGCCGGCGTTCCCCGGGGCCACCAGGACCTGCTGGATCTGGGGCGACTGGGCCAGCTTCCAGGCCAGCGCGTGCTCCCGTCCTCCGCTGCCAACCAACAGCACCCGCTCCGCCATGGCACCTGGGTGAGAAATGAAGAGATCCCCGGCGCGTGGCATTAGGCTTAAAACCGAGCACGCCTTCACGGTTACTTCCTCCAGAGCGACCGGCGCCTCTCCTCCGCCTCCAAGCGTTTTTTTTGCAAAGCAGCCATTTAATTGCATGCAAGGCCTGACCTATAACAGAAGGAGTTTGCCGAGCTGCGAGGGAAGCGCTGACCTTTACCGAGGCCCGGGGTCTTATATTATCTTGTAACGCCCGACTAACAAGGATCCAATCAACTGGAACAAGAACACAAGTCAACAATTAAATGGCGTGGTCACCGAGCACTGAGGGGCTGAACCCGGCCGGCTCATTTGCATGGAAAAACAAAACCATTATCAGGTGGAGGTACAGTAAACCATCCGCCGGAGCCTCGGCAGTTTGGTTCCTCTGAGCCTCTTAAAATCAATTTTCTGCAAAGCCGATATTTCATTTGTGACTTGCGGACGCCTTTTCTCATTAAGCCGTGGTTATTGCAGGCTGCGACAATGTTTGTCATTTAATAATTGATTATATATGGAGAGGATTTAACACAAGAAATGAAAAAATGGTTCTTTTATTTTAAAAGTAAAACATGATGTGCACCGGCACAGAGTGTGAATTCACAGTGTTCCTCATGACACACGTTGGGGATCAATGTAATCCCATCACTTGGATAAGGCTCACGTGCTGTTCTGCCTTTCCCAGACTTAATTTTTACCCCTAAATGTGGTTTTAAAAAAGAATCCGCAGTGACTCCTGTGCATGCTTTAAACCGCCCCCCCCCGCAACTCAAACAGGGTCAGAGTTCAAACCGTCCCAATCTGCATTGACCTGAAACCTGTGACTTGATTTCCCAAGGTTGTGCAACTGCGAGGTTTACTCTTAAGTTGAAAAAGAAATAAAGGGTTCCGAGTGTCACACGGGTCTGATAGCTCCCTGTGAGGACGGATCAGATAAGAGCACAAAGGGCAGAGTGTTGCACAGTGGTCGCACACGATCCACAATTAGCCCAATCACCGCTTTTGATTGAAATCACTCGGGCTCTCATGTGACTCACGCGTCAGAGAGCACATGAGTCTGAAGGAGCCCTGGGAGAAAACTGCACATTTATACAAAAGTGTTGCACAATTTGTCATTATTAATGTCTTTAAAATGACTTTAAAGTACTTTTGACATTATGTTTTCCCACCATGCTGCATATCACTGCCCTGCACTGAGGATGAAACTAACATATGGATGATTGAACTGACTTGTCTGTGGTTAACTTACAATTTGTCTGAAAGATATCTACATAAAAGAAAGTTTGATAATGTGGCTGCACGTGCTTGTAACCTGCATGCACTGTTCTGCAATAGAACCAGACCGGCTGGGTCTAATGCCTGATGCAGCCTCTTTCATTACCCCAGATCATTTCCCACTAAAACCACTGCGTTTCCACTGCAAGCAAATCAAGTGACTGTAAAACACTGTGCGACCCGAAACAAGCGAACACATGAACATGGCCACTCACCTGTGCGCGTTGACTGTACGTGAAAGCAGGAAATAGCCGGAGCTCAGATCAGGATAACAGTGACAGGAGTGTGTGTGCTCTGCTCGCAGCTTGGGGACTGACAGACACACACTACGTCAAACACACACACACGCACACACACACGCCACACACACCACGTGGATTCAATATCTCAGTGATGTGCGACGTAAACGCTTCGAGAATCGCAACGCAAAGTTACGCAACAAGTGCAAAGTGTCGTTATAAGTATCAAATAAGTTGCTGATCAAAGTAGATTTTCGGTTTCTCACCTTTATTTTGCCCCGTAGAGGTTTTTTGGGGGAGATTCTTCTTCTTCTTCGTCTTCCTCTTCTGGATGCACTGACAGAGAGGATCATGGGAGTTGGAGTCAATCGGGTGTTGCCTCAGAAGCAGCTTTCCCCCGTTTTCCTGAAAACAAACACACATGATCAAGTAACTTTCCTCCAATTAAAATCCGTGTTAATAACATGTTCTAACTATTTTTCATATACATGTTACAAATTTCTTCTAAATTATATGTAAAAAAAAAGAGACAACAATCTTGTTTTGCAGGCAATAAAGGGGCCCACTTATTTGCTTTGTGTAAATTAAATTTACATATGGTAAACAGACATTTTAAGCACCATAGAAATGTGTTAAATAATTTATAAATACATAAGGATGGTATTTGCAGAGGTGCTACTCGGATATTTGATCAAAACTACAATGTAAATAATGTCAGCCCTACAGATTTATCAGCAATGTGACGTTGATGCTGTTATGAAAACTTATTTTACAGAATAAAAATGCAATGCATCTATGTTTAAATTGTTTTGATTGTTTGAAGTACATCTTTGGAGTCATTGGTACCTGTTTTAAAAGTGTCGGCATCAAAATCTTTCACTCCCTCAATGCAGTACTGACACCAACAAGAATTAATTTAGATCAGGCTCTAATAAAAATACTTACTCATTATTATTTATAAAGTTTCATTTTTATATAACAGCCATGTAACCTTTTGTTCTTTTGATTTCCTAAATAACCTCTACACTTTATTCTCCTTATTTATAAGATAAGAGATAAATGTTCTTTATTGATCCCAATTTGGGAAATGATTGTATCGCAACAGCATGTCAAGAGCAAATATATATATCCTATATGTAGGAATACACAGAGGTACGTTTGCTAGTCTATTTGAAAGCTCCTGATGTTTTTAATCTTATTCTAAAAAGTGCAACTATAGCAGTAAATTAATTGAAGTGGAGTAAAATATTACAATATTTCAATCTGAAAGTATTTATTGGAGCATAAAATGTGAACACTCAGGTCAAGTGCAGTTAACTCGACACTGCACTTAACTACAAAGCTCGAGTAAATCTTATTTTCCACCGGTGCTTTTATTATCCCTTGTCCTGACAACATTCAAGCATGTTTAATCCTAATCCGATTATTCATTCCTTTAACCTTTGTCTAATAGCAGCTGATTCTCGAATGAGTCTAGAAAAAAAAAGAAAACAAGTGATGATGCTTGGCTCTTTATCGCTTTATTTTCAGCATTGTGCTTTTTTAAGCCCCCGAGATTAAAAATATCTTCATGAAGTGAGTCTTGGCCGAGATAAGAGGCAACCACAGTGAGCTGCAGATAAACAACGTGAATCAGATACTAGATATTTTAGTAACAACTCTGAATTACACAGAATCGCTGTTGTGAGAAATGATGGACGCGATTTCTAAACAGATCAGATAAATGATTTTTATCCTGGACACTTTGCCTAACGCAACTCGAGAGGTTTCTACACCTTAATAAAAAGATAACAGTGATGAAAATGTACATGGATGACGGTGAAACTACTTATTCGTCAGTTTCTGCTCCACAAAATGTCACAGTATCAGTTTTATTTCTCATATCACATTAAAAAAGCTTTTACGGTTTCAAGTCTTGAGTCCACGTGTGCCGGTGCAGTCACAACAGAGGGAGTTCGGGGGCGCTCAGGAGTTCTTGTCCGACTGCAGACTGTCGCCGGGTGAAGAGCGTGACTCCCGAGCTGTACGCTGCAGGGATCGTGATGTGCGTCAACAGGGGGCGCTCCTGCTCCTCTTCTCTGACCATCTGACTCACCTGACCTAATCGGAAGAAAAGAGGGAGACAAATAAGGGGAATGTTTGTACAAGCCCAAAAAATGATTTTCGCAAAAGTGAAATCATTCATTAATGATTTACCCTCAACATCCAGGTCTTTCCATCGCGGGTCAGACTGGCCCTCTGAGAAGCCTGACATACAGGAATCAGGCTTGAATCGCTGCAGGACGTCTTCTCGACGAATCAGCAGCACCGATTCACTGCAGAGTCGCTGGTGCACCTCGTCCCCGCTTACTGGAAGAAAGATGTGACACCGGGATGGATGAGACCGCACCAACGACAGGGGGACCAGAGTTGCCTCCTTCCCGTTACTCACCTACATCTAAAGGATTCGTCATGAAAACGGCGTTGGGCGCGACCCCGAATATGAGCTGGTGGTGCCAGGCGTCGGGCACCTCCTCCCCCGCGGGCACAGACAGCTGCAGGTTCATGGTGGCCACTGGGACGGCGCCCCTTCGGATCCAGCGGGCGAGCCACGGGATCAGCTTCACCTGCCGGCGAGGGTGAAGGTGGAAGAAGCGACCCATCACCTCGCCTTTACTGGCCTCCTCTGCTCCCGCGATAAGCTGAGCGTGAGTCGCACCTGAAAGGAAACACAGGACTTCAATATGATAAGTGAATATACATGCTTCTTTTCCACGTGCAGGAAAGGGGCTTGAGTTACACACCCCAAATGTCAAGTGTAAGAAACTGTGGAGCTGGAAAAGTTAATTAGAGCTTCTCTCCTCCGAGGGGAAATAAACCCATTGTCTCATTCGAGAGGGTCGTATCTGAAACGGCCCGCTCGGCAGTGCAACCAGCTGTCAGGCTGTGGCAGGAAGGAAGCAGCGACCACGGGTTCAAGTGGTGACGCAGCCTCGTTCGGCAGCTGCGGGTTGAGGTCCCAACCGGTATCTGTGAACCCTGAAATATATCTGCCCGTGGAGCCCGGTTAAAATATGCGTCAGTACAGGGTCAACCTTTATGTATTCATAATTTATTACCTGATGCGTCTCGGGAGAACCTGTAGGGAGTTAGAGGTCCAGACAAGTGTTTATTGCTTAATATCTGCAAGTGTAGTGAAAACAATAAAAGCAGCATTATAAAGTTCTTACCTGCTAAATGAAGCGATTTGATAATTAACTGCATCAGGACCAAGATGTTTAAGGGTGATTCATGCACATGAACTAATTCCCCAGCTCTATATAAAGACTTTACATATAATTGGAGCTTCAGATGAGAACATGTGGGTTATTGAGAAATCATCATGACGTTTTGTTGCTCGTCACAATTTACTTCTGAATTTAGTTTGAGGTTCTCAGTCAAATAAAAAACAATGGAGCCACCATATATACCTTTGAACTCACTTTGCTGAACGTGTTCATGCAGGTTTAACCTCACACAGGTGAGGACATGATCTTTTGTAAGTGAGGCCCTCGGGTGCAGTTTTGGCAGCAGTGTATGATCCGGGACATGTACCTGCTTCGCTCCGGGACAGCAGGTAGTCGGGCAGCGGTGACTCGGTCCTCCTCAGGCGAGTCTGCACACAGCGATCGGCCTCCTCGGGGGCCACGTCCACGCCGAGGGCCCTCAGCACGTCCACCACGGCCGTGGCCCCGCAGGCCGACGCTCCTATCTGCAGGGTCTGCCTCTCCAGCGCCTCCTGGAGGGACCACAGCATGGCTCTACCACCCTCCTCCTCATCACCATCATCATGAGCTCCACGAAGCTGCTCACACACTGACTCCATCTGAGAGGCTCACCTGGAAAAACAGGCTTTTAGAATTGATTTCACTTCAACACAACAGCAAGTTAAAACATGCACCGTTTCCTGAGCATCTCAAAACACGTGTTGCACTAAGTCTATGTGCAAAATTAAGCCAGAGGGACATAATGTTGCTGAAGTAAAGTATAGATTTACAATAAAATGTATATATCCGTCTAAACACACTTTAGTTCATTATAAATGAGATTGATAACCTTGCTGGCTATGCATCTTAATCCCTTGATTGTAGCAAAAGGAATAAACAGTGTTTGTGTGTTTTCTTACATAACAGAAACCGGCTGCAACAATAACATGCACTGCGCACGCGTACACCACACGTGGTTCTATCTTCTGGGGATTTGTTTGAGAGTAGGACAAGGAGACGCAGTGGCAACTGGCGCCCCCTGCTGGCCGCCTCCAGCCAGGACAGAAGGCAGAAAAGCGCCACACAACTGGAGGTGACAGAACCACAACGTGCATCATTCACAACTACAGGTACTTCGCGGTATAAAGTATATTTGTGTTGTGTGGTATTCAGCGTACATATTCTACAGGTCATGCACACAGATTGATCCACATTATTAAGGCAAAAACAAACAAATGCAAAAACTACAAAAATACTGAACGGATGCAAGAGGCTCTACCTTAGTTTCTACATTGCAAAACCCTCCACACGTTTAACACCATGACAGACAGCTTCACATTTGAGCCGATAAAGCGATAATTCACAAAGATTAACTTCACAATCCCATCCTCCTTTCAACGGTATCCAAAAAGACGGAATAAAAGATTGAGCCACAAACATAAATGTGTACAATATTCTGCGTTCCAATATAAAATGTCAAGGAAAACACTTTTTGAGCCATATCCTGAAGCCCGAGCCGATACTGCATCAACAGCTGCCGCGGGGATACGGATCCTTAAACGCTCTGCACAGATACAATCAGGAGTCTTAGCGCTTTCAAGCAACGTGTGATTTGTCGAGCTTTTGTGCAAGGCCGAGTTTGACACAGAACAAAATGCACCTAAAGCGTCTCAGCGGAGGGAGGGCGGGCGGGTGGCCCGGGGTGTTACAGATACACCAGATACACAGCTCAGGGAAGAAACTTCGACAATCGTTAGGCCAATACACAAATCAATACCAAATAAACGACCCTGAGTGCCACTTGACCTTAAACACCAACGAGCATGGACAGAATATCCTGAAAAGACAGATTCTACCTTAAAATAAATCAATTATAAAAGGTATATTTATAGACTTTTAGGAAATATGAAGGTCGTCCAAGAGAGAGATTGACAACTGTGTGCTTTCAATATGAAGCAAACTCTCCCCTCCTTACTAAGAAACAGAGACCAGCACCGCATAACTGTGGTTATAGTTAAAAAATGCCTATTAGAAATATTATGACATTTCATAAATGTCATCAAAGAGCTGATTAGTAACAAAATTTGAAATCGACTGGTCTCTTTTTAACTAAAATGACCACAAATTGTTCCCAAAAATTATAAATGGCATGTTGAAAAGATTTTTTCTTTTACATTTCACTTATTTTTAGACGCTTGGAGTCCAAAGACCGCCACAGATGCTGCTCTTCTCCCTGATGCACTCCGATGTAGCAACACTGACACTGCCAGTTTCCCATCAAGCCAAGAGATGTCAGTGTGGCTGCATCTAATGCACAGCACAGTGAGAGGAGCAGCATATGTGGCAACACAGCAGATACAGTGTGGTGTCACCGAGGTTGATGCTGGGGGGGGGGGGCAGCCTGAGGGGTGCAGTGTGTCTTTGTGTCCTGCACAGTTATCACAGGTGGACGTTGAAACTGGCGAGAGCAGGGAGCCCGGATTCTGTTCTTCACCGGAGGCAGACCAGCTCCTCAGGAGAAGTCGGAGCAGGGTTGCTGTAATCAGGATGCTGCTTTCGTCCTCTTTCCCCATTTTCAGTTTCCATTTACGAGGTCAGAAGTTTAGAGCAGGCACTTGGGAACAACACTTGATTTCATGAGGCACAAATGACATCCAGCAGTTCAGTCCACTTCGGCAATCATGTGGCAGCGGAGCCGAACGCGACAAGATCTTCAGAAATGTAAAACATCAAACATGAGAATGGGGGGGGGGGGGGGGGGGGGGGATGTGATATCAGAGACTTTGATCAGGATATGATTGCTGCTGCCAGACGAGCTGGTTTGAGTGTTTTCCAAAAAAATGGCTGATCTCCAGGGATATTCACACAAAACAGGCTCTAGTTTTTGCTCAGAACGGCGAGAAAAACAAGACAAAAAACATCCAGTGAGCGGCGGCTCTGTGGCTGGAAACGCCTTGTTGATAGAAGAGGTCAGAGGAGGGCTGGTTAGAGCTGACACAAAGACTTGTCCGTACAGCTGCCCTGAGCAGAAAAGCCTCTCAGGATGCACGACGCGTCCAAGCTCGAGGCGGATGGGCTACAACAGAAGAAGTCAGGTTACACTGCTGTCAGCCGAGAACAGAAATCTGTAGCTGGAGTGAACACGAGCTCATAAACACTGGACGGTAAAAAGACAGGAAAACAAAGTCTGCCGAGGTGAATCTGGACTCCGGTTCTGGCCTTATAATGCCAGAGATTGCCGCATGTTATAATAGGATATTTTCAGATATGAACTCCAGAAGATATCCGGACTATCCAGAGTTTTCCTTTGGCATAAGAAGGAGCATATGCATATGCAGCAGGAGAGGTCAGGACAATATCCGGAACATTCAGGCAAGGGGTGGTTGAGAGCAGAGGTAGAATACACCCTGTGTTAATGTGGTGTTCCTAATAATGTGAACAGGGCCAAGCAAGTCAGGGCGTTACACAATGAAACCTGCAGGTGCGAAAAGAGACACGAGAGTCCACAGAGGAACCAAATGAATGAAAGATTTAAAGAGTTTTGGTTTAATTCAGAAAGTCTAAGCTCGGCCTTGATCTCCCCACAGTAACTCTTATCCGCACTGATCCGTGATCAGGAACATCAATCCTGGTTGGTATTCATCTCACCTCCCCCTTCCTCCGCTGCGGTGGAGCGACGGCTGCTGGAAGTTCTGCAGGAGGAGAGTGATTAGAAGTGACTGGGCTCTCCGGGCGCGATCCAGCGGCCTGCGTGAAGCATGCCAAACGAGGAGGAGGAGGAGGAGGAGGAGGAGGAGGAGGGGGGGGAGTCTGCACATGTCAGGGAGGCTGCGTCAGAGTCTCAGAGGCAGCCTTCACCTCAACATCCCCTTTTCTGAAGTGCAAGCGATGGAGCGCGGTGTTCTTTTTGTAAAGGCTCGGTGATTAGTCATCACACCCGTCAACAAATATGTTTTGTGTTTCAAAAAACAGACGCTCTGTTTGCTGAGAGGGAAATGATTAATGTGGAGACTGTGGACACGAGTGTTGAGGCAAAGGGAGATGTGCAAATAAGTTGAAGGTAACTGAGCGGAGGAAAGAATCAGCGGCTCTTTGCACGAATGAGATCGAGGCTGTGTTGGCGTGACAAGAAAATATCACAATAGAAATAGAGGAATAAAGACAAGCAGCATGATACGGTGGTGTGTTTGGGGGGGGGGGGGGGGGGGGCTCTCTGCTCCCATACCTTTTTCAACAGGTCAATTTGTCCACGTCTCTGAGGCATGAAATTCATTTGTGAATGTACGGAACCTTGTACCTATTGACACAGCATTAATATTTAACGGGGCATTTCAGTGGTTATTGACTCTGACTTCACGAACACGCAGGAAATCTGTCCCTCGCTAGAAAAAGTGTTAGTTCTCCTCTTTCTTATATTTTCTCAATAAAACAGATACGTTGTTCCCCCACCTCAGCCCTGAAGTGAAGATAAGAACGTCTCTCCACTCCTTAAAAGTCGAGTACATCTGTACCCATCTACGAGAACGGAGGCTTGTGGAACTGTTTCCCGATGGTGGACGTCCAGCAGGAGCGTCCGGGAACCTCGAATCCTTGAGTCTCTAACACATCAACAACAGTGCACTCTCCTTACCCATGATGCCTTGCATTCTCCTCTTTTTGAACACATTCAGCTCTTAGTACTTACTTCACGCTCTCGTACCGCAGCGAAGCTTTCATGTTGTCCCTCAGTTGTGAGTCACTCTAGGTAAAAGCATCTGTAGAGGGACAAATAACATAGGTTTAACACAAATACAAAATAAAAGATGAGCAACCATGACAGAAAGAGTTCCCACCGCTTTCCAGCTACGACGCTTTCTGAGGGGAATAAAACAAGATATTTGATGGAGGAAAAAATGAAATTTGTCGGAGTGACCTTTTCTAAAGGAAAATATCGGCTGCTGAGGAACAGACTGCTTCAGATACTTTGCTTGTGAGACACCTCCAGTGGATCTTTGGTCTGAAACGGAGGCGGACGCCTCTGAATCACCAACCAAGCTCTTACTTTTTACAGTCGTCATTCTCTGGATGCATCGAACATTGTCGGCACATACCGATCTGTTTTCCAATATCTTTACGTCTGTTGAAGTGCACAGCTGGAGGCCATTCGAGATTGTTTTTCCCTCCATTGCACGGCGCCTCTCCTCGAGAAACATCTCATTTGTCTGTCTTCGAGCGAACCTCCGGGTCACGGTGGATGTTAAGTCATAAACATTCTTGTAAAAAAAAAAAAACATAAGAGGAAACGACAATCAAGAGGAGGTGTTCTATGTAAAACAGCATCCTGGTTAATCCTGTGATCTTTACCATCATGGCAGGAAACGGGGAGACAACCCTGTTAGATGTGCGCAGGCCTGTGGGCGTCCCATTGGAATAATATGGGAAGCCGAGTCTATTTAAACACTATCTCCATGACCTCTGTGCGCCGCAGCTCTGCAGGGATCGACAGGATTAACCGGCGCCTCTCAGGTAAGCTGAATCATAATAAACAGCGGCGACGCTTTTGAAAACACCCATCACAGCACATTAGCATTGAAATGAGGCGGCGGGTATGTCAGGGAGGCAGCGCTGGGTCACGGAGACAAACGCTGAACGCTGCCAGAAGGGACCTGCGCACACACTCGGCTGTCCCCTCCACTGCCTGCTACGCCCACACTGCTAATGTCAATAGTGTGAACATCCTGGCTCTTTTCCAGAAGAGCCGCCGTTCAATTTCTATTCCGGCGCTGGAATGAGAATCAACCTGAGCCCTGCTTTATTTTATGCACTACATGCATGGCACTTATTGCATATGCAGTAAAATGTAAGGGTTCCTCGCAGAGCCGTGAGGTCTGGGAGATTTATACTTCTTCACTTCATCCGGTTATCAAACATTTCTTGCTGTTACCTCACCTTTATGTGGGCCATTACAGGCGGAGAGCGCCAGCCTGTCCAGCGAGTGTCCGCCATCCCCTGCTGGGCAAGCGCTTCCAACGGTTAAGTGCATTCATAATCACACAACCCATTTATGTCTCAGCGAGAACAGCGTTTATGTCTTTTTTTGAACATGTATTGTGCTTTAGGACTCCGGGAAGTGTCCAAGCCACCTACAGGGTTATATCACGGTCTGCTGCCGCTAATTATAATTACAGAGTGAAACATAAATGGAACCCGAGATGCAATGCTACAGCTCAGATGTAAAAAACTAAAACCTAGTTTTTTAAATTTTTTATTTAAAAAGCCATCAATGGCGTATTCTCTCTAGTGAATACCACATGGCACAAATGGTCCTTTAATGGTAAAACGGTTTTGAATGGTATCGTCGCAATAATACAATTTAATGTAGCCAACGGGGAGGTGTACAAACAAGATTCATGGGTTTGTTCCATTGTTTCCATTTGATCTGGTCACTTTTGGTTTCATATTGTCGAAATCAGTTTACAATTGTATCGCTAAATATTTTTGCAGAGAAAAAAAAAGTCTTTCAGTTTGAGTAGAGAAAATGTGTTAACTGGTTCACAGTTACTTCCTGATGTCGTATCACCATCAGCAAAATGAACGTCCTTATCATTCGTTCATTATCTCATCGGGGGTGACGACCACAAGCAATCCCCCAAGTTGTTTATTGACGTCTCAAGCTCCTGCAAATTGTTCAGATCACCTCTCAAGGCCAAACTGAATTTGAATCGGTGGCACCTTTCACAACCGGGTTTTTGGTACGGACTAAAAAAAGGTCCGGATCAAGCACAGAAGTATATTCAGAAATCCTGCATCTACGAGCCTCTATATTGCCTCATACGGGAATAAATTATTTTAATCATAAATCAATCACTTTCAGCTACAACTTCCAGAAATGCGTCTTTCACTTTGGATGCTGCGACGTGTTTTATTACTGTTTTATAACGTCCGATGTGAAGCTCTTCTTTGAGCGCGTGTGTGGGTGATGTTGGAAAAAACATTATTGCTCATTATCACGTCAAACCAGGATCGGATTCGGCTGCCGCCTCTGCTCACGACTCAAGGAACGCACGTCCACGCCGGCTGAGGAACGCTATACATCATCACCCAGC
Organism: Platichthys flesus; assembly: GCF_949316205.1. Classification (NCBI taxonomy): domain Eukaryota; kingdom Metazoa; phylum Chordata; class Actinopteri; order Pleuronectiformes; family Pleuronectidae; genus Platichthys; species Platichthys flesus. The sequence goes on from NC_084966.1 coordinate 7,922,222, forward strand.
CGCAAAAACAAACTGTCCTTGGCAGATAATGTTCCATGGAGTTGCTCGAGCCCCGCTGATTTTCTCCCTCTGCGAGACATTTGTCAGGTTTCTCTGACACCGGGACAATTTCGGCTCCTTGCTCGTATATCACAACACAGACGGTGGCGCGTTCTTTTCTAAAGACGTCAGCGCTGACACTCCGAATCACACATGTGACATTCACAAAGCGAGCAGAAAAACTTTCCATCTGTTTGACTCGCAGCCCCCCCGCTACCGGCCTGACACGGCCCCTCACACACCGATATGTCAGACGTGACTGAGAGGTGCTCTTTAGGCTCAGACACCTGAATCAGGCAGCCTGGCGTTAGCCCCGTGATGTCCGCTGTGGTAGCTGTCACGATTGCTGAGCGTCTCCACAACAGAATGCCACTTTCCCCCGCTCCGTTCCTCCAGACCCCCGCAGCTCGGGGCTGCAGTTTAGCTATCAACCTCTGACATTTATCAGCTTCCCTTCAACCCCCGGCTCATCCGAGATGCCTTGCCGCTATCCGGGGAAGAGGTGGTAACAGTTCAGGGCGGTGTGAGGAAGGTTTTTATGGGGGACGGTGGATCAGTCTCCTGTTTTATCTGCCTTTGGCTGGGAGAGCTTGCCAATCAGGTCAGTGGCAGAGGGTGGACTTGGGAGACAAGAGCCAAAAGATGCGGTTAACCAGCAGCCCGCACCAGCTTAAGCATAATCCAGATGTGGGATGACATATGGAGAAATTCCTGTGTGGGTTGATTTAAGGTCAGTGAGTTTTTGAAGATGCTGCTACTCAGGCCAGATGTCTCCTGATTCCCCCCCTCTCTGCCCGGTCAGTCTCCTCTATTTACTCGCCATGGGAATTACTGATGTTCTAAAAAGAGATTTTAGAAGCGTCGCTTTAGAGCTGTTTCATCACTCCGTCTGCTCTTTCTTCCTTGAGGAGTGCTCATTGTTCCGAAGTGATTGGGCCTTAAAAGGAGCACACACTCTCTACTCCACTCTGTTCACTTGTGTGTGTGTGGGTGTGTGTGTGATTGAGAGAGAGCGAGAGCCAGAGGAAGAAGGAGAGCGAGAGGGTTTTCAAGGGCCCATCTCCAGATCTAGAACCAATTTCTATGCAAATGCTATGACCTGATATGGAAGAAGCTACCATTGTTCGCCGTGGACAGGCAGGGTTGGCTTAAGGTTGTCGAAAACACCCAAGAAGCTGAGCGGGTCGACGCGTAGGAAAAAAACAAAGCACGCGCTCATATTACCTGAGCTGGCGAACTCGGTGTGCCGTGCATTTCAGCGCGGCCGGAATCTACTGCCGGGCGACACTTTACACGACCGTGACAAACAGTCGCGGGGGGAGAGTCGCGCCTCGGAGGAGGAAGCTGGGTAACTGATCATGAGACTGCAGGGAAATGTTCCTCTGAGCCAACAGGGCTGAGGCCTGGGCGCTCATATTTCTTGCTCACTGCAAGGGGAGCCCCCCCCGCAGCATTATCCAGGTAACAAATATCACTGTACGGCTCCTTGTAGTTTCTCTCCAAAGAAGCATCTTTAATCAGGCGCTACGGGCGACACCGAGCCGAACCCGTGTGGCGCTGCTGCTGTTGACCTATTGTTGTTGTCTGAAAAATAGCGTTAGAGCGGCCGAGAGAGCAGAATTGCATCGGTGCTACACTTCTGGGCCATATCAACCATGAAAGTGGAAGAGAGTGGAGCTCCAGGATTTTTTCAAAAGAATATATAAATAGACGGCAAAGGATTTGCTAAGAGATTTGCAGCCTCGCATTTTCATTCACTCGCCGTCCTTCACCGCTCTCACATGCCCACTCGCACAACCACACACACGCACACACGCAGTGGGAACTTTGTGTGACTAGAGAGAAGTGGGATGACCCCTATTTCACTTATGTGTTCCTGGATGAGTTCAGACACTGAAGGGAACGTAACCAACCTCGCCTGCAGCACTGGCAACGCGCTGCCCTGCATTCGTTATATGTGTGATTCCGATTTTAGCAAAAAGACTACCTCTGGGTCCTCTGTAGGGGGAAAAAGGCCACATCGCACCTTCAATAAAGTATTCCTTATCACTATGCAAACATGCACCGGAGAAAAGTTCTGTACTCTTGCCATCGTCGCAAGTGAGAGGCGCCAACTCCTCCAGTTAATTACATGCTCAGATGGTCTCACTGACACATGGTACTGTAGATCAGTGGTACTCAAAGTCCCGCTTAGGGGCTACTTCCAGTCTGTGAAAGATTTCTGAGAGGCCCTTGAACGTTTTCCAGGATGAAACCGACTCTGTCCTGAGCCGGCGAAACCACCTCCGCCTTCGCCAAGATGACAGGATCCATAATTAATGTTTAATAACTTCATCCACAGTTCCAGTGTTTTTATTGCCGGTATGAATCGGCCCTCCCTAAAGAGGGGCAGGTCTCAAGTCATTATGCCCGGAATTATTTTAACACCCTGCTTTCTTTTACTTTTAAACATAATGAGGCTCATATTTGTTTGAGGGCTCTCCTCTTGTAAAAAAAAAAAAAGAAAAAAAGAAGATCAGGAGCATGTTCAAAGACTCAACAAACAGCTCAGACTCAGCGCAAACAATTTCCTATTTGCACTTCTATTGAGCTATATTCATTTTAGAGTTTTGTTTTCGAGCACTCGTGAATAAAGGTTGAATATTTCCTCTCATTTAAGTTCTGTTTTGGCCTCCATCAGCTCGTGAGGGAAATATCGGGCTCTGTAGAAGCTTCCATGTGGAAATCACCACGAGCAATATCTGTCACATAAATGTTTTTTGATATCACAAATATGAACTATTTGGGCCCAACTGATTCATATACTGAGAATGGGGAGTAAAGACATATGAAATTACTTTTTTAAAAGTGATATTTTACAGTTTGACCATAAACTTTGTCATAAATAAGTACAAATATAAATGAGAACACACGTACAAGTCAATTAACAGAACTAGTCATACCAGCGACTAAATACTGATCCGTGGAAAACATTTGTGCAGTGTTAGTGGCACGCCCAGATGAGCGGAATCCCATTTAATGTCATGTTTTGAGAAACCCAAACAAATAACAGAGAAGCATTAGAGCATAAAGATAAAGCGTGAAACGTACTCTGACACTTTGAATGTGGATTTTAGATAAAAACCCTGACTTGTCCATGGAGAGTAGATTGGATTAACGGAGACAATTATAGAGAGGAGGATGAAAAGCACATTAAAAACTCAAATACAAGGTGACGCATTTACCAAGCAGCGTAACACGCAATACATTTTCTGCATTATTTTAGAAAAGAGGCACAAAATGCCAAGTTGACATGCACTTAAAGTTTGGCTAGTTAAAGCTGATAATTATAATGGCTTAATATTGAGTTTGAAAAAAAGCCTCTCCATTCATGTCCTTCATTTTCCTGTCCCCTTGATTGACTTGACATTAATAGGGTATGGTTGACGACTTAAGACTGTCATTGTACCTTTGGGTACTTGTTCTTTCGCCATAATGACAGAAATCCAATAGACAAATGTCCTTTCTCGCCAAGTTAAAGAAGAGATCCACGCGTTTCTGCTCAAATGTAATGTGTTCCTTTTGGGGGGTTATGCCCGACCCCTGCAAACATGTCATGGACATTCAGTAGAGGAGAAAACACAAGTCCATACATCTTCATTTGCAAGTAGAATCAGTTTCTGGGAAACTGACAAGCAAAACCTTTAGAGGGTCTTTATTTCTCAGTTTTACCATGACTGCTCCTTTAGTTTCTTCATAATATTTTGGCTCCCTGTTTAAAGAAAAAAAGTGTGACTTTGAGGATATTAGTTTACTGCCAAGAATTCAAAGATTGTAGTAAAAATACAGCTTTACCAATGTGCAGAGGACTTAAAAGACCTCTCGTCCACATTGACTTAAAGGTTGAAAATCCTAAATTGATTTAACAATAAGTGAAGATCCTATGATGTGATCGAATGCTCCAGGGCAGCTACTGAATGGCTCAAGAGCAGCTCTTCACGATCTTTGAAGCTCCACTTATGCAGCCAGGAAGTTTTCAAAGGGCGGAGAAAAAGAACACCTGAGCAAAATCAATGATCATGTGGCATGACTGAAAGGTCCTTAACGGCCACTAATTGGCCTTTGAGCACCTGATGTTTTCAAAGTCAGTAATTAATTCTGAAGCTCCACAAAGCAGATAAGAACATGGACAATTGAGCAAAGTCATGATCTTTTTATATAGTTCAATGCCCCAAAAAAGTAAATTGACCTTGTGGTTAGGGTTTATCCAATTGTTTGAATACAGTTCATTGCGTGGAACCATTATCACTCACAAGAGCAACTATCTGGTAAACTCTTAAATTAAAGAATGAATGAAAAAAACGTTGGAAACGGAAAATCACCACTTGATCGTTCACCATCTCCGTATATCTTTTAAATCTGCTGCTGTCAATCACTTTGCCCGTCAGAGTCTCCTCTACCCACGGCTCAAAGAACAAACCCCCCAAAAAATGACGCCATAGCGATGGCTAATGGCGGTTTCTGAACCACTCGGCGCTGTTAACCTCATTTCATTCTCAGGGTTTAATGAGCATCACAAGACTGAAACCTCTCAGGGTGCTGCTGAGATCCTTGGCTCAGTGGAAGATTGCTGGGGGCTCTCCCTCTCCCAGCTGTGTCCCTTTCTACTCTCTAGGTGTCTCATTACGGAGGAGCAGGACCAGGTGGGGGGGGGGGGGGGGGGGGGGGATGAGTCTGCTGGAAAACCCACCTACGGACATTTCTCAACTCTCTCTTCTTTAGTTCTGTCATCAGGCCGGACGTGGAAGTCATTTCAATTGAAACTAGAGAAAGAAAATACATCAGTTGATGTATCCCGCACGTAAATAGATTAATACAAAATATATATTGCCACGTTAGGAATGGCAAGGAAATGTAATTGAGATGGTTAAACTATAAACCTCATTATAAAACAACTAATTTTTTCAGTTTTTCCATTGTGTTATATTATTGGTGTTCTTAAAAGATAAAAAGTCCAAAGTACTGAAACCCCTTGCAGGCCAATATTTATTGTCACACAACATCACATCCCCCATATTTGAATAACACACATTTGATGGCTTTTAAAGTCATAAAGGCACGGGAAGAAGGTTTGAGGAAATTGATGTGTTTTTTAAACATTAGAGCCTTAAAAGCTTTTCAAGTAATAACACTAATCAAAATTAGGAACCTGAATTTGAATAGCAGATCTTACGGCTGCACAACAGCACTACTAAGAACACTGAATCAAAGAGACGCGTAAGAAATACAAGTGCACGACACAAGCACTCAACTCAAGTGAAGACAATCACTGGAATCAGTTATTTTCCACTGCTGGTAATGATTATCTTCCCTTGCTATCTGTGCAAGGATGCTGCACAAACAGGAAGCACAGCACCACCTCCATTTGACATACTTACAGACTGCCAATGCAACACACACACACACACACACACACACACTTATTCTTGACTTTGGTTCTCGTCTATAAAAAAGAAATGAGGTGGCCGGTGGCCTGGTGAGTATAGACACCTTCCCTTATCGGAAAGGTCACAGGTTCTATACCAGCCGACAGCCAGTGTGGCTCCATCAAAAGCCATTTATCCTCTCCGAGTGTCCTTCAGCAACTCATGAACCGGCTCCCGCTCACCCACTGCCACTCCAACCGACAGCTACATATCTTAAAGGCAAAAACATTTAAAGCGCAGAAATGAGAACCGGCAGGATACTGTGACACATCTGAATAACACTCCTCAGAGTTGACGGCCGTGTATTCTTCAATTTATTTATTCACTGGGACTTAATAGCATCAGCATATCCTCACCGCAACACTTGTGTGTACCAGAAAAAAAGAAGGAGGATAAAGCCCGTGGTCTCTGCAGGACGCACCAAAGCGCTCTTGCGTGCACAAGAATCCACTTCAATCGACTTGTTTGTTCGAGGTATTCATCAAATGTCAGCCGCTTTTTTACAAAGTATAATCAGTCTCCGTGTGAATTATGCAGGAAGAGAAAAGTCCAATAGTTCTCCTGCCGGTCAATGTCGTATCCACTGACCCACTTTTATGCTGCGGCGGCTGTGGCGACTCATTTTCTTCAAAGTGGGAAACCAGCGGGAAGGAAAACCAGTGCGACAACAGACTCGAAAGCATGTTCCCTGTAACCAAAGGCAAATTTAGAGGCTGTATCTCAATAATGACAGGTGAACGATCAGTCAGGGCCCGGACATTGAAACCCTGCAGCCGGAGCCTAAAGAGTCCAATCGTTGCTACTGTATGCTACTTAGCCGAGTTGTCAGAGCGAGATCAGTGATTCCATTTTCTCAGCCGGCCTCCTCTGTGACTTGTGAAGGGAGTGTGTGTGTGTGTGTGTGTGTGTGTGTGTGTGTGTGTTTGGGCAGAGGGAAAGTGGCGGCCGGAGAGAGAAACGGCACCAGAGCAGAGCAATGTGAAGAAAAACTGTTTATGATCCCCTTTGTGTGAGGTCACGTTCTTAATTAACTCCCAGCTCGGGAGGATTTGAGTCAAGGTCTCCAGTTGTGTGTAAATTGTTTTATTTGGAGTCTGAGCGAGAACCTTCTCTTCCCTCGTTGTTTTTTCCTCTCTTTTGACACGCTGTCAAATGAGGCTGCATCGGAGACCCGGGTGAATCCTCCGCCTGCTCGCGGCCTTAATGCACTGCAGCGTTGAAGCGCAGTGGGAGCCGGCCCTACACGTCGGCCATGCTTCAGATTAAACACCGTTATTATTAATCCCGAAGCCGCTAATAGAATAGAATAAAGTGCCAGTTGCCAAGAGACTGTGCTGTGCTTTATATGTGGAGAGGCTTCCTGAGAGAGAGAAGAATGGGGCTTATTCGCTGTGAGCACTGAAGTGAGGAAACACATGGGGGACATTCGAGGGGGTTTTGTTCCAAAGCGAAGCGACTCTTTTTCTGGACAAACCATAGTAATATTTCCCCTCAAAGCTAAATCATCTGATTCCAGTTCAACACAATAATTCATTGAAATCTGGGAGCCTTTGCTCATTCAAAGCAATTCCATTAAAGCCAATACGGTTCCAGCTAATGACTTCATAACTTAATTGTACTATACACGCATTTTTTATCTCGATCAAGAACTGCTGTCGAATCACGATTGACTCATTATCCTCTGTGAAATGATTATACGCCTTTTTCTCTTAATAATAGTGAAAATTTTTGTTAGAAAAATACGGCAGGAAATGAGAACATTTCTGTGGGAAGGTTTTTTTTTGTCTTCGTGAGTTTTCATATAAATTGAGAGAATATAAAAACTGCAGTTGTCCGCCTCCGCTAACCAGTACAATCTTAATTCACTTTTTTCCCCCAGGCAAATGAGGAGGGCAGGACTTTTGACCATTGAAATCGAACAAAGTAAATCTTTGAGTGTAAGTGATAACTGGTCAGAATTTGAAGATATTCCCTATGGACACACTTGAGGTCACAACATGCAAGGTCACTGTGAACTTGACCCTTGACCGGCAGAGAAATATCCTCGAGGTGTCTGAGATGCTGCAATCACAAGAACAAAAACCCTTTGGCCGCCAAATTCTAATCGTTCATCCTCGAGTCCGAGGGAAGTTCAAATTCCCTAAAGGGGTTAAGATATCGTGTTCTCGAGAATGGAGTGGACAAATCCTTTCAAACATTTCGACACATTGTCTAAAAGGCTAAATTGAAAATGTATTTATTTTTTAACATCACTTTTGTTCAATAATATTTTATTAACATTTTAACATTTTACAGTGTGAGGTAATGGTGCGACAAGAGTTAAATGCAGAAACACAAGCATTCCTCCTTTTATGGTTAGATTTAAAGAGTGATGTGTTAATATCTACCTACAGGGCTACAGAGCCTTGACGGAGCAGAACAGGCTTCACAGTACATGTCTGCTGTATTATCATATATAATATAACTCAGAAATCAGCAGTGGGAATCGGTGGATGGCTGCTTGATGGGACACGGATTGTTCCTTATATGGAGTCTGATGGGATTATATTTGCATTTCATAGTGAAACAGCACTCCTTAAAGTGCCTATTAACAAGTGCCACAGTTGTTGCTGTAAAGATGGTTTCAACGTTCGGATCTACGTGTTAAATGAGGACAATGTAAAATACGAGCTCCATTTATCCCAGTAGAGTTTTTCTTCTAGGTTCTTACAATCCGACCAATGAGTCCTCTTTTCATCAGCCTGTCACCAGACAGGGTTTGATTAACGAACACAGCCAATGGTTATGATCAACAAACCCCGCAAAGCGACAATACGTCTATTCAATCAGCCCGCTCTGCCGCTTTCACACCCGACACGCCCCTGTGAAAAGGGTCCAATCAGATCGGCTTGATTTGGAAATGGGGGGATTGTTCTGCAAGGTGACGGTAACAGATTCACCAGTGAATCAGAGATTGCTTCGACTTCCTCAGGAGACGCTTTGCAATCAGGAGATGCTCCGACAGAACACCAGGCACATCAACGTGACAGACACGAGCTGCAGTTTCCAAGACGACACGACAGCCTGTGACACTTTCATACTACCGACTAATATCTGTTTGATTTTCTCCAGGACTTCTAACAACCTCTACGACTTCTGACTTAAAAAGCAGACACAGCGGCGTGCAGAGCAGTGGGAGCTTCAATGAAAGTCTACGGTAGAGACAAATTAACCACTGCCTTGCCTTTATGTCATGTTTGCTTAAGACAGGGAGAAAGTTAAGGGTGAAAACTAATGATTTTTATAGATTAAATTGCCTGTTATTTTTTCAATTCAATAGTAAATACTGGAAAAAGCTAAAGGTCTTGTTTTATTCTGTCAAACAGTCCAAAAACCAAAGATATGTACCCAAAATTTGATTATTTTGTTTAGGGATCATTCGATTAATCTTTGCAGTTCATTTGGGGGAATGAATTTGGTATTTGTGGTAAAATTAGATAAAAAAGGTACAAATGCTTTTTCAAGAGCCCATTGGATTATGTCTGTCCTTACAGCCTTACAGCACAGGTAGTATCTCTTATGGGAAGGATGTTTTTTGTGTCAGCCATAGATGGAATTAATATCTGTGAATATAACGAAACTTTGTGTATTTTGTTTTGAAAAGGTTCTTCTTTTATAGCACAACAACTCCATTACAGTGGTGGTGAAGCATTCGCGGATAAACGCATCTCAGTTGGGATGCCCCAAATCATTCATCCCCGGCATGAAGAGGTTGTTGACTCTGCAGCGCTCCGACGATCCAACACGGGGGCAGCCCACTCTCTCTGCGAGGCGCCGGTGTCTCATAGCCAGCCTCGGAGGGGGGGGGGGAGGAGGAGAAGAAGGAGGTGGTGGGGTGGTACTCGCAGTTTCATTCTTGACCTGTGACTCGCATCCGGGGACGGTATGAAAACATGCAGCTAAAGAGATTGGCTGGGAGGCAGAAAGTTGCCCCATCGGGAGAGGGCGATAGTGAACTCTATTACGGGGGGTGCGATTGAAAAGGGAGAGAAGCATCGAGGCGCCGGGCGCTGAACGGAGATCAGAGGCTGAGGGAGGATTATGGAAGTGACATGGTGTCTAAACGATAGTATTAAGTGGCTGCGGGGGGGGGGGGGGGGGGGGGGGGGGGGCAAATGCACACTAACAGACAGGGGTGTTGCAACAGGGTAAAGAATTCAAAAATGCCTGCATATATCATTTCTATATTAAAAGGAACGTTTGAAGATTGGAGAATTGTGATTGGTCGACAGATTCTCCAACTGCCTGGAAAAAGTCGTCAATGAGCACAACACCAGGACCGACAGAAATATGAATTGGTTTGAACAATGTAGGGCCCCCTCCCCCGGGTCCTTTTGCCTGGGCCCCCCCCCCCAAAGTCTGTTGAAACGCTCCATACATCCTGCAAACAAGTAGCTTGGTCAATTTACTTCACACAGCTCAGTCATTCTAACTGCTTAATTGCCATACTTTAATTACTTTGCTATCGCTTCGCCCCAGGTACCTTACATTTCTAACTTTGGATTTTAATCACATGATCCTTGTCGAAGAAATTACTCCCCCCCCCCCCCCCCCGTTAAAGAAGAATCCACCTAAAACCAGTATTAACATATAATAAGTTAATTTCTAAAATGGCGACAATCTAATTCAGGAAAAGATAATGAGTCGGTATCAGTAAATTATTGAGTTCCCAGCAGGTTCAGTTGGAAGTAATACAGATAAGTATCAAGAGTTGTTTTGACCTAATGATATTCATCTTTTTTGCAGAATTGCAGCAGTTAGTCACTTTTCTGATTTCTTATAACTTTTTTATTTTCCTGCTCTTTTTTATTTACTAAAGCTGCGTTTCAGAAAGATGTCCATCCAGTCAAATTATAAAAGTAAGCAACAACTTTCTACCATGTTCTTTACGATGATTGTAGGTACTCAAGAGCCGCAGACAGCACTTGGCTAACCGCGGCAAAGTAACTGTAATTACAGTAAAGTGGTTTTTTTGCTTTGCTGCAGAAGGCTGGTAAACATTCAAGCCTCACCGCGTGAGACATGAAATAAGAAGAGTGGTTGTTAAAGGTCAAAAACTGTTGATGTTGGTTTGAAACTTTTTTGTGTGCGTAATGATTTAAACGGTGCAATCTGTACCAACTCTATATTTAGTTATTTAAAATGTAAATGTGACTCAACAGTAAGGATTTAAAATCAAATAAATGAGGCATTCTATACTTTTCATTCAGAAAAAGTCTAGAAAGTAGCTCTACAGTCGAGGTTAAAGCTGAAAAGGATTTGAACCTATATGCACTGCTGCACGGATAGAGAAATGCATCTGTGTGTAGTCATCACATTACATTCATTTAGCTTTTGTCTGAAGTGACTAAAAATAAGTGCATGCAAAACAGTGTGTGTACGAAGCAGTCAATTGTTAAACCTAATTTGTTTTGAATGGAGCACAGAGTTTTTAAAGCTACATTAGATACCTTGTTTCATTTGCTTTAAAAAAACAAACTGAACAAACATAATGAAATGACTTAAAAGCTTTTGATTAACTCCCGTAATGGATGCAGCCGCCGTCCAAAACTCTTTTGAGAAGCATACAGTAAAGTCATTAAGGTAAATAATTAAATACAAACGCTTTTCAAAGGCTGGAGCAACAACTCCACTGCTCAGTCACGGAAACGCACATAATTAAAAAGGCAGTGCATGGAGGTGCTGCTCTTCCAAGAAAATTGTAAAAGGTACTTGGATTAAGGAGTTTCTTTTGCAGAGCGTTCTTTCAAGTATTCCAAAATAAAAAGAATCCTGCACAGGAGGAGGTGAATTTGTGCTTCCAGGCCTGACGGGTACAGAAACGCAGCACACAAGTGGAGCTAGTCTCCTCCGGATCTTTTGTTTACTCCCTCGGCTCCGATTTGATTACCAATACGGAGCTAATGTCGCATTGGCCATGTCAGTCATTTGTCACGCGGCGGCGGCAGGTCAGATTTCCTGTCTCCCTAAAGAACGTGCAGGGGGCTAGATCCGTACACCGGCTCCGTGTCTATACATCAACTCCCGGCTCCTCATCTTGTTTCGAAATGAAAGTCTCTATTATTGATTTTGGCTCCGACTATACATCTGTCTCCAATTTGTGCCCCATCCCTCCATGTCTGAAGCACACTGTATTAAAACAACTATCCATCTCAAGGCCTTACTCACTGTCTGTGCTTGAGAGGGAACTTACAAGTTGTGCCAGTGGGTGGCTGAGAAGGTGTGATCGGTTGTATTTTAACACTTTTTCACCCCTCACATAATTTAGAAAGTCTTCACGGCCTCAATTTAATGCAAGAAACATTTATCTAACATTTTCTTACACGTTACCTCTTCTCTGGAAATGTGGCTAAAGCAGAAGACGCTTTATTCCTTTAGAAACATCACCAATCGAGATCAGAAAGCTATAGATGTCTCAACTCCAACCTCTTTATTTTAACTTAAGACGTTTATGTTAATATCAACATAGAATATTCTGCTCTGATGTTCAAGCACCAGCCAGTTTAAGCACTGGGGCCTTTTTGCATGTTCACTCACCTCTCACTATATATTGTTAACATGATCTAAAAGGCGGATTCATTCCAGCTCTTCCTGTCGAGGGTGAATCTACCGTGCACACCCTGGGACATCCAGGCCTACCGAAACTGTGTGTACACTTTTCCCCCTCGTAGAAAAACAAGACAAGGATTTATTTATTGATTGAAGTGAGCCCCGAAAACAAGAGAGGAACTCTTCGGCTCTGTCCGTGTTCGACATGAGGGGAAATTTTGACTGACTGAATGGAACGAGCCGCACAGTGTAAGGTCGGGGGGAGGCTAAATCCAGCTATGAGCTCAATGCGGTGCATATGTGTGAATGGATTTGTTAAAAGGCATCATGGATGTTAATATGTAATTAGGGAGTAATGGAGAGTTTTTATTGTAGTTTATTTTTATATCACTGTGGACTATAGACCATAGACTGTTTATAATAATATACAGTGCGAATACAAAAACGCGGCCGTCTTGCATCGACAACTTCATATGGAGCCACAATCTGCAATCAGGGGATGGAGCCGCAGAATCAAGGAGCCGCCAGTGCACATGCTCAACCAATCGCGTGCGAGTCGCGAGACACTTCACTTAAAGAGCCGTCACGCCAGCCATGTTTATACAGAATCTAGTTGAATCCAGCAATCTCCTCAAACCCCCTTCACATGTCTGTCAGCTCTGTTGTACCTGCTGGGGTAGAACACACGGGCCCTACTGTCACTTTATGACATGTGACAGTAGGTCTTAATGGTAACGTGCTCAGTCTCACTTACGTTCGTCTCTCGATGCTGTAGGTAACACTCTCATTTCTGCTGTCAATCAAAATACCTGCTGAGAATCTTTTCTTTTACTTGACTGAACCCACTTAGCGCCTGCATTGAGGCCTATTCATCCATAAGTGACACCCTTGTACCTATACCTGGTATTTAAGGGTAAGTCCATTACAGCAGTGCACAATGAGAAGGAGTGTTTTTTTTTGTTCTTTACTTTAGACAGTCAGGTTAGCACTTTTCTTTTTCTGGTAAGCTACTCTGTAGGTCTATATTTAACATGCAACAAAACAATGAAAGTGTCATTAGCATTCTCTGGCTTTTTCTCGTGTCAAAATGTTTCTTTAACATAGGAGACAAACTGAATGGATGGACAATATAAAGCTTTTTTTAAAGGGTTGCTTAAGTGGAAAAAAAGAGGATTCAAGAATAAAAGCAAGAAAAAATGAATTAATATTAAGAAATATTAATTATTCCAATTGTTAAGTTGTGATTTATAAAAAAATTCCAATATTATGAGAATAGCACCCACCCTGCATTGAAATGAGGAAGGTGGAGCGTGCATATATATATATATATGAGAAAATAAAAAATCATCGTCAGCACATATTCATAAATAATCACAAATATCTTGACTTTGCCGGAAATTGCTTCTTTTGTGGAGGAGGAAAGGTTTAGTAGTGGTTGACTTGACAACAAGGCAATTGTTGATACATCTGCATGAAAGGGATTCTTACCTTCTTAAGAAATGAGATTCAAGATATGGGATTTTTTTCTAATTAAATCAAAACTTTAATCTTGTGATTTTACAACCCTTTTCTCAAAAACACCAATTCATAAAAATGGCCCGAATACTCGATGAATGGTTTGCGTTTGGATTTGATTAACAAGTAGTATGACGTCAATCTACAAGGTAGGTCACTGTCCTCTACTGAAAGCTTTGGGATTTCAGCTTGTTCAACAAGTGTGTGTTTTATATGGATTCCTGCACGGAGAGCAAACAAACATGGCGGCATCTTCTCAGGTCTAACCCACCTGGGAGCTGACTGTGCGCATGGTGCTCTTGCATGTGACTAAATGTGTCTGCTCACAAACCCTGACGGTGATTTCTCAAAAGATTCCCATTAGTGTCTGGAACTATTTGGTCATTACTGACTGTCGTTCAATCAACTCATTCTTTCCTCCTCATTTGAACACTTCCGTGCTTTAAGCCCGCCGTAATTACCTCCCATGCGGTCTTCGCCTTTCGCTTAAACATCTTGTGGGGGATTTTCGCTGGAGCCAAGGGCATGGAGACACAGACGGAGGAGGAGGAGAGGAGTGCGGTGGTGGTGGGGGGGGGGGGATCAGCCCCTCATTCTTTACTTTGGACGATAGCATCTCTTTCAAAACATCTCCTGACAAATGGCTTTAAAGGATTAACCTCATCAAACATTTCCTCCAAACGACGGAATGGCATCATCTTCTATTTGTTTATGAATGCGCCCCACTTCCCCTCCACGCTCTCTTTATTTAACACAGTGGGAGCTAATGGAATCGTGTGATGGTGATGTATTGGGGATTGTGTGCAGAGACAGATGGGGAAATGTAATTACGGGTATTTCAGTGCTTTCGGGAGGAAAAAAAATGTCACAAAGGCGAGTTAAAGAAACAAAGACAGCGCCATTTGTCATGTGAGACAACAGTCAGAAAAATTAAATCAAGGGATTTTTACATAAACTGCTTTCTCTTAAAAATTGCGTTTCACCTCCGGCACAAGCAAACAGTGTTTGTCATTCTTTTTGAAAGGAGTTACATAAGATTCACAGCCGTCTCCGTTTGATTTTTCATTCTTGAAGACTTAAGAAAATACTAACACAACCATTAAACACAAAAAGATAAAAGACAAGACGATTGTAATGCTGATACTGTTTGAAGAGATTTAATCAAACTTAGTATTGAGTTGGAGTAAAGTGAAGTGCTGCTTCCAAAGAATAAGCGAAGGTTCTTAAGAACTCAACTGACTTGGTTGTGAAAAGTAAAAATAAAAAAATGAATAATAGAATGAATAGAAATGGATAGAGATCAATTGACAACAAGTTCAAGTTGTTGCCAAGAGTTTAAATTGACGGTCAATGGTCCTAAATGCCTCAGGAACACTAACATGGTGTACACTGCATTTAAAGGGCGACTATGCAACTTGAAAAACAACAAAGATTAGCTACGGAATGTTGACGACACAATATATAATTTACCTTAGTTGGAAAATTACAGCTAGATACAGCAGCAGTGAGTCGCTGACAAACTAGACTTTGACTTTTCACACCATCATTTACTATCATCTTGTAATTCCCACTTGAGGCCGTAGAGGATTTATTAACCCTTATTGTTATCTATTGTACTTACAAGCTTTGCCATCTTGTTTTTGACTTTTCATAGTTTACTTGACAACTGAACATTTAAATTGTGTCAAATTCAAATCACATTTGACATCGAAAATGGATACAAATAGAGCATGCAACTTTTGTTTCTTTAATAGCAATAGTCTGCTAGTCTATGTTTAAATAGACCTACATAAATCTTTGATACTCTTAGACTCCAGTGCGGCTAATATTGACGTATGCCTTTTGATGATGCACTTTTGATCTAGATTCATTCATTTTGTAGAACCGAATAGATCAGTGAGCAGCACAAAGCAAATGCACGGATGATAAAATATACAAACGTCCTCCTTACTGTGGCTTCAATCTTTAAGAGCTGTTAGCCATACATCATTGATTGAATGATGTAGTACATGACTTCATCTCTAGGCGTGACTGTTACCTATAGTCCAACAATGATACAGCCGACTGCTGCGTAATAAATCAAAATCCTGGTTCATGTGTCAGACAGGGAAGCGCAGGTGGTAGAAAAGCAGTGAATGATATGATGTGACCGAACGCGCCTGAGCCTGAACCCTGGAGGACAGAAGACAGACGGGGTCGTGACACCGACTCCCTGAACCTGTGGGAATCAAGGGCTCTCAGCAGGCTGCCTCCGGGCCGATGACCACCGCAGAACCCCACACACAACCATAATAAAAAAGCGTTTTTTTCCCACTTCCTCCTCCTTTTTACCCCCCCCCCCCCCCCCCCCGCCGAGGCCGTCAATCTCGCTGCCCTCTCCTTTTAACCTTTCATCGGATGTTTCATGGTGCGGGTAAAGTGGCCGTCAGAGCTGTGGGGAGGAATGGGTCGCGGAGGAGATGGTAGGTTATTTCGAGGGCGAGATCTCAGTCTGAGGTGCTATTTTTGTGCCACCCGCTTTTGTATATCCTTCTTTTGCAAAGAATATATTTGAGATGCTTTAAAAATTATTTGGTATGTTGTATATTTTTGCATTTCCTCATTCAATAGTGAGAGAAACAGCGACCACACAATAATCAAGTCCTCCTGGTTTACTAGAGAAAACGATGTCTCTTATTTTAATAGCAGGGCAATTAATTGTCAACAGGTACTCAACAGATCCACAAAGACAAGATCACCACTTGCATATCAGCATGGCACTCGTGAAAACATCTGTTGCTCTTCATCTGCAGTTGATTTTAAAGCAGGACAAATATTTAATGGCGTTTCAGTGGCCTTGCTTTGCTTCCAAGCTGTGACAACAAGATGTCCCGCTGCTCGTAATACGATATTAATGTGACTCCAGTGCAAGAAGAATTTATGCAGCTTCCCTTTATTTTATTCCCTAAATTGAGATCCGAGTGTGGAAATCTATTTTATACATAACAGACACTGCGGGAGACAAGATCTTCAAACACATACAAGGTATGAAATATAGAGGTGATTTTTCAGAACAATATTCTGACAAGCTCATGAAGAATTTATGGGAATTGTCTGAATACTGTGAATAGTAAATACTGCAGCAGTGTGGCGGCTCAGCGAGAGCTGAGACTTTGCCTTCAGCTGGATGATCTGGGCTCAGCCCCTTGTGTTGGCGAGGATCCCTCCTGCTTGAGTGTCCCTGAGCAAGACTCTGGATCTTTACCACTGATCTGCCAATTAAATCCCCCGTGAAAAAGTACAGACACATCGTGAGCTGCAGTTTTCTGCTTTGTCGTCCCAGCAGCTGGTTATTGTCTTCGTCCAGTGAACCGCCTCTTGATGTATCAGTATTTAACTTCCCCCTGACTCTGTATATTTTCACTAAGAATGCATAAGGAGGAATCAATGAGGCCCTTCATGTAGATGGCTCATTGGCCGGATGGAGTAATGGAGCATAGACAGGCGCCACGCCACTGGCCGCTGTGTGTGATGCCTTGAAAGATAGATGGAGAATGAAATCACTTGCTGTCATTTCAACTCTATCATTCTCAGCGCTTGGTCACTTTGCCAGGAAGACCAGCGGGACGTGACTGCACTGCCTAAGCAGCTCTAAATCGCCCTCGCCCACTCCACAGGAGCAGAGCAGGACAGCACTAGAAAAGCCGAGAGTCAGTGAACTTTGAAGGGAAAAGAAAATGCTGCTCGGAGCTCATTTTGTCGGTTTAAGGATGAACTGCGTTACAGCCAGAGATAAAGCAGGTCCGCTCATTGAGGTGTATTCTTATCTCGTATCTCCTAAAGACACCAGGTGATCCTGTGGAGACTTAGCCGGGGCGTCAGATGAAACCGTGATTTGTAACTTTCACCTCACAGCCACTGAAAAGAGATGTGGGATTGTAAATTCTGCCCAGAGGCACCAGAGAAGAGAGCAGCCTCGCAGCCTGAGAGTCGGGACGAGTCTCATTGGTATTCAGGGCATTATCATGGGACTTGGCCCAGTCACGCTGAATATATTTATGAATAGCAGTTCTTCCGAGGTGTGAACAGGGAAACAGGGCATCGACGAGAACAGGGTGCAATCTACTGTGTGGGTGCGCTGTCCCTCTTCTTGAACTGTCCAGACGCTGCCAGGTTCACCGCGGTGCCAGGATCCTCTCTTCGGCTCTTGCAATACAAATGAGCTAGAGAACTCGCTCACATCTCCTGCTAATTAGCATCGTTCTCCTTAGACCGCTCAAGTTCACGAGAGAGCAACCACTTGTACTCGTAAGGGTGCTTGGTTCCTCGTGTATCTCCTCACTGCACTCGGGTGCCTGGCGCCGCGGTTCAGCTCGAGTCTCCTTGCTCAGCAGAGAGGTGGAAGGGAGCATTAATTCTTAACCCGGTGGGAGGCGCAGCGGAGAGCGAGGCGGACGACTGCAAAATCCATCTATGTCTCGTCCCCCCCCTCGAGAGCCGAAAGGTCACTCAGCTGTCAGGAAGTAAAATTCAATACCTCAACCTTTCAAGCATGGCTCTATCCTCTGTGTCCCCATCAGAGAGACACAATCCCCTCTCTGATGCATCTCTGACAGACCGGCTCCTCGCTGTATGGACAATTCATGTTCACCGGCGCAAAAATCCACATCCTCCCTGACACTGACAGCCAGCCTTGACACCATGAGATCTATAAGTAATGTGCTGCATTACCACGGCGGATACACGGTAAACACACCGGATGAGTTTTCCTACCTCCATACTTATTCTTGACGATCAATTACAAATAAGACTAAATTCGACACATTTTCGATTTCTAGACATGCTTATTATGTATGCCTGAATCCAGCTTCTATAAATCGACCTTTACAAAACCAGCAGGATTTCTTTTTCCTAATATCTGCAAATTGAGTCCAAGATGTGGTTATTTTAAACTTGTAAAAGTAGATGTTTTAGAACAGAGTCAATATTTGTAGTTGTTTTAAGACACTGATCTGCTAATTCTACCAGCTTGAAAGTAATTGTATCTTTTTGTTGAACACCGACCACAGATGTAGTCGGCTCTAGATGGACACCAGGACGACTAACCAGGGAAAAACTGGAATCTTAAATGATGTATTATGCATGCTATTAAGGTGCATCATTTCAATGTTCCGAAAATGCACCACTTTCCTCATATTGTCCATTGCTGCAGCTCCTCTGTTCAGTCTCTGTCTGAAAGACCGGATTTTAGCTCCTGTCTCTTTAAGGCCCCCCGCCCTATACAGCTAATGCAAATATATTTTACCAATTAACCACAACATTGTTCAGCTGCTATTTACGACTGCCTGGAATTTATTCCTGCCATCAAACTGAGTAGGGGCTCATAAATGACTGTGATCCTTGTTCCAGGATCAGTCGGTTCTACGCCAACGTTGTGACATGTACGCATCAAAACACCAGACTATAAGCAAAAACCTGACACAAGGCTGCGTTCTCCAGAGTCGAGCGTGTGAAGTTAGCACGTGTTCATCAAGGATGGCCGGGAGTTTTGAAGGTCTCTGTTGTTTTGTTGTTGAAAATGAAAATGACACTGGCACAGCAGAGAGTGAGCTCTTTAGTTGTTGCTCTTTGATCGCCAGCCATGATGGGTGCCTTTTATGACACTTTGAAGAGAAAGGTTGAGCAGAGGAATAGAGTGACAAAGTGTTCAATAAAAAAAAAAAATGATACAGACACGTCTGCTGAGAAAAGAAATGTCACGGTCTAGACAAGCCATGAGATACATTTTCATTTTATACAATCTGACATTTATATATAGAGTACACCTGCTTGCCATACCTTTCCATGCCCAGGCTCCCACCTCCTCTACCTCGCCTGGTCAATGCAACATTACAGATGCACACTCGGAATTCATTGAAACTCAACAGAACTTTGTTTAAAATTCAGGCAAGAACACAGAGTGTCCACAGATACTAAGCTCGTCTGTTTGAATTACAGAGGATGAATCTGAGCTAATGCACAAGAGTGATGCAATAGTGCAGCAGTAACAACATAGGTTGGATTCACCACATAACATATAAATTAAATATCACAGTGTTAGTCAGGTGATTATTGATACATTATGGAATTTGAGCTAGAGGATCTGAGGTGAAGGATTTAGGAGAAACCTTCTGCAGAAATAAAAATATTAATACTCCACCAAGTTCACCACCATTTTCTACAGGAGCCCATTGAAGAGATTCAAAACTAGACTCTACACAGGGCCTTTCCCGTTTTGACATTACCTGAAGGCCAAAAGGGGTGGAGTCATCTGTCCGCTGCAGTTTGCAACCTCAACACTAGATGCCACTGTAAGTGCAGTTTGGACTTTAAAGCTGGAGTGTTCACAGATGAAAAACAAGGGGACATGTAACGTGTACAACAAAGGCTTTGTTAACATGAGAATAAATAATCGGCTTACCAGCAAGCGCAAATTTAGTACCCAGATTAATATGCCCAGTACACAATCCATACAAAACCGAACCCGCAGAAACTTTGGTAGTGCACAAACGCATTTCTCCTTTGCTCAAGAGAGCCCAAGTGACAGGTGAGGCTGCAGTCTCCCTGTCTTGCTGAGTACTGCGTGCCCATCATAGGTACATGCACACTTACAGCCAATACATTACATGGTCAGGCTGTAAATAACCATGCTTCAAACTTTCTTGGTCTTTTGACGACACACCGACGTGGCAGGAGGTGAGAGGGAAAAGACAGGAAGGGAAAGAATGAGTGGGAGGCACAGTTTAAGTTGTTTACTGGTTAGA
Source organism: Platichthys flesus (assembly GCF_949316205.1). Lineage (NCBI taxonomy): Eukaryota > Metazoa > Chordata > Actinopteri > Pleuronectiformes > Pleuronectidae > Platichthys > Platichthys flesus. Next base: position 7,942,611 of record NC_084966.1, read on the forward strand.
GAAATCAAAAATTTTGGCTAAAAGCCACAACAATTTAGACGATGTCGAACCAACCGTCACCTAAATACACCTGCCTCCACATTCACGCACCTTTAAAAATAACTTCAAAGATGTTGTTTTTCTCTTTAAATGTTTCTTTAATGATGATGCCGCCTTTCTTCAATACCACCGTTACAAACAGGGACATTCAAAGATTTAAGGAAATGGGCTATTTCTATGAAATATTTCAAATGCTTGCCAACAGGTTGGCAGCAAACGGGTTGGCACCTGCAGCAGGAGTCTGTATAAATAAACTTAATTTACACAGCAGCCAAAGCTGTGATTCATACACTGCTATAGTCATATAAATGGTCCTGAAACATGCTCAAAACTTATATCATGCAAGACGAGGGCACTTTGTCCCAAGGTACCTAGTCGTTGCAAATGTTGTGTTCAAGATAACAGGTCCAAAAAGAACGATACAACAATTAAAAACAAATCATAGTCCAAGTAGGGCATTCTAGAGTTGATCAAATCTGTATTTTAAGTTTGATTAATGTTAACTGAAGATGATAAAAGCAAGTACAGCATCTGCACACTGAATTAAAATCCCTTTGACTTGATGGAAAAAGACAACATCAGGCCAATGTGGGAAAGGACAAGGTGTATATCGGCTCAAAATTTATTCCATCCTATTGATGTCCCTGTCAAGTGAATGTAGTCACGTCCTAGACTAGACTGCGATGACTTTGTGGTATACGCACTCCTTCCACTCGACCTAGACATATGTCCTAAGGCATAAACCTGAGTTGTTTAAAGGTTTGAAGAACCAATGCTGCCGTTTTTATGAAAAGGACATTGTCTGTTTACCATATTCTCCACCTCATGCTTCGGTCACATCATCATTTCATGGTGGAAGAGCACAGTCCTCCACATTACCCGTATTAACAGTGTATAATCAGCATTCAGACTTTGATCTGATTTCATTAAATTTTGCGAGGCAGTGTCGCTTCCGTTAGCTTTATGGCCCTTTTTAGTTCGGCTTCTATTTTTGCCAACGTGGTCTCAAATGCACAATTACAGCGCTGCCTCTCAACCGTCGCCCACATCTCTTTGATCCATTACCACGGTGGAGCCGTGACAATGACAGCCGGGCATGCTCAGTCCAGCCAACATAATCAAACCCCTCGCCATCGTTTTATGGCCGTGGCACTGGGAGGACTGGTGGGATAAGCCTATTGGAAATCAAGTCGCTTCCTCTAGTTGCTGGGACAATGGAGGGAGGCCTGCAGATCGTTCAGAGCAGCTCAAGAACCACTCAGAGCTCTGTGTGTGTTTACCTCAATATTCCGCTCCTGCAGAAAGAAAGGGAAAAAGAGGATAGGGAGAAGGGGGAAGAGAAAGAGGATAGAGGGAAGAGGGAAGAGGGAAGAGGGAAGAGAAAGAGGGAAAGTGCTGGGGCAAAGTGGGGGAGATATAACTGGGGACAGGAAGATCGGATGAAGGAGGAATATGCGGAGAAAAAGATGGTAGGATGGATCCGGGGAAATGGGAATTCAATGCTGAAGACGAGGGAGGGAGATTCAGCGGAAATTGGAACAGAGAGATAGAGAAAGGAAGTGAATTCGGAGATGAAAGGGATTGAAAGGAAGAGGATGAGAATGTGGGTGGTGGGTTGCAATGGGAAAGAGAAAAAAAGGATTGAGAGGAAGGGAGAATTCCTCTGGGAAGCGAGCCAGTTGAGTTGAACAATGGGAGTGCATAGCAGCACTGATTAGGGTGGCGAGGTGGGAGATGACAATATGCTTATAGCCGTTTTTTATCCGGACTCAAGCTTTGCCAGTACCGAAAGCACTCCACACTCAGCAAGACACTCTCTCTCCAACCAGCACCGTGGGCAATTAACCCAGGCACCTGCTGCTCGCCAACAAATTGCCTCTCGTCTTTGCCAATCCGGCTGCGCTGCAGAAGAAAGGCAGCCGAGTCGAAACATAAAGTCACAGCTCCCACATAAAAAAATACACAACGCACGGGATTGCAGTTCACACGAGGAGTCAGGAATAAAGTGTGTGTCTGTGCCTCATCGATCGTTTCATTACGCGTGGGAAGAAATTGTACCATATCTCGGAGGATCGGATGAAAGTGAATTCATCCATCTTAAAAAGGCGGGGTCCGGACCAAACCATCCGCTGTGATTGATGGGGGCAGATATGGTGTTGCAGGGGATCAGAAGCATTCAAGATTGCCGGACTGTGGTGAGAGATTGGTTGCTATCGAATCAGACGGCGAAACATTTGAGGCCTGAGCTTTTTTAGGTCTTTGATTTAAAAGTCCACAGACAAACAATAACAAAACTTGTAGCGTTAGCTGTTAGATGTACGGTTTCGAATTTCGTTCTCTTCTGATACTTCAGTCACGGAATAAATCAATCATTTTTGGGGGCTGATGCAGATATTGATATTAGAGAGTAAAAACAATAAATTGTTTATGATGCCTAAGATGTTCTAATCTAACCCCCTTATGATAAAGAAATGTAACTGAAGCTTGATTTTACAATTTCACCATGAACTCCACACCCTGTAGGAATTAAATTAAGGAAATAAATACATATAGTATGTCTATACTGTAAAATACATTTTCTGTAATCTACAGTTATCTGAGAGCACAAATCTTTGAATTAAGCTGAACATACACTTTGCTAAAAGGATATGGATTCTGGTTAATGGAACAAAATATCCACTATATTTATGATTAAGAATCTTGCATTTAAGATTTCAAAGCAGCAAACACACACAGACACACACATCGTTGTCTGAGGGTATCTTTTGACATCTCTGGTATTACACACAGGTACAAGATAATTCATCTGTTTGTGTTCATCCTCCCTCAGGTTCTTTTTTTGAGAACAGCTCAGCGCGGTGTCCCAGCGGTGACAGTCTCTGTTAAGAGCTTTGGAATGATGCTCCTTCACGCTCTCTCTGACGGCCTTTCAACGCGTCCTCCCCTCTTCACTGTCCACTCGGTGATTAAATATGACCTGATCTCGGTCTCTGCTGCGCTCTCCGTCACACCCCTCACCTCGCCGTCTCAAACTCTGCCACTCCAATTTCCTCTACGTCTCTCGCCGCCGCCACGTCTCGCCCAGAATCTCTTACTCAGCCCCGGACTAGGAAAGCCGCTCGCCCTGAAGAGAGACACCTCATTCTCTGTCCCCGCACCGGGTCAGAGGTTAAGCCTCTCGCTCTCCTCTTCTCTGAATTGCAATCTTTATCATTTTCCGTGCAGATCTCCGAAGCCCGACGGATGCAGCACCACGGTCCATAACAGACTTTTACAGCCATATGCTTGGCATTCCGACATGATGTTGAAATTGCATTATTTCAACAACCCACACAATATGTCCAAATAAAGCCTTAAAATGTGTGCTTCTGCTGCCACTGTCTCCTGCTGGGTCTCCATCTGCTGCAGCTCAGACTTGTGTAGATCTCTAATCACTGAGCGACCGTCAAATCCCGTGCATCTTTTCTGATGGTTTGATACCAGCATCTGATTTTGGCATCAAGACTTGTCACTTTTTCCTTACGTAAGATAACGATAAAAGCCACATTTAGATATCTCCAACCGCCGCTAAGGTTCCAAGTCTTTGAGGAACTGTGTAAGCAAATATGTTGACAGAGGGAAAATGATCAAAAGCATGCAAAGGCAAATACATACGCTAGGAAAAGGGACATTTGAAATGTTTCTTTTTTAAATGCGGGATCCAGTACAGTGTTGATGTGTCGTAATGGATTCAAAACAGTGGACGTGTGGTGAAAACATAATGGAATTTGCCTCTGTAAACAAGCCGATGGGGCAGAGGGAGTGTAGCAAACCAACAAATCTATAAAACCAAAGTATAGTGAGCTGAAAGACGCCAAAATAATAATAATATAACAGAATGGCCCAAAGTAGAGCACATACCTTACAGTCCCCTAAAATTCAATCAAGCACCACCAAATTACACATACTCTTAGTATTCAGTCTCATAAATAAGTCTGATTTTATATTTTGTATACATCAAGATCCATTAATTACTACTATAAAGCAATGTTAAAGAAAATGATTCAAATAAGAAATGAAATCCTTCATTCACCCAGAGGATTCTTGACAAATGCAGTATTTCTAGAGGGGGCGGGGGGTCACTAGACTGTGATATTACAGGCAAAGAGCAAAAAGACCATGAAGTAGTTCTTACATGCTTTGCACATGTTACTTAAGTGTTAAATTGTGTTGCTCTGCAGTTCGAGATCAATAGGTCATTACAAGCAGGATGCACAAACTTGTGTCACTAAAGAGGTTAAAAACACTTGAATGGCACAAAGAGGAGATATTACCTTCGCCATGGCCAAACAGACCCCTTAAATTCCAGCAAGTGGCACTTGGTTATGGTTTCTTTCTTGGCTGATGTCCCATCCTCCCACTAAGGTTCTTGGAAATTCAGTCAGTTTTTGCACGATCCTGCTGACAAACATAAAGCTAAAAAGGAAAACTCACAGTAACAGCAGAGTCTGGGTGATAATTCATGAGCAAAACCTTTCCTATTACCCAAAGTCATTTCATTATCTGGGAGGGATGAAGGCCTCTGCCCTCCATCAGCCTCAAACTCAGTCTTCTGCAAAAAGGGACTGGTTTGAGACACGTTTTGAGGTTTAGAAGTGCCGGAGATACTTTTGGTAATGAAACTGGTTATGACAATATGAACACTTGTTGAAAACCTATTACCGGATCCATCATGTGCTATTAGATGGCCCATCACCACGGCTGTTAATTTCTGGTGATGACTCATTATCGGATCTTCACACTGCTGTGGCTGTGTGACTTCCCCGCTGTATAATCGACGCTGCTCTCTCATTGGAATACATTGGGAATGAGCTCCCTGACCTCTTGTACCTTGAGAAAAGCGCCAGGCAATGCCCTTAAGAAGCACTCTCAAACTCGAGGCGAGGTTGCCCCCTTAGGCGCATGCACACACTAATCTTTAGCTAGCCCTTACATTATAGAAACCATAAACAAACAGCACTTGGCTTGATGCAACCAAGAGGTGAAACACCACAAACAGGTTTTCCATCAACAAACGGTGCCCATGGAGCTCTTACGCTGATGTGCAAATGTCGTCCTGCAGTGCCGAATTGCCTCACCGTGGCACTCGAGGAGATGTGTCAGAATCGCTTGCCTCTTTTTCTCTCACCCTCTATCTCTATTGTGCAGTTTGCAGAAGCGTCTCTGACAGACTTCATCCAACCCTTCGGCCACACATGAGTGGACAGCGGAAGAAAAGAGGGAGTTTTTAATCCAATATTACCCGCACAGTGACATTGCAGTGGAAAATTACATTTTTTTTTTTTGCATGAGGGAGATCAAAGCCATTGGCCTTATTTTGCCTGTGGTGCTTGAGGATTAAAGTTACCCTCGTTCCATGGACTCCTGATTTGCGAGCAACATCAAAGCAAATAGCACAAGCGTCTGATTCATCAGAGAAAACATTTGTCAACATACTCACTTAACCAGGCAACTGTTAAAAAAAAAAAAAAAGGAAGCGGCGAGAGAGAAAAAAATCTGTAAGTGGTCAAATGAACGATAAGATAGAAATAAAAACTTTCCAAAAGTTGGCAGGATGTGCTGTTCAGTCGGCTCCTCCAAAGGCTTAGCAAAGATCCAGTTGGCAGCAGGCTGTCTCTGCAGAGCACAGATGGATTAGAAACCGACAGTCCAGACCATGCTAGCAGACGTCAGAATGACAGATGTGTTGCTAAGGCCCAACACATGCTTTATGAAGGTCTTGGATTAGCCAGAACTCCCCAGCATAGTGGGAGTTTTGTGCACGATTCAGAGGATGCCATGTGAATCACGATGCCATCTCACAGTTTAGTTCAGTGAGGCTGAATCCAGGGAAGTGTGCAAAGACGAGCGGCTTAACGGCCTGTTCTCCAACGCCCCCCCGCCCCCGCCCCATAAATGAATTCCTCATTTATCCCCCTCAGACTCTGCAGGGTTATCGGTTGCGTGCATTCGCACATATATTTACAGGCAATTTAATGTCATACTGACATCAACTTTACCGCTCTCCATAAAAAATAAATGAAAAAAAAAAAGGCTATACGCGATGGAAAGAGTGGGAAGCAGAAGTGCTGTGCTGAGCTTCAAAAAGGGAAAAGTCGTTCAATTGCAATGTAGTGTGTGAGAGGTGAAATGAGTTTTGCTATCCTGTCATACGAAGCTGCTCCGCTGCTCTTCTTCGGCAGAGGTCGTCGTTGGAAAAATTATGACTTTAAATGGTCTTAAAATCTGAAAAATAGCAAAATAGCTGTGATTTAAAGCCACAAACAGACAGAAATGTGACTCTATAGTTAACAAACAAACAGCACAGGGAGGAAAATGAAACAAGACAAACAATGAATAAATAAATGATGATGAAGTAAATAGCCTGGGCTCGGAATAATGCCTGTGTAATTCCAGAGGCAGGGAGACACTAGGCAGCATGATCAAAAGCAACACATGTGGCACAGCCAACTGTGACCCGCTGGATTCAGCATCACTCATTAGCGGCGTCCGCTCTCATTAACCGACATCTGTATCTTAATTAAGACACAGACGACAGGAATAGATGCAGGTGGCTGTGCAGGACGGCCACTTAAGCATCCAGGCGGCATTTCCTCTCACCTTTATTGGGATTTCAACAGCTTTTAGAAGGTACACGGGGCAGTGAGCAGCGGTCTGTTTGGTTTCCTAATAAGGCCGGGATGAGACTGCCGCTCCGGTTCCCCGGGGCTTTTAAGGGAGGGTGACTTAAAAGCAAAACTGCAGAATCTCTGCTTGACACTTTAACCCTCAATACGCCACAGTCTTTTCAAACCTTGACCACGACTACACTGCCCTCCAAGCGTACTCCTTATAAATGATTCTATTTTTTCCCACAAGTTATTGACAGCGAGGCTCGTTTGTGCAGCGAATGTGGGTTCATGCAGTTTCTGTTAAATGTTTATGACATTGATTTTCTATCCTTTCTTCTTTGAGGAGAAGCTTTAATAAACACGCGAACAGTGCTGCATTCTCTTGTAAATTTGTGTCACTTCCATCTATTGAACTGAGGTTTATGCAATTGATTATTTGCAAGATTAATAAGAATCACTTTTTAAAGTGTCATTTTTGCTCATTGAATGACACGACAGGTTCTTTGCATCCATCGTCTGTTAAATCCAAGGCTCTGACAGTCGAGTGGGAAACCTGCTGAAGGCCCTCTCATTAGGAATTATGATTTTACCATTATTATCCATTATGTATTAGCAATTACAGCTATTAATCAATTAGGCGAGCAGCTGGAGATGGAGCCGGCTGCGGCGGTGTCGGGGAGTGTAATTGGAATTTTAACAGTGTTTCTTCACACCGACAAATTTGTTTCGTGACATTTACACCGAGCGGTTTGACCAGAGGAATTTACAGTGTGAGAGATGCACGAGTCAGACACGGCACAGGTGTGCGAGATGTAAGTGGTGACAAATGTAAAAGCGGGCGGCGCAGTCTGTGTTGGAGCGGGGGGGGGGGGGGGGGGGGGGGGGAACTGAGGTTTACAGCCCGGTCACAACCGTGATTTATCATTGCAATGATGCTAATAGGCTCACGGTCATTTGTTATTCGGTTTACAAGCTTTTCAGTTTTTCATATTATTTAATTGTGTTATGTTATATTTCACCTCATAAAAATACTACATGCCCCATTATAAATACAATTCTTAACTACAATGACTGCCCTGTGTTTCTATGCCTGCTCCAACCAGTGCGGTTTGCAGTTCACATCGGATATCTTCTGGACACATTTGCAGTCACCGTGAACTTTGACCTTTGATCGTGGAAATCAAAACAGTTAATCTGAGTTCAGGTGACAACTGGTCGAAATGCTTTGACAGTCCTTAAAGGCAGACCTGATATTTCATGTTCAAGAGGCCACAACATGTTTTGTGACGCCACAGTGACCCTGACCTTTGATCGCCTAATTATCAGGTAATGTACGAGTCCAAGTGGAGAAAATTTGAAGAAATTCTGGAAACATCACATTCAATAACATGGGGCTGACGATCGGACAACACGAAAAACATAACGCCCCCGGGCCACCAGGTGTCGCCAGCACTGAGGCATAATAATAAAAGGTCGGACAAGAATCCACTTTGGGAAAGCAGAAGGGATAGACATACAGCTCAAGTTAAGTTGCATTCAAAGATGTGTGAAAAATCAGGTTGTGTAGAACTGGACAAAGAAAAAGTTGCACTGAAAAATCAGGTTGTGTAGAACTGGACAAAGAAAAAGTTGCACCGTCGACACCTATCGCCATGTTCTCCGAGGCAGAGGGGGGGGGCAGCGGATTAAGTCGACAGCCACAGAGCGGAAATCATTTTTCAATCAAGTGAAAATGAATAAGGTCTATGTGTCATGATTACATACTGAGCTGTGGGACTGAACGCAGTCTCTACTTCTTTAATTAGGCTCCGTGAATTCCTGATAATCTTGTTTGTTAGAGGTGCAAACTTTCTTGAGCGTCTCTTGTACAGCTGCCTTCAAAACACACAGTAGGGGGGCTGTTGGCAGACGTTACAAATCTCCCAGTATAACCACTCTGTCGATCCCACATACACCACATCAACATCAGCGGATAAAGAGAGCCACCATCTCTCTGAGGTCTGTTGGTTCGACGTTAAATCATGCAGCCATGATTTTATCCCGGTGGGGGGGGGAGTATATCAAGTGGAAAAATGAGCTTCTATTTATGTGTTAAATGAAGTTTCTACTATCACACATAAGCTTGCTGTTGAGTGATACTCATCATATCTAGATGAGATTGTGGTTGTCTCAAAGTCATCGCTCCCGCCTGCATCTGCACCCCCCCCCTGCCTCTTCCCCTCTCCCTGCTGCAACGCTCTATCGACATTCAGTCATCCTGACAGATGTTTCAGTCAGCTGGGATTAAAAAATGGAGGCAGAGGTGATAGATCACCTCCATATTGAAGGATACCGTTTTTAAAATGGCCTTACATACTGTAAACGGCAGGCAAACCACAATAAAACACACTTTGGACTGAGAGCAGCTGGGGAGACAGAACGCGGTGTCAGCATTTTGGAAAGACTGTTTAAGAACTTATTAATTTGACTTATGGGATGTTGCATGAGGCTAACGCTCGGTATGGAACATACACATAGTAAAAGATAACACAAATCCGTACGTGGTTAATTTATGGGCAGTGCTGTCAGTCAGATGGTGAATGCAGCTGCAATGCAAAGCACTTTCAGGACTTTGAAACCAGTCTGGACCTTACTGCACGCTACTCTCTTTTTTTCCCCCTTGCAAAGAACTGTCTGATGAAGCAAAAGTTTTTTTCATGGCAAAAGTGCCATGAAAATTCTTAACAAAGGCATTTACACTGAAATGCTCCAGGGCATCGTGATCCTTCGGGGGAGCTTGTCGGAAATCTGCCTGAAAGAGTAATTTTTTTGTTGCACAGAAGGGTGAACATGCCCTTTCGTTCAAGGGTATGAATGCAGCTTGCCTTCGAAATCGTTCAGTTAACGTCGAGTAGAAATTGCAGGTAAAAGTGAAAACGCATTATAAAATGAACAGCTTGAATTATCCAATACAAGCCTATCAGTAGTTTTACCAGTTTAAATTAAATTAAAAAACTATGAGACAATGATACATACAATGATTTTATGTTATCTGGGAGTACTTTGGTCCTTTAAATAGCTAAAAAATAAACAGTACCCCCTGATATGCCATTTCAATTTTGTATTACTATATTGTGACACTCACAGCCAATGTTTAAGTACTTTGAGGGCCATTAATGCACAGCCATCATTTTAATTAGTCATTGAGCTTTATGTAATCTTTTCCCATGTTTTCCCATATATTATTACATTTGTTTTCACCGGCTGTACTGTTGTATATTTTTAATTGCTATTTTTATATTCTGTGTGCATTAGTCTTAAATGATTTGGTACAACACTTTGACTGGCACCAATCATACACACAATGGTACACAATTAACATTAAATCAATTAACTGGATTACATTTTTTTATTTGGCATCTAATACACAGAAAGAACTAAATGTATGATGGAAACTATCGACCCAGTAGGAGCACTGTATCTCTAAATGCAAATGTGAACAAGAGAGTGCAGTGACAGCCTTTCAGATGTGACAAACGCACTCACATATTTGTTTTTGATTCATGTCCTCTGACGTTTGCGTGGGAGGTTTTTATGAAAAGCTGCGTTTTGCTTTTCTGTCACGTCTAGAAACGCACTTCTCCTCCTTCATGGCGACTTCCGTCATAAAGGCAAACTTGTGATGGGCAGATTCCTGGCACCAGCAACACGCAGCTCTGTTTACAGACATGAGTGTAATAGACCACCATGTCATTACCCAGTCCATTGAACTGGCTAATAATATGACTTACATGAGGGAGGCCAAACCACTGTGTGCCAGTTAGGTTTTCTGTTGCTGTCAATTTCACAGTGAGTGTTGTCAGCAGCTGTCACTTCTCCTCAATGCAGACCTGGTATATACTGTAGGCAATATCACAGCACAGAGAAAAAGTAAGTGGACTTAATGCAAATCGAAGGCGGGATGTTCATTTCCAGGTTTCGGTTTCGATTGACGGGCAGCGAAACGCAAATCGGCAGAAATTAGCAAACATGATCCGAGGCAAAATTTAAAGAATTATTCAAACAGTTTCGTACTCAGGGAATCTTTTCCAAAAACTTCTGTGCCTCCTCTTCAACAGTTGGTGGAATTCGCAGGTTCTAATAGCTGCAGCCTTTGATGCCACGTTAACGCCACAGAGGATGAAATAGTCCTCACATCCGGAAAAGAATCATCCTAGTTTAGCATCAAAGTCTTCTCCCCTACTTTTTCTAATTGATTCCCAGTGGAGCTGTGCTGCACACTGGCATGACATGTGAGATACCGAGGAAGGGACGAGTTCCTTTCCCTCTTGCAGTCAAAAGGAAACAATCACAAAATCACCGAGACGTAGTTTCCTTGCTGCATGTCGGATTTATATTGCCAGATTCAAATCTACGTTCGCCGGCTGATTTTTGTCTTTGATATCAGGTCATTTAATACCGCAACCCCCGAGACGCAAATGCACTGAGTAATCCCAAAGCAACGCGGCTGGCGGACGAGGCCGACTGCTAACAAAACAATCCAGTCCCCACGTGCAACACACAGATGTTGCTGGATGAGATGTGATAATAATTACAGAAGAGAATCCGGCAGAATGAACAGAGCCTGGCAGCCTGATAAGGCAATAAGGAATTACTGAGGCACAAGTAATAAAAGGCAGGATGAGAGGCTCGCTGAAGTAAACACCACCAATGCGACTTTCAAGTTTGCATACGGATTACGTTAGCATGATTATGAAAACACTAATAATTAAATCACAACACCAAAGCATCTTCTATCTATAATCTATAGGTGCCGGTGGAGTTTGAAATAGATAAATAAGACTGTGCTCCCTCAAGAGAAACATCCAGAGCCATTATATTTGATTAAAGATTGTTTTTAAGCCTTTTCTTTCCAGCCCACGAGGATGATTCGTCAAAAATCTGAGCACTCATAAATAGGATCACATCAAAGTGGCAAACACGCCGCAGCATCTGATTAGACTTTCATTTTTTCTGCGTGTAATCACAACCTTTTTTTGGACCAATATATTAATTACAACTCAGAGCAATATGAATTTATCAAATCTCATCGACCGGCTCACATTCCGAAGCTGCCAGAGTTGATATCATTAACTTCACATTTCATTTTTCCTGTTTCACATGTAATTAAGCATGCCATCTGGTAGTGTATGGAGGCCGATCCAAGCATTTGAATAGCACCCTGCTGCATATAGAGGAGAGAATAACGGCACTTAACACTTCAATAAGAAATTGAAGTGTTAAACGCAACAATGTAAAAATATGAATATTTTCCTACTGTAGCTACCTTAATACAGTTTTCTAGTGGTCTACGGACTCGGCCGCCAGAGATAGATTCAGAGAGTCGGGGGGGCGTTAAGCTTTTCAGTTTTCCAGCTAATCTTATTCTCATTATGTTTCCAAACATAAAGCTTGAAAAGAAAACATCAAAATAAAAATATTGAGAACACTTAAGTTATGCAATTATGCTTCACAAAGACCCGGCGCTGCTGCTGGTTATGGCTTCGTGGTGGCTGGTTGTCATAGCAACGCAACACACTGGTTCATGTTTTCCATTCGCGGAAAAAAAAAGCAGTGAGAAATAATGAGCAGCGAAGCAAAGACATGTCCCCGACAAGAGGACAAGGGAATAAGAAGCACCTGAGCTCAGTGGTTGGAAAAAACTAGGTATATTTACTCAAATCCTGTACTTCTATTAACCTTAGGTTAACACAATATTTAGTATTTGCTCAAGGCCTAAATAAGTCACATTTTCCACAATATAGCAAAAAAAAAGAAAAAGTAATCATCTCTCCTTGGCTTTATCACTTGACCCTATCGAGCGGCCCAGCCCCAAGATGGGGAAGCACTAGATTATACTATACCTAACTGTTTAGAAAGACTAGCCACACTTGGTTTACTTCTCGTATGGTTATGACTCCGTATAAAAAATGTACGATTATACTAAATCATAATAATAGTGTCAATCACAGGGGGTCAGTTTTATGCAAAATGAGTAGTTTTACTTTTATACTTTACTATAGGCTGGAACTCGATATATCTGAGTTATGCCTGAATGTTGTGACACAAAAGTGTGAATATTCAGTTTTTCAGAAACTGAAAAACTGAATGTCACGCGTGTTTTTGCGACAAAAAAATAAACAATTTTACCAATGATTTTGATCTGCCCTCCACTAACGTCTGGGAGGCACAGCTCTTCTCTTCGTGTCGGCTGTGAAATATTAGACAATTCGTCCCCTTCTGACCTGGTGCAGTTCTTTAAATGAAACAATCTGAGAAGTCTAGAGGTGAAATCTGTCACTGTTGACAACAATCTGAAAAGGCCCCAAAAGCCTAAAGTGGACACTCCTTTTTTTTAAATGAGGGATCACAAACCCAAAAAGGATAGAAAGTTAAGAAAGCTTGTTTAATGTTTTAATATAAAACCAAGATCTGAAAGTATTCATTGAAATTGCAGCACTTTCTCTTTTCCCCCCTTTCTGTCGGTGTCATATCCCTTATTCACAGCTCATCACATTGAAGGCGAATGTCCAACGCTCACCATCATATCAACCGCGGCCTCTTTGCCGTGCACCGCCTTGACTCAAAGAAATAATTACTGGATTGAATCTCCTGTTGGGAAATGGACTCCAGAAGGTCAGTGGGCAATGCTCGTGCTCTCGGGCGGAGGAGACGAAGGGGTGGACTGGACATCCCCCTACGTCTTGTCTGGCCCCGGTGAGATTACCGGCGATGTAATAGGATCGTCCATTTTCTGTAATGGAACACAGAGAGGCTAAGCCCTGGCTTGGGTCTGCCTCGCACTCCAGATCCCCACCAAGGCGACAAGAACAAAAGCAATATATATATAGTGGAAACTGCGTATACATACACATGCTTGGAGGAAGAGGAGGCGTAGCTGCCTTTAGCCGTGTTCGCAGGGTTTTCTGCGAACCGCAAAATGGGGCAATGCTTCCAATCCACAAAAATCCCTGCTGAGCCGTAATGAGAAGTGGAAAGAGAGCGACGGGAAGGATTTCGCTGCATTTGTTTGTACAACGGCGTCATGTATTTCATGTTGTTTAATTGGCTCATTTGCAAACTGATGATACACGTTTGCAGATAATGGAGAGTCCGCATTGAAATGCACGACACAGACGCACTTAGTGAAAAAGGCTGGAAGTGGTACAAATGATTTCTCCCTTTTTTATTGACGACTTAAACATCACTCGCTCCGACGCAGAAATCAATCAGCTTAGTGTGTCTGACATATTGAGAATAAACACTTTCGCGCAGTCTCGAGTTATTTCGAATGAATCTACAAGGAATGCCGAGATGCAAAACCCGTAATTTGGTCTCTCGAGTCGATCCCGCGAGCATTTCACAGAGAAGCCTTCAAAGGCTCCGCGAATTTATTTTGTCAATAGATGATTTGTTTCAGCGGGGGAATGTTTTTCAGAGGCAATTCCATCTGAACAGATTTTATTGACTGAATCATCCTTTTTTGAAGGTTGGCAGACAGAATCCAGTGTTCATGAGGATCTGATCGTCAGGCTTCTACCCTCTCCGCTTGCTCTTTAGAGAAAGCTCCTCCAGGTTAAATCCGACGTCAGCCAACTGTCACACGTGTGCTCGGGTTGCTATAGCCACTGCATTCCATTCTTTCATCGAGATGCAACTGCAAATACGTAGCTGGAGAGTAAAAAATTATACTACAAGGCATCACATTATTTCTATTGAGTGAGTAATTTATCAAAGCAGATAAACACTGTCGCCTGCTCCCTCTCCCAAGGCCCTGAATAGTAACCATCTGTTCTGACAATCTCTCAGAGAAGCAACATTTGCATTCGGCCTTAATGAATGTTCAGACCCAGCAAGTATCGTCAGCCTCCGTGGTGATATGGTGTGGGGGGTGTTAATGAAACCTGTAGAGGGTGCAGGAGGAGAAATATGAGGCTGACAGTTACATTAGCCACATCTAATCCATTCATTTCCCGTTGCTTTAAAGAACGGTAGGCGCAAACAATGCGTCCGAATCCTGCAAAGGCTTCCAGCCGCTAGAGCTGTGTTATTCCAAACTTCTGACGGGGGGAAACCAGTCTGTACACTATTAAGTACAGACTGGTAGTGATGAAAGAGAGGCTCTTTAAAAGAGAAGTGCAACTCTTTAAAAGCCCTTTAGTCTGTTCATCAACGAGCACGGCTGTATCTTTTTAAGGAGCCGCTGTCACCTGGCAACCAAGGCTAACCTTTGACGGCATCTTGAGGCCGCTCCATTAATATCATGAGCCTCTTAACAGGTTAATTATTTAAAATCTAGTGCCCTCCACAATAAAGTACAGAACTTTCCCTCAATGCATTAAAAAGGGTATTTAACTGCTGCGTAATGCATCAGAAAACTCTCCAAAGCTCGGCTGGGTCACCACACACTCTCAGGACAATTGTTCTATCATCACAAAAGGAACAACTGTAGGTGGCTGTCATTGTTGGAGATTTTTTAATTGCTCCTCACTGCTCTTGTAGCACATACTATCAAAGCAAAGAAACTGTCAGCCACCAAACAGCCGTTTTTTAATATTCTATCTATTGTATTTTGTGAAGAGTTGTTTTAATACCATTGAATTATCTGCACTGATTTCGAGTTAAAACTGTAAAGAGCTTGTTGAAATTAGGCAACTTGTATCATATGTCTGTATTTGTGATACATACAGCATGTACTGCAAAGCACAAACTTTACCAAGCAAAATGTAGTAGTTTGGTCTCCAATTGCATCTGTACTCCTGGTTATCTCCAGCCAAACAGTTAAAGAAAGCACAATCTTATGAGGACCACAACAGAACAAACAAACAATGTCTCCTCGCTTCCAATTAGCTACATCATGCAATAAAAACAGGTCGAAACATGATTGGCAGCTGAGAGCCTGACCCCACTGCTCCTCTTTAGAGTCACTACTGCACGGACTGGCTCCAAATGACATCACAAGATGGCAGCACCCATATCTGGAACATCTTTTTTTTTTACAGTGGGAGAAAGTGGAGATACATAGTCCATCTTTAAATACATCCGACATAAGAAGATAAAACATGTCTTACCCTCCAAATTGGAATTACAAACCTGTAAAATCACCAACAGGTAGACAGTCAGAATAGAGTGCAATAAAATGAGTTCTATTTAAATTTTAACAAGGTTTTCAGTTGTGATCGTTTAAAAATGTTAACTTGCTGATAAAATGAAATTTACAACAGCAATGATATACATCCATATATTAAGATAAATTCCTGTGAATAACTGTTCTGCACTCTCAGCATAACCTCCTACAGGACAATATATTCCATAAACTCTATTCTCTCCACTGTGAGCGGAGAGAGCTTCATGCACATGCGGAGCTCAAGTCAGACGGAGAGAAATCATTGCATTCCCATCGCTGCTCGGGTAATATCCTTCAGCCCATAAACAGGAAATGAGGCGCTGCAATAAAAAAAGATTCCGTAAGCTGCCATTTAAAGTCAGAATCTTATGACGCCCCTGCTTGTTGAGAGACACCTGTGGTTAATGCTGGCAACAGCCGGGTCCCATAATCCTGTTTGAGAAGTATCAGGCAGCAGAAAAGCGCCTGCAGGTGGAGGCAGAAGAACAACCGGTGTCTCAGACGGCTGCCTGCGAAATATTGGATGTTACACGGTTTCAAGAGGAAAGACGACAATGCCTCCACCTGCTTTGTTCGGTGACTTGTTAATGAGAATCTGCAAAAAATACATGGAAAACTAAGCCAGATATACCTCTGCCTTAACTTTACTTCCTAAATGACTGATGCAGCCAAACTTAAGTTTTGATGCACACACACGGTACCACACAAGCAGTGTTTCCAAAAGTTTTAGAGTATCGTGGATGACAGACATACAAGTAGATACAATGTTGTAATTTTATTCCCTCAAAATTCCGTTCCCTCAGTTCCACTTGGAACTCACCATCAC
Source organism: Platichthys flesus (assembly GCF_949316205.1). Taxonomy (NCBI): domain Eukaryota; kingdom Metazoa; phylum Chordata; class Actinopteri; order Pleuronectiformes; family Pleuronectidae; genus Platichthys; species Platichthys flesus. The sequence continues at coordinate 7,959,271 of NC_084966.1, forward strand.
AACCTCAGAACTCATACAGTGTAGATGATGGGTCACTCGTCTGCCTTATTATGTGCCGTTTGGTCAAATCCTATTAATTAGCCATCCAACTTAATGCAAATGACTCAGCAAAGTGCTGCAAACTGATTGGTGATGGGGAATCTGTTTTACCCAGTGAGACTTGTTTTGTTTATCCGAGCAGGCTGGTTTATACAGATATGAGCGACGAGAGAGGAAATCGTGTTGGGGAGCCTTGGCAAAAAGAAACGAGCTCGCCGCAGGGTGCTCCGCTTCCCAAAACTGGTTGTTGACCTCCATCTTCCAGGGTGCGAGTGAGTAACAAGCTCCCGGGAGAACGGCACCCGAGAACATGGTAATGTTAGTCTTTTATCTTCACAGGGGAGGAAGGGGGCTGGATTCGGCTCCTTTTGTTTTGGCTGTTTCACTAATTTGCAACGGTGCGTACCTTAAAAAGAGGAAATCACTTTGACCCCATCTTGATTTACACAAAACACATCCATTTTTGTAAACATTTTATATTCCCCTGTGTTGGCTGAAGCACTACTTGAGTTTTGACTGTGCACGGAGGACGCACTTAGCCCACTTGTGTCAAAACCCAGTCTGTAATAGCAGCTGGACGTATAGATTTTCTATGGAGTTGACCGATAAAAAGTAATGTTCAGAGGAGTAAAAGAAGGCGTTTAATAGCCACTCTAGGCACAAACACACATTCAGACTCACAGAGGGATTCATTTCTAAGTGCAGACGCATTTACTATGACAATGATGTGATCTCTTTCTATAGAACAGAGAAGAGGAAGTCGTGCGATCTATGGAACTTAAACTACATCTGGCAGAATAAAAGGTCATATTGCCGATAAGTGGTACTAATCTATCTCATGCATTTAAATAGCCTCAACGTAGCTGTGATGAATCCAGAGAGGTTGCTACTGTTCTTATCCATAAGATGCTACTATGACATGTATGCAATTGCACTTTGGTTTATGCTACTACTGATAGCCGCCTTATGGGGATTCCTTGTTATTGTTCTGCTACCTAGGCTGCTATTTAATGTCCCAATGTGGTTATTTTCAAAATGGTCTAATGGCTCCTATGTGTGGTTATACAAAGCCGCCGAATCAATTTCAAATCATTCGTCAGCTGCTTTGAGACCTTTTTGGATCTGACGCCCTAATTGGCAAGATAACACCTTTGCTATCTCCAAATTGCATATAATCATTTTTGAAACACTATCTCCCGACCCGATGCTCTTATGGTGGATAATATAATTATGCAATACTTTTATATTTTTACATATTACTTTAAAAACGGACAGAAAAGAAACAGCCGTCAGAAGAGCACTCTTGTGGTAAAGTCGTATTTTCTGCAGACCCAGCCATCCCCTCTTCACCCGCACATGGACTCTGCTGAGTATCAAATATCGCATCATGACAATTATCTCTGAAGGGATCAAAAGTGTTGTAGCGACACAAAATGCTCAGGTTATTTATGACACCATGAACATTTCTATTTACCTCATGACCCAATTCAATTATCTGATGGCGGGATCCCCGCAATAGTAATTAGCGTTTATTGTAATTACAGGCCGTGATTCAGAAGGATTACTCACCGGAGAAATCAGGCTATTCAATTGCAGACGACAAGGGTAAGGTTTAACTTGCCTAATCCATCTATAGATTAATAAAGGCCGGTTCATATTTCAAAACTTCACACTGTGCGTCTGAGCAAAGTACTCGAGGTGAAAGGGTTTCTTCACAATGGAGAGGAACTCACTCCGTAGGGCGGCGACCTCCTGCAGCTCGGTGAGCACAGAGCGCGTTGGAGTGCCTTTATAAACTCACTTACCCTCCCGCCACATTGTCCATATCTGCAGCAATCTCAATTAGCAGATCTGAGAAAAACAGTGGCAAGAGGGCCCCGCTGGAATCATGGGAATCATGCGAGCGATACATTTTTTTAAAAGCAAACCCAGTGATGTGACGCACCAAAGCGAGGGGAGATAGGGCTGAACGCTGGCCTGCTTATTGATGCATATGTACAGCCGTGCTTGTTTATGTGTGGCAGCTCCAAGATAAGTTGCACAGCCTTATCTCCCGTTGGGCTATCAAAGAACTCAAGCACAATTCAACACAGATTTGAAGAAGCATCTGGCTCCCCGTTCCACCCAAGCCCTCAGGAAAACCAGCTCCGCTGCCTCCTTCAGACTGGAAAAATACAACAAAAAAAATCAAACACAAGACGACATCTGGTCTTTCATCTCAGCCACTACTGTCCAAAGAGGATAAGAAAACAAGAAACTGTCAGCTAGTGTATTAATATGAACTCGTATCTCTCATTTGATCACGAGTGCTTTTTAATTATGACATGAATGAAGGCCAAAACACGTGCGCTCCTCCATCAAAAGCTGCTGGAGCTAACATTTAATATGTCCTGCGTGCTCACAGAGACATCATCCTCCTCACAGTCGACAGTTCCATTTTCGAAATCGAGTCGAAACTGGCTCCTGTGTTAAATTACACCATTCAGCGTCTCTGTTTGTAAAAGCTCATTAATGCGAAGCTGCTCTTTCCTGCCACACACCATTAAGATAAAATATTGGAACAAGCGGCTGATAAACACAAATTATGCATATCATGGGCTTTTAAAATGTGCGACAACCGCGGGCACCTGATATCGAACACCGTCGCCGACTAATGCCAAACCTAATTTAAATGAAACACCTGCAGAAGCGTTTAATTTGAAAAGCAGCGGCAGAATGTCAGCGGACTCCGGGCCGAAGCATCAGGAGACCACACGGCAGTCGGCATTTTCTTTTTCCCCGCTATGAGCAGCAGTCTCCGAGGCTCTCTGACATTTCAATACCTAATGCATCCGGTTTGCCGAGGTCCCAGAGGAACTTTGAGCTCCACAGCCCCCACCTCCCACCACCACCACCGCCACCACAGCATGTCCGCCTCCCCCGCGGGGCTGTTTGTTGCAGAAGCATTTGCAGGTTCAAACAGAAAAGTGAGATTAGACCCGAGGGACACAAACACCAGCGCAACAGGAGGAAATTGGGAACCGAATGAAAGAAAAATCAATTATGCCAAAACCCCCTTATTAACAATTAGTGCTGGTGAGGGGGCTTCCTCCTGCTTTTGTTGTGGCTGATTGTTTTGAGAGCGGCATCTGAGGCAGCCGGGGTTGTTTGACAAACAGCATTGGCTTCAATACAGATTGTCAACACACAAAAAGGGCTGCTTGACAAATGCAATTCGTGGGCCTGCAACTTTTGCAGGAGACAAACAAAAACTATTAGGGGGTGTCACAAGACTGAGACATCACAGGCAAAGAGCAAAGAAGCATATTTTGTCAAATTCGTCTCAACTCAGTTTATTTACTGAAATTTTACAGTAACTCACAGAAAGATATTTTCAAGAGGTCAACTCATATTTTAAGTGAAACGCCACTCCGCCAAGGTCCAACAGTCCACTTAATATAAATCGAGCTGCAGAAACTTGCAGATACTCACTAATATCAGTCCCCTAAATTTGCCTAAAGTCCCCTAAATTTGTGAAAATGCTAAAATCAGGATCCTTAAATCAAAATTCCTGCGATTCTGTTAATAGTGCTGACAAACTCCACACTGGGTTGAGATCATAACCTTCTTGGCGGAGATAATAATTACCTGTAATAATTGGTGGGACAACGAACGACAAAGATGAGCAACTTTCACCTGGCAACAACCTAATCTGTGAGCTGGTGTTTCACTAAATCAGAGCTAATTTACCATTAAAGAAGGTACCTAGTGTTAAATTTAGAGATTAAGTAGAGTCATGCATCAGGATGTTAAGTGCACCGCTGTCAAAAAAGCTCAAATCAACTACAAACACTTCTATTATTATACATATACTGGTGAGTTGTGTATGTTGTCGCCTTCTGAACTCAACTCTCTGCTGACTGTGTTTGTACATGACATGATAAAAGGAGCTTTTATAATGATACGATTCAAAATGCAAACAAGGACCCTCAAAATAAATCACGTGTCAGTGCATACTATCGTGTAAGGGCTCCAAAAGGTACCTGCTTTGAAAGATCATTTATTCCACTGAACATTAAAGATGTCACGTCTTCCAGTTTCCGTTCGCAGACATTTCCTCTTTGGTCTCCACTCCTCATCATATCTCATGTCTGCTCTCATCTACTTTCATGTGGCATAAACAAATCACACGGATCAACGTTTCTGTTCCCCGGCTAGCAACATCAACTTCTGATCGGCCGTTTCCGTACCGGAGGCGGCTTCAAAGTTCGGAACACAGTTCATCTCACTTATCTGTGTAGAGGACATGGCTGTTCCGCCCAGGGGCCCCCTGGGGGCCAGGTTTGGTGAACCCTTACATCCAATCACAGCTGGTGAGAGGCTGTTTGGGCAATGATGAGCAGCTGGCTTTGTCACATTAGCCGTGACCGCGCGTGACCCGCGGGCGGCTTGGCAGACTGCTCGCTTACCGACGGCCCTGAAAGGGGAAGCTCGGTGTGGGGACCGGGGAGGGAAATGAGCCGGAGAGGGCGCTGTCTGTGACAGGACGCCAGCGGACTACAAGAAAAGGAGAGACGCTCAAGCGTTGCCTCCGCCTCAGCTCAAACTGGCCGACGGCCAACAGAAGCAGATGTTGTATGCTGATTTGGTGACTTGCACGCTCCAGGGGGGTTATTTATAAAACGGTCTCTCGGTCAACTGTGATTTTAGCAATGTGGTAGGCAGGTAGAAGAAGTAGTTGTTTACAAAAGTTAAAATGTTGGCTTGTGATGCGCGCCTGTGCTTTCCCCAGCGGCGGTGAGGGAGTTGATGGAGGTTATGTGCTGTTCTGCTCGGGATGTAGAAAAAGTAAATCCCTCGAAATGTTTTCCAAATCAAAAGACAAAAAAAAGCAGGGATTTTCTAAAGAGGACAATGCTAACAAGCAGGACATTATAGATAATTCTAATGGGGGTCGTGCAAGCCCGTAATTCATTCAAAACTGTGTCTAAATGTCATCTGAAGATAGAAACTGGGAAGAGAGGTCAGGCCAGGGAAAATAATTAGCTGCAAGCCAATATAATTACGATTTTATGGAGTATAAAAGCTGTTTCAGACCATTTAAATCAAAAGGTGTAATATCCAGTTTGGCTTGTCATGATTTATTCTTTCATTTGGCCTAGAGAGCACAAATGGAGGGCAATTATTCTAAAGCATTTTGAAATCTAACACTTTACTGACTTGTTGCACATGAGAGCATGATCATGCGTGTCAGCTAAACTGTATAATGCAGGATCCAGTACAAGTAGCAATAGAATAATGTAAAAATCCTGAATAAAAATCCTACCTAAAATATTAGCAGCAAATTGTAGCTAAAGTATGGAAGTAAAAGTACTTTTTGCTGTCAAATGGAGTAAAGCAGCTAAATACTAAAAAGTACTAGTACTAGAAATACACTGAAAGTACATGTATTCATGATTCTGCTTCAGCATAGGTCTTGTGTGGGGCCCATTTAATTACTTTCCACCACTGCTTCTTGGAATATTCATAGGCTGGTGAACCGAAGCTTGAAATATGAACTTGTGATGAAAGTGAAGATCAAATTGAAGCAAAAGCCCCAGGCACGGCTCCCCGCTGAGAGGCAGAGGCTGTGAAAGGACAGGATGTGGACAGAGAGGATGGAGCCGGTAACCAGATGGAAGTGAGAAATAAAGATTGGAGTCGGGAGAGAATTGGACGGCGTCGAGTTCAAATCCTGTCCTCGTGTCCTTCTCACACAGAAAAAAAAAGGATTACAATAATTTCCAGTTTTTCATTTACAGTCTCTGTGCTAAGCTAACGGGTTTCTAGCTCCAGCTACACCTTCTCCATCAACACTCAAAAGCAATATGAGCCACTAAAAGAAACTTAAAAAGGTTGAACTACTTCTTTACCGCGTTCAAAAGGGACATGCCTTGTATTCGCACCTGGTTCCGACAGGGGCGTTTTCTGTCGGGCTGCACACAAACCTCTAGTAGTCAAAAGCAAGGAGGGACGGCTTTGAAGCTTTTGCTGTGGAGTAGCTGCAGGCGGTGGAGTCTGACATTAACATTAATTTAACATTTCAAAGCGGGAATGGACTCGCATTACAGCTCCGACAAAGCGAGGCGATGAGGGAGCGGACCAGGAAATACAGAGGATCTATCCGTTAGATTAGAACGCAACGGTACTGTAAAACAAAACTGCACGTGACAGCAGCATTATGCAGGAGATAAGTGAATACCAGTACTTCTGATTAAGTCTCCCCTTTCTGCATAGACATGTGTTCAGAACAGTGTTGAACCAGGATGGATTAGTGTGTATACCTCCACCAAAGCCCAACAGTCTCCTTAAATTAAAACAACCTTATAGCTTAGTTACCATCTTCCCCCTGAAACTGATTCACACTATAAATTGAATGGGTTCTTCCCAGATCCACACCGCACCCTGTGACCAAGTTTCAACATTAATCTGTCCTGTAGTTCCCTGATAACTAAGCACCAAACCCAGATGAAAACACAACCTTATCTATGGAGGTAATGAAAGGATCCGTTTGTCACTGGCTTTCTTTCCAGGCAAACAGATACCAGAAGCTAAAAAGTAGTGCTGTGTGATGTGATGTGCGAAAATATCCTCAGATTTCACTACTTAATGTTCAACTTCTATTAAATTCACTAAGGGGAATACGTAGCAACAATAAAAGGTGGATTTTACATCTACAATATAAAAAAAAAAAAAGAGCTACTGCTGTTTTAAATGCCTCTACTTAGTTTTAAAGTGCATTAATAGTCGCTGGCTCATCAGACATTATTTCTGCACAACTCTCTGTCCTAACTGGTGTTAAAGAGGCAGTAGAAATACCGCTGTCTGAAATAAAGTGGAGAAACAGATGTTCCACACACACACATGCTACCGCCTACATTGAGCACCTTTGAAAAGCACTAAGTGTTATGTTTCTCACCTTATTTTAGTTGGTTTGGTACAAAGGTTTCTGCGGGGACGTCTGAGTCTACTTAGTCACGATCATAGACTGTCTATGAAGTTGGCTGCAGTGCAGGTCATATACCTGTTGGCGTATTTGGCATATTTATGCTTAATTTCTAGGGAACGAGACATTTCTATATCTATATATTGAGTCTACGTTGTGATTGGCAATTTTCCATCATTAATTAGCAGTTTAAAACCCAAATGAAAACAAGAAACGTACAGGATATAATTATCGTAAGGACCCTTTTCCTGTTTTCGTACATGTGTCACCATTATTTGTGGACGTCCATGAAGGCGGAGAGTGAATTGGAATACAAACGCCAACGCTGAAGATGAATAACTTTGAAAAACGTAAGAGGCATAAAAGGAGACTGGCTCCGTCTCTACTGAGTGAGCTGCACATGAAAGGATCACATGCATTTAGAGGCGCACAACCAGCTCTATTTATGTAATGCATCAGTGATCACTCTTGAATAGCATCTATCACCTTTTCAGAGGGTGGACGCCGCATTTTGAAGCAGGGTCCATTTCAAATATTAAGCTTGGTGTGTGAGTGTGTGTGAGAGGTTGTGTGTGTGTGTGTGTGTGTGTGTCTCTTTCTGCCTTTGTGGGTTGCATGTGCTCTAAAATTAAACTAAGTTAATTTAGCGGTCTATTGAATAGTCCATTCCATTTCCCATCACATCCCAAGGTGACAGCATCATACGCTATGATACACTTTCATGTTGTGTTGAAGAGGGAGCAGGAAATAAAGGGTAAAGGGGGGGGGGGGGGGGGGGGCAAAGACACGGTTGGTGTGCTTGCTTCGTCCTTTCATCGTACACCATCCTCCCTCTCCCTCACTCCACCTGCGATTAAAGCCCCTCTAATCACATTTACCAAGCAAGGCCAAAGGCTGGGGCGGCTCTATTAAATACCGCCACGCGGGCGAAAGGGAGAGGGGCCGGCCATCGGAACCCCTCTTTGGCGTGCGGCTGAAATAATTGCAGAGAGCACTCACATTTGGCACGGCACTCCAATGTCATTTCACCTGCGCACCACACTAAAAGGTGACAGGCTCCATCCCTCTCGCCAGGCGGACAGGTTGGCGGTCGGTGAGCACTAGGGGGGGTATTGCAGAACACAATGAAATGACTCTGTGCCCAGAATGACAGATCCCAAAATGAGAAGATAGGTCAATGGCACATTATGGTCATTTGGAAAAGCCTGATATCCAGATGAGCAGTGTATAATTACCATGTTGATAGGAAAATGCAGCCAGGGTTTTTGCTGCATAGAGACACCATCACATTTCATTATGCCACTTTGAAAATTTGGCCACTTTTTCAATATGGCATCTATAACTTGCTCCTTTTCATTTAAAGGGACATATTATGCCCATTTTACCACAGTTGATATGGCTCCTTGGGGTCTTAATGAAATATCTGTAACATATTTTGGTCAAAATACCACAAGGATTATTTGAAACAGCACCTTCTTACCCTGTCTAAAACAGCCCTCCTCAGATTGACCTGTCCCCGCCCCCCTCACCCCCGGTGAGCCTGGCTGCGAGAGCCCCAGCTCCCCAGCGCAGCCCCGCAGTGGGAGCACTGGGAGCAGCAGCAGCATCCTTCCACACTGATGAGTCAACGTGTCCCGGCAGTCCCTTGTTCATGCGGCCACTTAAATGTCTGACGGGGTCCCCGACTAGAGTTAGCTTGCGAGCTAAACGGGCCAGTGGAGCCCGGCTAGCGTTAGCTCACTTGTCCAAGGCCACGTAGCAAGACTCCCTACATGGGCATGGTGTGACTATGACGTTTATTTCGGTCGTAATCCCATTCGACGCACTCTAGCGTATAGTTTCTGACATAGAGGAACCACAACAAATCACGGGAGTTGTTTTTTCCAGAGTTTTTGGAAAGGTAAACATGCCAGATACCAAAATTAACGTGTAGAAGTACTACAAAAGTGGAATTTTCATAATATGTCCCCTTTAAATTTGTTTGTAATCCTTAAGAGGTGTTTCAAACCAAGAAGGTGAGAACAAGAGCAGTTCTTATTGCTGCTGGTGAGCATGTAACCACAATGACAAAGTACAGCGCCACATGAAAAGGGATTTTCTCTTTGAAGAAGCCACATCACTTATGAAGCTGCCACATTAAGCTAAATTGCCCATTAGCAGCTACACAACAAGCAAAACAGAGGAGTGAAACTGACAAAGTCATGGCAAAGGTAAACAGTCTGTGCTGTAATTACAGGTGCATCTGGTACTGATCCCAAAATAGAACGTCAAAATTTTAACACTGTGAACAACAGAAACTGTCACTTAGAGCAAAGTCCTCTTCTTTTGGGCCTTGTTTTAAAAGTTTTGGATGTCATCCCTCCCGCCTATGATTATATTCTAACCCCAATAAAATTGTAGCCATCTTCACCTTGTTATTATATGTAAGTAAGTAACAGGAGAACCATCAGATATTTACATAGACTGGTGCTTTTGATATTTTTCCCAAATACATGTACTTTGTAAATGTGGGGGGTTTTCACAGCTTGGTTTGCTGTCTTACTGGACCACAGACATAAGTACCAGGTACATAAAGATGGTCGGCTCTACTTGCTCCCACTATCCAGAAATGAAGCCTCAATTTCCTGATGCCAACGCCGCCATTTTGTACCTATGACTTTTACATTACATTACATGTCATTTAGCTGATGCTTTTGTCCAAAGCGACTTACATTTTTAGAACACTCAGCATTCTTGAGGGGCCACTTTAGGGATTCAGTATCTTGTCAAGGACACTAAGGCATGCAGATGGGGATGACTTCAATCGGAATTAGAGCTGCAGTATTGAGTCTCAGCTTTCGATAACCTGAACAAACATCAGTTACAATAAAAGAAACCATCATTGAGAAAAAAAATCAATAACCTGTACTCTTTAGTTGGGTCCAAGTCCATTTACAGTATGTACTGGACTTGATTATACAGACGTCACATATCTTATTATATCAGCACCAATATGAACAAAGTCTGTGAGCTCTCTCTGCGGAGGCTGCCATGTTTTTTTACAGAAGCCCAGACTGGACAAACTAAACACCTTTTGAGTTTTTAATCACAACAGGTGATCTTTCATGTTTGGCATGGGAAGGTGAGGTGAGGACTGTTCAGCTGAAACATTTAACGTCAACACTAGATGTCACCAAATCTTACACACTGAACCTTTAAAACCTATGAGTTTTACGTAACTGGACGGGAGTACCATCAGGGATTATCCTCAACCGTCTTGTGTCTCAGACCGTCATGTTAAGACACACAACCCGCTACACGAGTGGTTTCTAATCCCGCTTTCAACATGCAGACATCTGTAGAAATGAAAAGAAATGAGGTTTCACGAGCGGCGAGATGAAGGAGAAGCTGTCTGCCACCCTCCTGATCCTTACATCAAAACATCACGAACCTTCGCAGGATGTTGTGGAGCGCAGGGTCTAGGACAGATTTCCAATTCCTTCATCTCTCAAAGCACCGGAAGCTTTCCTCCCCCCCTTTGAAGATGGTCCAATCTCCCACTGCACTCAGAGGACTGAAGCTGATCTTGAAGGCTTAAGCTGACCCTATCGGGCCAGGCCCGAGAAACTCTGAGGCTGTGTCGGAGTGATGGCATATTTGAGAACCTTCACAATGATCCACGCCAGCCCACTGTCAAAGCGTTTATTGTGAAAACAATTCACATATTCAGTTGAGCCATCGTGAGGTTAAATCAGTGCAGTCACCTGGATATTTATTGTTCTTCAGCAGCCTTAATGAATAGCTCCCAAGAAATATGGTTTGGCATTTGGACAGCTTGATGCATATTCTGTCATTTAACCTCGATCCGACTCACAGAACAATGTTCATCTTTTCATATTAGTTCTTCGAAGTGATTGATACAGCAGACGAAGGAGACAAAGAGATAAGGGGCAAACCATCAATCATCATTTGCAGAGGGTCATTGGTGTGAAGCAGGTCGGTCCCTTCCCCTCCCTTCTTTTTAAATGCAATGTCCAGTCGACTTTTAAAGTCTGGACCCCACAACGATGAACTTCAGAAAGATGATCCTTACACAGGGATTTTTAATGGATGTGTTGTAGCAGACTGATATTTTATAATCCTTTTAATTATGACTATTTGATTAGTTGGGGTATCACATTAATGTTCAGCCGGGGAGTTCAGTCAGCACCAGTGTTAGAAAAACTGTCTTACAAGTAAAGAACATTTTCATGGGCTTATCTACACATCTGCGGCAGTGACAAGGTGTTGCCTCTCTGTGATGGTTAATTATGTGCTGTACCGTGGCAGAGATGCATTACTGGAAGTGCTCCTCCCTGTAGTTTAGGAAATAAACTCAATATTTAATGTTTAACTGATAAAACCATAAACCCTAAAAGTTGAGCGTGTGTTGTTTTTCCACGTAACGCACCTCTAACTTGATCCTGCATTAAAACACGTTTCCATTATTGTTTCAAATACAAAACACGAAGGACTTGCAAAGAATAACAAGAATGTGTCTTATAACACAATACCTCTGCCGTGTGTATTAGATCATAGTTTTGATCTGAAAAGGAATATTTTAGTATGTTTAGAGTCCTTTTTGCTTGAATTTGCCGCCAGTGAGAAGGGATTTTTTTTGGCCACTTGGGGGTTCATAAAGTAAGCTTGCACATGAGATTTAATAACAATGGGCCATCATTCACTACAGGATATTATTAGGATGATACACATCACCTCCCTGACATGATCGCATGAGGAGGAAGGCAGACAAAACAAACACGTGGTGCGACAACTTGCTCTACAGGTGATAACACGGTTAACGCGGCCTGTCCCTCAGCAGGAACTGGAGGAGAGATTAAAATTCTCGGCTTAATATGTAGACAGGCCTTTCCTTTGACTCAGCTGTCCCCCAGACGAACATCGGTAACGACCATGTTTAACTAGCAGATTTCTACTCAGATTAACTCCAATAAAATCTGCTGTAGACATGGGATATAGGGTTATGTCATTGCAGTTGTGACAATTTCATGCATTGCTCAAAATACCTCCACTCACACAACATATCCACAAACACTGAAACTCACACACTCTTTCAGAATATTCACTTTCAACTATAATCTGTTCGCAGAAGCTCAAATCTGTCGCTGTGTTCCTGCAGCAGTCCTAATTGAAGGCAGCTCTGACGTCTCACCACATGGCAAGTTATGAAAAATCACTGAAAGCAACACACGCTCTGAAATCAGGATGTGCTGCCGATTCAGACGACGCGCTAGTAACCCTATCATGGATCTGAATATAGATATTTAATCTTGGCTGGATGCTTCCCCTTTGATAGTCTGATGCATATTCATTAGCCCCGATATCCACCAGAAGGTTATTATCCATAAATGTCACTCTGTAATTAATTAATCCTGTCTGCTGGTTGCTCTCCCTGCCTCATTAATGAGCCAAGTCGAGCCGATTGTATTCATATTCATGTGTCCAAGTATAACAGCTCTATCCTGGATTCAGATGCCAGAATATTTCACATCATTAGCAGCAGGAATCGCCGGAGGGCCGTTTGACAGGCAGGATCTGTGTTTTTTCTGAGCTTCCTGTCAGCGGCGTGCACAGGATCCGGTTTATCTGTTTGGGTCGTTATAGTAATGGGGGGGTGGGGGGTGAGTGAGCCAGAGTCCTGCTCAGCGAGGCAAAGTTTACTCAAGTCCGATTGAGAACCACCTTCGATGGGTAATGCGGTCCAAGGAGACAATTATGGGTGTGATTTTGTGCTGTTTAGCAAATTGATTTTTAAAGCTACCCCAGAGGCACATCTATTACTGTTGGTTGGAGTTTTAATAAAAATCCAATATGAATTTGCACAAAGCCGAGAGGAGTAACTCCGCCACATTAGGCTAATAGAGAAGAATGCCACGGCTCGAGAATGGCTTGCAAATAGTTTGACATTTACCCTGCGATGCACTCAATTATTGGGTGAGAATTCTGTCCTGAGGCTCTGCTCTGTTGTGTGTGGTTCCTCCTGCAAATGGCTGTAACCTATATGGGCTTTAAGGGGACACTGTAACATGATCTGCTGATTTGTGGCCAAAGTGTGTGCTTAGCAGGATGGCGTGGCAAGAAGAGATTACCATGATAATTGGAAGCATAAGTCAAATCCCTGCAGCATCAGTCGGGTGTAAATGTTCTTCAGTAAAAAAAAAACTATGAATTGGCGAAATGTATAAAACGTAAATTGGACGATTTGAGCGGAGGGCGAAATTATTTTCTCATTAAGATCCATGACCTACTCTGAGAAATCAATGAAAATGTGAGAAACGTCCTAACTCACAATGTTAAATAAAGTGAAATTCTTTTGAGTCGTCCTGCTAATTATTAAACGAATGCGGGCAAAAACATAACATCAATCATGTCCAATGCAGAAGAATATGTTATTTCATTAATAATCCATGAATTATTCGCTAGGAAATATGTAAAAATGTCCAAAAAACAACAAAATCTGCAATGTTAACCCAAGAGAAAAAAAAAATCTCGATCTCCACCAAGATTTTATGGATTTTTTCTTAGCTCATGTTCAATCCTTCCACCGAGTTCAATTAAAACCTCTTGAATAGTTTTTGCGTAATACTGTTGACAATCAGATAGATGTGAAAACATCGCCTCCTTCGCAGCCATAATAAGCAACTCAGCAGTTACAGTGCAATGGACTGCTACTTCTGCACTCGGTTATCAATATTCCCTCTGTTGTGTACTTGTAGTTCCATGTTTAAAAGAGCACTCCACTGCTTTAGCATCCTACTCCAGCGTGATCTCAAGGGAAGCCTGCGGGAGTGCAACGACTCCTCCAGACAGTGAACTGTGTGTGGACGGACGTAAAGCGCATTACAGGCTTCGACATCAAAGACAGTCAGCGGGGGGGGCGGCCTAGACAGAGCAGACGAGCTGAATGTGATTTTCAACGGGTACAGCAGGGCATCCCCAGCTGTGCCCTCTCACAAAGTCTTCACACCCTCTCAGACGCCGGGAATCCCAACTCAACCGAGCCGACCCCCCAACCCAAAACCTCCAAAGAGATAAAAACTCTACCACGAGTGACTGCGATGGCGAGTCAGGGAAGAATACTGCTGCTATAAAGACATCCTGCTGGGTACAAGTACCTCAGAAGACATCTCGATAACTTCACACTGGCAGCACTAAAGTCACATGAAAATACTGGAGGGACAGGTTGCTGTAGTTCTTCAGGTTGCTTACCAGACCAATGGGGAGGTGGACGATCTCGTTATCTACTCAAGGACGTTGGATGTAGGGGTTCCGAGGTGGCTGTAGCACCCCCTATCGGTGAGGGACTGCAACTGCAAGCCAAAACAGTGTCTAATCAACTAAAAATTTGATTTCAATTAATTTACTAAAAGAAACATTGAGAGTGTAGCACAGCAGTAAACTTAAAATCTACCGGTTATCATTTTTGGAAATGATTCATTGAATAATTGAAAATGTTTGATAATTCCTGTGGCTGAGGCACAAAAGCATAATGTGACGTTGACGATGTTGGATTAAACATGCAAGGCTGACTGTGGCACAGTGCTGCTGCTAAAATTAATACAACAACACACATAATACACTGCTGCACTGCTTTAAATTACGTGATTACATTAAGTTTCTCTCAGCACTTCCAACTCTCTCAGACTACCAGCAATCATTTAACAAAGGTTTAAAAAAACAACAACACAGTTGCCAAACCAGACGATCAAGGTTGTCGGGGATAATTTACAACATCAGGCCAAACAAGAAAAATCATCCAAGCCTCATTGTGTTTCCAAATTATTCTTCATCAAGCTTAAACAAATAAAGAATTCTCTTAATTTGAGATGATCATCTTGTTGAACAAACAGATATAATATTTTCTGCAATATTCCAAAACACAATACAAGGGAAAAATCCAATTGGCTCTTGGTCAAGGTAACCACAGAGATCCTAACTCATGGGGTGGGTTGACGAAAACCATCATGTTTGAGTTTTTTTACTCAGATGCACTGGGCCGTAAAGCATCCAGCGTGTTATCAGATCTGAGCCTGATCTTAGGCACAGAGGGGATTTGAACTAGCACGTTAAAATGCTCATAACAGGCTGATGGGACCGTCTTTGGCTGCAAAGGTATTGAGTCATGGATCTGACAAATAAAACCAGACACGACATCATGAGCAGTACATAAAAATATCCTGAATGTCACTTGTCGCTCGAGGCCGGGTCGAGTAGAAGCGATCAACAGAGTCGTTTGGATCCATCCTCTTGGCACCATGGAGGTTTGCGGCTGATTGACGGGCGTTTTATTGTTGAGGTAATTTACTCGAAAAGCCAAAAATGGTGGACTCACTGACATTGACTGTTTAGTTCGATCAGAATACTCTACATGTCTCAATTTGATTATCCCTTACTCCAAATTCCAGGTCATCCGGAAATGCTGTTTACATGGTATTGTGTTATATAGAATGTTGTAGCTATCAGAGCACTAATGGGACTTAAAGCAAACCAAATGGAATATACAGACCACTTGAGTTACATAAATAAAGGGCAAATTGCAAATTGGATTCAATTGCTTAGCATTTCCCCAAGATTACTAAGGGACTAATCAAAAGTCATCAACACGTCTCCAACTCCCACAAGTGATTCAAGTCAAACATTGTGTGTGTGTGTGTGTGGTACCTGTATGCATGAGGTGGTTAATGATGATAGAGACTTAGTAAAAGAGACTCTCATCCTCCATATATTCAGCACATTCAACGAACCTGAGCACACAAGTTAAAAATAAATAAAAAACACAGTCATCAAACTTAAATCAACCATTTAAGCCCCTGGGAAAAACAAACACAAAAAGAGACGCACGTGATCTTGACCGCGCTCGAGCTCATTAATCCCACGAGTAATGAACGGCAGCGATTAGCCGACATTATTCATCTTTAATGGAGCTTTGTGGCTAATTCGCTTTCAAAACAACAAGCCGGAGAGGAGTTGAGTCGTTTGGAGGTGAACAAAGCTTTGGTGACTTTCAGATATCTGAAAACTAAAGGGTGGTTTTGAAGGGGAGCCAACCGGCTGCAGCCAAGTGGCTTGTGTCCATCAGTTAGCTCCTCAGTTAGCTCCTCAGGTAGCACCTCAATTAGCTTCTAAGCTATTAGGCTAATAACAACAATAAGCTGAGCGGGTACAAGTAAGACAAGCATTTCTTTTACCTGTGTTTTCGAAAGTTGTTGTGGAAGCCTTGATATAAATGGAGAAAGAAACAAGACTCACTTCCTCATTATTGATGCATTTCCTGTTTGAACAGGAAGTTGACGAAAGGCCATTTTCCCATTATGATGGAGGAAACATAGATACATATAAAGTCTAGATGTCTCGGCCAGCGGAGTCAAATGTCCGCACATGGCGGCCATCTTTACACAGGCAGCTCGCCCACCCATAACACTGTGTTGCAGTGGTACGTACTTTTTAAATAACCATAATTTGCTAAATTCTCAACTGATTTTTAAACGGTTCAGTTTGTTACAAACGTCAGAGATGTAGTTATGACACTGCATACTTGTGAATAATTATGTTATTTTCTAAAAAGTAGAATAATGTTCTATATAGGTACAATATTTCCATTTCCAAATATACATCAAGAATCTTTTTTAATTTTTTTTATTTAAAAAGTACATGTACCACTACCAACACAATGTTATGGGTGGGCGAGCTGCCTGTGGCAAGATGGCCGTCATGTGCGGACGTTCGACTCCGTTGACCGGAAACGCGGATGAGACATCTAGCCTTTATATATATATATATATATCTATGGGAGGAAAGGCCTAATCTGCAAGGCCAAGGCTTCTGGATCGCCATCTTGTGGCCGGCATGTCAGTTCATGTCATAAATCCCACCTCTTCCATGTTAGTGGTTGGGACGTGGGAGATCCTTGAAGGACAGAGGAAGTCACAGCTAAACCCTATGAACTAAATTGTGACTTGTGACTATTTGCTTGACAATAAAATGTGGTCGATTGTCCAGAACAGCAGTTTCAGCAAAAGCAAAGAAATTAAAGCATTTGTTTGTAAAATAATGCACCAACCATTATTTACTGGTGATGTGTAATTGTGTGAGAATTATCCAAGGGTTTTTCCTTTAACCGCACCCAGTGGCAGGCCCAGTTTGAAACAACACACACCAGGTTGTAACTCTTTTCTTTGGGTATGAAACCTTGATTTATGTCACACGAGTTCTTTGAAAATGGCTTTTAATTGTAGAAATGAAAGCTCGACATTGACCTATTCGGATGAATAACTGCTTATTAGTGACTAGATGCCATGGATTCCATTCATTGTGATGTCAGCCGAGTAAAAACTTTAAAGTAACGCACTTAAAGTTCTCCCTTGTAAAAGCATGTTTTCTTTCATCGGGCAGTAAAAAAGAAAGAAAGAAGGTATTTCACTGCTCAGCTCTCCTGTAGCTCAGAGCTTTATAATGAGAGAGCTCTGAATCACAGCACAGAGAGATAGAGTGACCAGGATTTCCGTCTTAATGTATTTACCCATGTCTGCGCTGAATATCAAAAGGCCGCTCCTCGCCCGAGCCCGACACGCCGTGTCTCATCTGAGGCACTGCTTCACTCGGAGAGAGTTACAACCTGGAGTAATTTAGGCCTTCTCCCTCGGAAAGTCCTCGCCGTGTGTCCTTGAACGACGACCCCCCCCCCAGCAGCCGCAAAGCTCTCATTTGTCATCTGGATTGTGTCTCAGTTCCCCTGCAGTGTCTCGCTTGTTTGGGACAAAAAGGAAGAGATAGCGCCAGGGATGTTTTATCACTTGATGTTTCGTTTGCTTTTAATAAGAAGAATAGAGGTGGTGGGACTTTGTTTCATTCCTGAGCGTAGCACTTCCTGTCGTGAATTATCTCGACATCTTCGGAAACACAAGTTGCCCAACGCACGGCTCCTCTTGATGGGGTCATACTGAGTGTGGCAGATTTTGAAATCAGGGAGAAGTCCTGTTCTGGCACATTCATCTGTAGCTCCACATGAACCTGGACGTGAATGCTTTTCATAGAAATGCTAAGTGATGCTGCGTTCGCCCTGAGCGTACTGAAAAATGCTGGTGATGGAAGATACAGGGAGGAAAGGTCTCTCAGTCCCGGCGACAGGAATCTGCTCACGAGTCAAACACAGCGTCTTCACCTTGTCCCCTCTTCCTCCGCACCTTTCAGAGTCGACCCAATGACAACGGAGCGAAACTCCATCCACTCTCAAAAACCACAGGACGGAGAGAGACAAAGTTTTTTTTATTTTTCCGAGGTCAAGAAGGTCAAGAAGCTGCTTCATGACTAAGCAGCTTAGTCATGAATGTTGTTGGTTATTACTTAAAGCTGGATATTGTTTTGACAAGTCATATACTAAAATAACTGCCGATGTCTGTGTGACATTATCTTATGCAAAATAAATATTTTCCCCTTTAAAACAGTTTTTCTATAAAGTTGATGACACAATTTTTTGACCGTCTTTGAAGGGTCGCAAACAAAAAAAAGTGAGGATATTTTCCCTTGCAACATGATTTGTGTGCTCGCACAATACCTTTGCGTTCTCCTGCAGTACTTTTTGTGTTACCTGACGACACTTTTGTCCTTCTATTCCTCCTGAGCCCATTTCATCTGACTTGCACTCATCTTCTCCCAGTGCAACGTGCAGTGTGGATCAGCTACTTCAAATATGCTCAGTCCTACAGTATGGCAAGTGAGCTTAGATGAATTCTTAGATGTGGAGAGATGTGTGGCGATTGTACGGACACAGGTGGCGTCACACTTGTGCAACTATGATAATAAAATTCATAATAGTGCCAGACGAGAGCAGGAAACTAAATATTCATCCTTAAATTAATTCTCCAGGGGCTCTGTACACTTCTTTCATGAATTGCTGTGCAAACCTTTTAAGTGTGTCACTCCAAATATCAAGCAAATCATAATTATGCATGATGCCATTGTTCAAATACTTCAAAAACATCTGGAGGGAAATTCATTGCAACTAAGATTAAACACAAGAACTTTCATTCTTCTCTCAAACACAGAGGAAAGCCAAACACTACTTTATCTGCGGGAAGAATAATTATATCATTGTGCTTTATGATAAATTCCTCCCTGCACATATTCCTGCTGCCTCCCATCTCCTCGCCTGTCGACACAGAGGAGGAACAGACCTCTGCTGGGAGAGTCTGAAATCCAGCAGATTAAGGAAGCATGGTGTGGTGTGATGGGATGGGAGAGGTCTGCACCAGCCAAACTGCTCTCTGCTGGAAAGCTCCACCCCACTCGCGTGTTGGCAACATTTCAGAATTGATGATTGCTCGCGTTGAATTCTGCGTGCGCACTTGGGAGCGAGAAACTTCGAACACTGGCCCCGGGGAGATTTCTTTCCCAGACTTCCCACAACTGCTCTCGTAGTTGGGATTAAGGCGTGCGGGGGGTGTCATGGGAGTCTCTGCACGCGGAGAGATTAAGGGGAGGACTTTTACCTGCAGGCCTACTGTGCTAATCTGTTCCTGTGACGTGCGGTCCGACACACACTTGCTTTTTTGTTTGTCTAACTTCCTGTGTGAGAAATAGCAATCACCTGCCAAACTACCGTGCTGCAAACTGGATTGGAGGATGACTTCTTGTCTCTCTGCGAACGTGCCCCCCCCCCCCCCCCCCCCACCCCCCCTGAGTGGCCAATATTGCTCCTTTCTGCATCTCTCCAATCCAAATGAGACCCAGTGTTTGATGTGCAGACTTCCTTTGAGCCCCTGTGGGCGATGAAGTTGAGAGTTTGTTCCCCTTGTTAACAGAGGCCCTTGCAGCCAGGATCCAACAGGCGGCCCGCTGTTTCCCTCCCTCCCTCCCTCCCTCCCTCCCTCGCGTGGGAGGAGGGAGACGTCTGAGAAACATTATCTGCCGACTTCAAATGAGCGATGAGGAGGGGGGCAGCTTTGTTAGGGAAACACCGCGGCTCCTCCGTGCCTTTCTGAATTGTTTTAATTCCTCCTTTGAGCAGAGCTCCTCTGTCTTTGTGTTTTTTTTTTTGTGTTATCATTAAAAGCTCTTGGACTGTTTCAAGGAACGGAGGCCAGATTTAGATGCAGCACAGTAACCATAAAGTAATCTAGGTTTAGGAATGACCTTGATGAAAATAGCTCTCTGTCCTCGGGGGGGAACAAAATGAGCTCCACTGCCTTCGACAGCGGGAGAAAAATTAAAAGCTATTAAAGTTGTGCCTTTGTGGAGTTGTCAGCCTTTATCACGCGGCTGCACCAGACTAAAATGACAACCATTACCATGCGGGGGGATTAGAATGAAATGTTCACCCAGTATCAGTATCTTGTGACTGTATCGTTTCCCGAGAGGGGGTCAGCCTCATTCGTCACCTCACAGAGAAGCCCAGGAGGCTGAAAATGAGAGAAACTCACACCAATTTTTCATTTCCCGGTTTGTACAAGGATCCCACGACTCATTGGCGGGCTCTGGACTTCTTAAAACAAATATATCTTTATTATTAATGGATGTTTTGCGAAAGACAAATCCCTTTTAAGGCTATTTGAAACAGAAAGGAATGAAAGATGCATTAGTTAGTTAGTTTTAGGACAGATGATTAATGCACACCTTAAAATATTTCTGAACGTGTGTGTAAGCAACGTTGTCCTTTATAAATAATTAAGATATTTAGAAGCCACAGTCTCCCTCGACGTTTCATAAAAATCGAACTGAAAGCTGTAATTACTCTTGTGCACTGCCTGGATGTCCTTGTCGCTGCAATTTTGGGCTCTTTCATCCACTTTAGGGTTAAAGCATCATCGGGAATTTTGAACAGGCACATTCACGGATAAATATTGCACCGACGAGTTATTACCTCTGGTGGCAGCTACAGCTCGACAATCACACAATCATCCCGAGGAGGATATCCACTCGTGAGCTGGAGAGGGCCCCGAAAGAAAGAGGGCCCGAAAGAAAAGCACACAAACCACAGCGTCTCACTCTCTTCTAACAGGACATGTTTATTTACAGCGGCAAATGACAGGAGTCACAAGTGTTCCACGGGTACGTACAGAGAGACATCAATAGATCCACCTCCTGCACAAAGCAAACTCAGCGGGGACGTGGGGAGCGTGGGCGGGGTGGGGTGGGGTGGTTGGGGGGGCATGGGGTGGGGACAAAGAGGACACATACTGTACACTGAGCTCAAACACACCTGTATTACCCCCTTTACAGAGAAAAGGCGTGGCGGAGGAGACAGAGAGGGAGGTGACAAGGGGAGAGAGGGTGGTTAGGGTAAAGGGGGGTGGGGGGTGGGGGGGGGGTTTAGACTCATATTCAAATACAAAAGAACATGTACAAATCGTATAGCCTCCAGGCACTGTGCTCCCATATTTACAGTCATCGTAACTGGCAGCGGGGACCACTCCATGGCAGGACCATCCGTTTTGAGATGTGCCGGTACAAGGGACTCGCCGTGAGGAAAACAAAAGCCGGCGCCACGAAAAAACCAGCGGAGTCGAGAGAGGCGGGGGGAGCAGTGGCGGCAGTGGGCCCTCGCAGACACACGTGCGCGGAGTGCTGCACCCGGGGGGGAATTAATCATTGTCGAGAAGCACATAATCAGGTTTTAGCCATCGGAGTGCACTCGCCACGCTCGAGGAGAGACCCCTCGCACACAGGTATTCACGCCTCGGGCATGTTCACACACGACTCGCAGGGTTAACGCCTCAGGTAGCCGGTGAGTATAGAATATAAATAATGAACAGAAATCAACAGGTGAATTGTAACAAAACAAAACGGCAAGATATTGGGATTTCGACTAGGTTATGAGGAATTGAGAAACTCTTATTGTGAAAAGTGGGCACACACACACACACACTCACAGACTGACTTACAGTACGTGCAGATACATTCAAACAGACACACATGCGACCTGATTCATTTAGACAAGTGCGTTCAACCACTCACGCACGTATGCACGCTACACGGCGGTAAAGCCGGAATTGAACTCACGGCGTCGAGCCGACATCTAGTTGCACTAGGTAGTTAAACACGTCTGTTTCTGTCCAGTGTTGGCGACTACGACCCACAGTCTTACAACTACATCTCCAGGAATTCACAGCGTCACGATTTAAAATTCATTCAGTGGCAGCGCGAGAAAAAAAGAAAGAGAAGAAGCAGCAAACGTGACAATCAGAAGTTCGTCGGACGGTTGACGGTGCTGCAGCGGCATTGGGCCACAAGGGTGGAGGAGGAGAAAAGAAAAGGAGGCACACTAATGCCATATTTACTGCCTCCGTTAAATGCCCTGAAATAGCCTTAGGGCGCGGGGTTTCTTTAGGGAAAGTAAATGGATATAAAAAAGCAAATATTACACCATCACTGAACGTCTGACCAAAACACAACGTAAGAAGGGAGTAAAAGTAAAACCGCTTTTCACCTGAAAAAAAAAAAGGAAAAGAAAAAGCCTGTTGCATTTTGACACAAAAGAAGAAAGAGAGACATCCTTTAGGGTATATTTACATAAAAGCTTTTGTAAAATATTCTTTTTTTTCCACCACCTATGTACAACACGTGACAACAGCAGAGAGAACAGCGATCAGACTGAGAAAAAAAACAAGAAAAGGAAATGTGAGACAGAAAAGAGATAAAAAAGGCAAATCATCAACGTACACATGTCGGTTTCTTTCCCCGTGAGGATACTCTGCTTTTCTTTGCCCTCTACATATAGAAACAATTACGCGACATCATTCAGAGTAATTGCGTGGACGTCTGTCTTCTTTTATATTCCAAGTTGTGTACCCAAAGTGCACGGTGACTGGCAGTTCGGTTACACCCCCAGTGAGCAGATTGAACACACATTTTGTGGTTTTTTCTCTGATTTTCCCCGCAACACAAACTCCAACTCCAACCCACAAAAGCCCTTTTTTTTTTTCAGACGACACTAACCATCAGATAAAGCCCAGATTCTTCTTAATAATTCACGACGAGGACACGTTTCAAATGTTACAAAATGGCCCCAGCGAGAAGTAAAAGCCTTGAACCTCGTGAGCGGCGTTTCGCCTTTTTGTTTTTTTGAAGCCAGCTCGCCTGAAACGCAACGAGCAGGAAAAAGAAAACAGGAACGCTGAAGTGTGGCGCTAAGGACACCGGGTTGAAATGATCGTAACATCAAGCAGACAAAAAAAGGGGGGGCACACTAGAATACAAACGCATTTGGGATTGCGTGAGGAGTCTGAGAAGTTGCGTTGGGGTTGGGGGGGGGGGGGGGGGGGGCCTGGTAGACGTCGTGACTCATAGCCATTTCGAGACATGACCGTCTTAAAAAAGGAAAACAAGTTAAAATGGAGAAAAAAAAACATTGAAACACACGGCAAGAAACCAATCTACAATCATTGAGAAACAAGAGCCTTCCACTGACGCCATGTTTACAAGAACATGATACATTTATCACTCGGGGGGGGGGGGGGTCTAAAAGGTTGACCCTCTCCTCCTTTCTATTTTCTCTCTATTATTTGTATTTACACATGCCTTCCCCTCGGGGCAGCGTTATAAACAGATATGGTATTTTTACTCCACTATTTTCCAGTGTTGTAGTTTCTCTGGGTTTTGGTCTCGTGATCCGAATGTTCTTTTGGTGGCGAGGGGACCGACCCGTCTCCTCCTCCCTGTCCCCCCCGCGGCCTTACGCCTTGCTGTCGTCAGGCTTTGTGTGGAGGCTGTTGTCACTGTGCACCTTGATTTCAATCGTATCCGGCTTGAGAGACTCTTTTCCATTTTCTTCCTTCAACGGTAGCTTCCTGCGGTGGGGGGGGGGGGGGGGGGGGGAGGAGATGAGAACCGTATTAACACAAGCAGACGTGAGATTCGCAGGGGTTTTGGATTATCACAGGGACATAGAAGTTACGTGAACACACACACAGACGTGAGCGTGGCCGCCCCGGTGGATGTTTTTGTGTCCAGCAGACACACACACACACACACACAGTCAATGCTACGACAAGAGAGAATAGCCTTAATGGTTCCAAGAGGGCTTCACCACTTTCCAGCCCACCCACTATCACCTTGAAGACCTCTGGGTGGGTGAAGGAGCCCCCACCCCAGGATAATAATGATGGGTTTAATTAAAGTGAAAAGGCAGCAGGGATATTAAACACAAACGCCTCTACAGGGCTCTGCAAATAGATAATAAACATATCCATGGTTCTCTTTGGCCTGATCTGACGAAGAGTCGTGCGTACGTCTCAGTTGACTGACAAGAGAGGGAAGGCATTGGGTGAATAGTCACAGGGCGGCTGTGGTTCAGGAGGTGGAGGGGGTCGTCCACTAACCAGAAGGTCGGTTCGATCCCTGTCACCCCTATACTCCACATTCTGAGGTGTCCTCTGGCGACATACTGAACCCAAAGGTTCAGTGTGAAAAGACTTGAAACGTGTCTTTCTCCACACAGGGGTACATTTCTCTGGAGACACGGCAGCAAAATAATATTCATACAACGGCCCTGACACACAGAACAAATAGAATTGTGACGGTGATTTTCAGTAACAACACATTTCAGTTACCCATCTTAAGCACATCAATGTATTCATGGATGTAATTGGCCAATTTTAAAGGCCTCTTTTCAACGTTGTGTTGGTTTAGTAGAAATAAGTGGAAGTGCACTAACTAATTTCCTATGTATTTTTTCCAAGAAACGTCTAAAGAAAATATGTATCATTTGTGTATGACGTGTGCACTTTGTAAAATGAAGCGTTTATAAAAGATTGTAAAACCTTAAAGTGGCACTAAGGGGATTCTACTTAGTCCTCATTGTATAGATCTACTCAGTTTGTAAAAAAGCTGTATTCTGACTTATTTCGAATAGAAGCATTAGTAGTATGAGAATGAATATATATTTCTATTGAACGTGTTTGAGCACTCCTGAGATATAAAGTACACACCACTGTCAAAAGCAATGACCTGGACTTGGATTTAACATCTTGAGCAATGATCTACATTTTCAGACCCTCTCTCTGATTACTACCTCGCTTTTCAATTTGATTCATTTCAAGGAGTGAAACAAGAGATAACACCCCTGCATGTGTTAAGCAGGAGCCATTCGATTTGCCTGCCGTTCATCTCCTCCTACACGTGTCTCGCTTTGGAAAAATCCCGCAGATAGACATCGCAGCCTTATCTTTATGTTAATGTGGCCGCATGATGAAAATCTAACGAGCTTGTGTTTCAACTGATGTGATGTACGAGGGCTTCAACCGCATTTGGCACCGAAAGACACTTTATCCTGATGGAGTTAATACGGCGACTGGGTGAAAGTCAGGGTAGAATAACACGGTGACACTGTGTGATTTAAATCGTGTCAATTTCTAATATGAATTGCACATTCATTCTAATTTCTTTCGCAGTCATGCTGCATTTGGACATTTTAAATGGCCCTTAATTAGGTAACAGCGATTATAAAACGAGGCTCTATAAATCCTCCGAGCTATTACAGGTGGTGGAGAGATTAGAGTTGTTCGTGTGCAGGACTCGGAGTCAACCGAATAAATCTGCATGTTAGGTTCCACTTCAAAACAAAGGCCGGACTGTTTTTATTCAGACTCGTGTGAGGCCTCTGTGACCTTGACCTTTGACCTTCCAATTTCTAATCACTTCATCAATGAGTCCAGCTAGATCACGTTCAAAAGATTGAGAAATATGAAGGGACATCTCGAGCCCATACTGACAAAAA
The DNA here is from genome assembly GCF_949316205.1 of Platichthys flesus. Taxonomy (NCBI): domain Eukaryota; kingdom Metazoa; phylum Chordata; class Actinopteri; order Pleuronectiformes; family Pleuronectidae; genus Platichthys; species Platichthys flesus. The sequence goes on from NC_084966.1 coordinate 7,985,025, forward strand.
AAAGGGGCCGTGTAAAATCAATAGTCCACCAACTTTTGTGGTTTCAGTTTTGAAACTAAGGCTCCGTGCTGAAATTTACACAAAGGACGTCTAAGAGCAATTTGATCTGCAGCCGTGTATTTGCACATCAAAGATGCGAGATCCTTTCTTCTCCAGTGCAGCTTTCGGGTCGGCTATAAGTTTAATAGAGGATATCAATGAGGAGCATTAGCTTTCACCTGCTCTTTCCTCATCCGTGCACTCCTGTCCCCGGCTTTTTGTCTGCTCGGCTGCCGATTCTATCGAGAGGTTTGTACCAAAGGAAGAGAAAGTGATCGGACGGCTCGGATGAGGGTTACCCATTTCCTGAGATCACAGGGTCGTGCTGCTTTTGATTCTCTTCTATTTCCAAGTTTTGTTGATAACTCAAACTCGTATATGTCACGTGCTGAAAAAAGACGAAGCCCTCCATCCCCATTCTGTGTCGTACAACCGAAATGTCTCAAATCAGGAATTAGAGCAACTTTCCTCCTCAGGAAGTGTTTGGGGATGTGCAATCTTCTTGCAGTTTAATCTAATATGAGATCAAATATGAATCCCCCCCAGCAGCAGCAATGGCGACGATTAATGGGATAAAGGTTCGCTCATTTAATTCACTGATTATATCCTTGGTATGTCTTCATGTAAAAGCCTAACGTCAGTGGCCGTTGGTGACGTCATTGCTGTCTCCCATAGCTGAACTTTTATGGAATAGAATCACCTCCAAACACCCACACGCGAGATGTTTGCAAACTCCAAGGGAGACCATGACTCGAGCAGCGGCTCTGCGTGATACTGTACCTAATAAGCCCAAATATTGCAATTGGCCGGGGGATGGGGGGGTTCCCCTTTGGTTGATTGGTGGATGTTGAAGTTCCCGCACAGTGGAGCCAATTTCATGTCCCATTAGCCTCATGCTAACCCAGATTGGACTTAGTTGTGACGTGCGGGGGGGGGGGAATGAGGTCCCGACGCTGTTTATCTTTCTTTATAGGGGACATCAACTCAACAGGATCACATATGCACTTTCTGACTAAATGTTGCTGCTGCCGTTGCAAAGGGAACGGCAGCAGCAACATATTCACTTCAGCGAATGTATAATTGATGAAGGTTCCCGGTTTCACCAGGAACTCTCCACTTTCACTTTGGGCGTTTAGAGCAGCGGAGAGTGAGGGAAATAGAATAAATTGACTAGGGGGGGGTTGTTAAAATCCGGTTAATTGTAGATTATATTAATAATCATTTTTACTGGTTGGTGTACGAAATTGGTCATAAATACAGGAATAATGTTCATGTGTCTGTGGCGTATAAAATTCATCAATGAAATAAATGAACTGTCTTTAATTAAACTCGAACTCGGGGAGAGTGAAACCACGTTTAAATTCACTAGATCCAGATTTTTATTTGGATGCACACACTCTTAGGTTCCAAATATTATTATCTGGGAACTAAAATAACTGTCTGAGGAATACCCAAAGTAAAATGAAAGCTGTTCTTGAACCACTTGGAGTGCATGCATGATCTTGGTCTCTTTTGAAAGGTAACATTCTGAACTTCCCCCCCCAACATCAAAATAATCGCAGCTTTCTAATATGATATGTTGCATTAGTACCTAGCTGTACGACGCAGTTCTGTAAATAACAATGTTTGACGCTAATCTGAAAAACAGCACACCTGTAGGCTCATGCGGGAGGATGCAGCACAACAGGCTAAAAGTCTGATGTCCCTCAGGTGTTTGGTCCTGCTGGCTGCAGGGACTGTAGGCGTCGTGACTCAGGTTGCAGTCGGGTGATTTGAACCGATTTTTCTCTACATGTCCGATACCGACGTCTCGTGGCCGCCGCGCACTCCCCCCCGTGACATCGAAAGAGGGGAAATAACAAAAGAGGTGATAGAGTGAATATGACGGGCCCTGCTTGAGATCGCTCGATGGATCCGCCGGAGCCTCACACTGGGACCTGGGTGGACGAGTAAGTGTTTGCTCTCCCTCACACATCCGGCTTAGTTTCCCTATTTCAACGAAGGCGTGAACCTACACACACAAACACACACACACACACACACACACACACACACACACACACACACACACTCACACGCCACCTTGTGTGCGGATACTGTTCAGCCTTTCTTTTAAAACAAAGTCTGGCGCACAAAGCGAAAAAGGAAACGCCACTGGGTCCTGACAAGCCTCTTTGATTACGTGGCGGGAGCCGGCAGCTGCGTGCACCTCATGGCGGGCCGGGAGATATCAGAGTCTGCATGCAGATGTGTGTTTGGAATCTGTATACGCTTCCAAGTGACACCAAAGCACAGCGGGGGGGGGGGGGGGGGACTTGTTCTTTCCTCCGCTGACGTTAATTAAGCACGGGGCTATCTACGGCGGCCCATAAAGGCTGACTACAATCCCGGCTTTTCAAAGAGATAAATCAGGTGGCACCGGGGGGGGGGGGGGGGACACGCCTGTTTACGCTCTTATTTAAATCTTTACTTTTACCTTAATGTTTTCCTCGGGCGTATTTTCATCATAGCCGACGGCGAGCGCACGGCCGTCTTTACCGAAACCAAACTCCCCGCTCGCTCCACTCTGAAGTCTTTTAGCTTCTTGAGACGACCCCCCCCCCCCCCCCCCCCCCCTCACTCTGGTGTCAACAGGGGGTTCTGCAAAATCGCACCTTATTAAATGTCACACTACATCTAACATCTCATTGTAAATGGTGCAGGAGCTCTGTTGCGTCAGAAAACACACAAAACTGGAATTTGGGATTCGGACAGTGAACTGATGAATCCTGGAGGCTGCAGCTTGTTTTATCACCCGGATCACACTCAGTTACTTACAGCTTACATTCACATAAACTCGTGCTTTCCTGACGTACTACATGGAATACAGTTGGGACGATAAGCTGAAAAAACAAGATGATTAAACGATAAATCCAATAATGCCTCCTTCTTCAGTGTTTGACAATGTGCTGGAGGTTTTTTCCTCCCTGCAGGACGCCAGGGCTTTGGAGATAAATCCGGCATCGTGTGTTTGACTTCCTGCCGTGAGTCCTCAGAGTACTAAGATGCTCAACAGTCGGTTCTCCTCCAAGTCAAATCTGTCACTGAGCCTCACGTCTGAGAAAGCTCCTCTTCTCCCGCCCCCCAGTGTGATGTTGTGAGGTCAGACTTTTTGCTGAAGTTCGTAAAAAAGAGTCCAGGTACACATTTGGACGAGGATCATTTGTCGCTGGATAACTGACAACCTCAGGTGTTTGCCGGGAGGTTAGCGGAGGGCCAGGAGCCAGGTGCACGGATCTATTCCTGGATTCGCTGACTGACAAGACGGGACTGGATCCGCTGCTGTGACCGTCGCCGGCGGTGAGTATCAAGACAAACGCCTCCAGGCAAGGCAGAGAAGAACAGTGGGCACAGGACCAAACTACTCCTGGAGGCTTTGCAACGTGTATTTGTAGAATTCCACTGACTTTAAGTTGCTTAAATATGAGTATATTGCAAAAAGTCCAAATCTGACTGTCGCCCTTTTTTGCAATAAAACTGTTAAAAACCAGACAGGAGAGATGGACTACAGACACCAGAGCTTTATGGTTTTTTTTCCCCCGTCTGCCCACTGGGCCTGCTGGGACATCAACAGCTTACATTTAACACTGAAAGACAAAAAAGTGAGGACTGACTGAGGACGGGGACTTTCCCGAGGCGGCTGCAGAGCCCGGCGTGTCCTGACTGATCTTGGCAAGATCGGACAGCTTCTCTAATAGAGAGAGGCCGTCGCCCATCCTTCAATCTGTCAGTGCACCGCTCCAGCTCCGGCTCAGTTAACGCGACAACAACGGGCAGGACAGATAGCGTGGAGCTGAGTATTTAGAGATACAATTTAAATGGGGTGTAACGAGAGAGAGGTCAGATTTTAAATTACTTTTATTCTTTGATGGTCTAATTTCCCTAAAAGCAAGCTACCCATTGATTGTATATAAAGATGGATGATGGGATTGCTCCCCAAAATTGAAGCCACATCATCCTGATCGCCCCCTAGTGGCTGGCGGCAGCACATGTCTTAAACCCGACCTCCTCCATGTTATCAGACGGGACATGGGGCAAATCAAACAAGTGACAATCCCGTCAGATGAGTTTTTCTCAAAGATTGGTTACTGGTACTTATGTAGCTCATATTGTTTCTTATTGTTTTGTTATTTGTTATTTGATACAAGATGGCGGCACGTGTATCCAGGATATATTTTAGCGCCATTCTTCGCACAGTGGGAGGAGGTGTAGAGGCGTCGTCCATCTTTATACCGTTTTGGGATTTAAGAATCAAACAAATTGCAGATTGGAGACCAACCAATTTGAAATGTGAACGACGTGTGCGATTTGAAGGGCCAATTATTCCTATAAATGATGTCTTGAATACTTGTTGTAGCTACGCCCATTTGATGCTGTGGGAAAACAGAGCAGAAGAACTCCCTTTATCCGGTGCTGTCGCTATTTTAAGCATCAAAGTGAGAAGAAAATGTTCTCTGGAACTGTGAAGTCAAGTCGTTTTTTTTTTTCCTTATTTTCTTCTTGTTAACTGGGTTTTCGTTCGGGGGAAAGTAAAGGGTGAAGGTCATCCTCTCTGCCAGACGCGACCAGCCGCTGTAAGAGCAGGGTCTGCTGGGCCTCTCGACACATTGCACCCCCGCCCCCCCACCCCCCCAGAATCACACGACTGAAGTCTCGCACGCGCAGTGGGACTGTTTGAGCTTTGTATCATCTCAGGCGTTCTATCCTTCCACCTACTTAGTGCTGTGACTCAGTGTACAGCAGACGCTTCACTGTCACTGTAGCTTCACAAAGGAAATTCAGTTACGATACAAACGGGGGGAACTTGTTTTTCTGCAGGAATCTTTCCCTTGCAAACTCAGGATATTGATTTGCATTATGGGAAAGGTAGGATGGAATTTTTTAGGACATGGATCCATATTAGAGATTTGTATAAGTTTGCATATCTTAGCCTCAGCTCCATCATCTTTAAGGTATTTCGAAATGGTGCCTCTCGTCAGTCCCTAAACCTAAAGGAAGGTCAACAAGAGTATCCCTTTAGTTTAGTAAACTCTTCTTCTTCTCTAATCAGATACTCTACTTTTATAGAACCCCCACTTGTGTCTACACCCTGGGAGGAGGGGTTTCCTGTAAGATGAAGCCACGACCCCTTTCAACCTCGACGCCATCACGAGGGATCTAAACGTCAAACAGACTCACGTCACTCTTCTCTTGTTGTGCAGGACAAAGGTTCAGGTGCCGACCGTGTACTGCAACATGCCTGGTTTTTCTGTCAGCATGCTGGCCCTTGCATGCCCCGTGTGAAAAGGCCAAACAATAATAATGAAATGAAATTTGAACTGCAGTGTAAAAAGTCGCAAATAATCAGAATGATGGATAAAACCCGGATAATAAGAAATCTCGACCTCCTGCCTCTTCCTGTCAGGAGCGCTTTGCCCCGATCTGCTTCACTTTATGTAAACTGCAGAATAACACTCCATGGTAACACTACACGTCTGCGCCTTGTGTCGGTGAGGCCACTGTGATAAACGAGCAGGGTCCCAGAGCCATGAGGAGGCTGTAGCTGCAACATGGAGACTGTGAACGCCTGTGCGAGCTGCCGCTACCGTGGCCGCTCCGACATGATGCAGAGACAGATTGTGCATGCTGTGTGATCAGGCAGTCACTCAGCCCTCCAGCTCTGTGAGCTTAGTGACTCAGCAAGAGTCAACCCCCCTCCTCCCCTCTGCTCTTCTTCCTCCTCTTCCTCCTCCTCCTCCTCCTCTTCTTCTCTTCCTCTTCGCCCTCCCTCTGCTGCCCCTACACTCGTCTGGCACACTGACGCCTTTGGAAACAAAAATGGCCGTCTCACAAACCTTTACTGAGGCACCGGGGCTGAATCTGAAAACTGATTTGTGATTTTCACGGCATGAGAGGAATTAGGATAAATGATGTGTTTGCTCACAGAAAACATCCACAGAGTCCAGTGGGGCCACTCACAAGATTTGCATGCGCACACATTATATGATCATAGAGGTGGACACACAGACCAAGACAGCACGTGACGTGAATCACAAACATGGGGACACGTTCTTACGTCATGGATGTGCACGTACACGCTTTGCATGCAAAAGACGGTGAGCTCACGGCACAGTGGATGGATGAAAAGCACGGGTGTAAGTGAATAAGACATAATCAGAGACATACTGTGGTTGAAAAGGTGGTTGGGCGGCTGTTGTAGGTGTACCTATAGTAAATGGTAAAAAGAAAAAACTCCTTTTCTCATTTGCAGTAAATGAAGACTTTCACCGCGCTATCGGTAAATGTTTGAAAGGTGAGACTTCACAAAATGGACAAAGTAAAAAGAAACTTTCTGCCCAAACTGCTGACGGTAACATTTGGAACTAAAATCTTAAAAATCGGTTTAAATGTCTCCTTATCCATTAGTGTTTTTTATAATTCATTGTTGCACAGTTATACAGTAATAAAAAAACAGATTAAAAACCAGTAGCCAGTCTAGCATACACCCACAGCAGATGCACCATCTGCAAGCATGAATGATATTATGACTGGGAAAAGAAGGAGTTAGAAGTTCCTGTTAAATAAAGAAAGAATCACTCACAGGTAGGCAGCCTTGCCCTCCTCCCATTTCTTTGCCCTTGCCGCTGGTGGCTGTTTTCTTGCCGCACAGCGTGCGCGTGATGCACATCAGCAGGCCGCAGTGACGCAGGAAAGAAGCAGCTGACGTCCACCAGCACGAGCAGCAGCAGGAGCGCGCCGAAGCCAAGGCCCACCACCCGCCCCAGGGCCCATGCCGCTGAACAGGGATTCTGCTAAGGCAGGGAAACACACACGCAGACAAACAGACGCCCAACACAGAGAAAACACTGTTAGCAATTGGGATCCATGCGCTTGTTCTCTGAGACACACACACTCACACACAGGGTCAGGTGTGGAGCAGCATCAGTAGAGCCGGGATTCATTAGCCGGCTCAAGGGCGAGTTCGCCTGCTCGGGATATATCTGACCTGCCAGTGGAGGTCAGCCCCCCCCCCCCACACTTTCAGCCACACATGGAAGGGGTAGCAGTGTAGCAGAGTGCGAGAGACCAGGAAACCACAAAGCTGAACCAAACAAGAGCACACTCGCGCCCGGAGAAACTTTTTAAGCATGGGTTATACTTTCAGAACCACTCGAAGGTCGAATTCCTCCGAAGGCGGCTGGAGAGTTTCCAACGCGTAGATGAATCCTAATCCACTAACGCCTCGACTCCACACAAGCCCTCAGTGGAGACTCTCCATTATTACTTTGGATCCAGCAAATTTCCTCGAAAACAAATCAATTTCAGACTTAAGAGTTATTTTTTACAAGAGTAAATAAAGGGGAAAAGTTTTAAAGACTGAATAAAGGAGATCTGGGGGCTGAGGTGGAAATGGCTTTACCTTGTGAATTATCTTCACTGATTTGCAGCTTCCTATCTGTTTAAGAGCTGATATATGAACCTACTGCCTGAAAACTACAGCAGCAAACATGTTTCTTTCATCCATTTTTTTGCACCTCAGGCTCGGCACATACCTTATCTCTCATGAGCCCGACTGCCAACAACGTGCTCCACAGGTGGAGGAGTTCACGCACAGCCGCTCGGCAACGCTGCACTAAACTGCGGCACGGGGAAGCAAGCGTCAGCAGATCGGCGCTCCCACATCCTGTGGCTCGCAGCGCTTAAGCAGTTTCACGTGGGAGGCGAGTACTTCCATCTGAAAGTTGAAATCCCTCGGCGGGTCCGGCCCACTGCTCCCTCGGCTCGGTCAGGAAACGAGCAGCAGGGGCCTGCGTTCAAGTTGACGTAATGAGAAAATGAAGGCGCCTCGCTATAGAGCGAGGATCCCGGTGGGCACGGCGGGAATGGAGCGCTCCCCCGGAGTGATGCTGAGGTTGAGCAAACTGAACACCCACTGTAGGATCAGTGGTGACAGCTGGAGGTCTGACCTTGCCAGGAGTCATCAATCGATGTGAACGTGAGGATGAATGAACCTCTCGACTTAAGAATACCCTCAAATGGGCGTTCAGCAGCCTGGTAGAGTTTAAAGGGGAGTCAGACAGTGACAGGAAGGGGTAAGCACCAGAAGACGGCCGAGCGCCGGAGTCTGGCACCTCTGAGTTTACAGAAAAGCCGAGGAGAGCAAGGAGTGAACGCTGGCATGCTTTCTCTCTCTGTGCAGCAAAACAAAGGAAAGGCGAGCTGAATGCAGCGGATGGAGCCAGATTCACTCAGTATCACCACATGTGAATCTAACACGCCCTGATAATACGTTTCTCAAAACCAGGTTAGCAAATCCTTTTCAGAAAAATCTCTCCACAATAAGTTCAATGATGATAACAGATACCGAAACAAAGGTAAGCGAGGAACAAATGTGGATGAAATCCGGGACGGACCAACAGACCAGACAGGAGGTGGCGCGGCAGAGGAAAAACAGGTCCATTGCGGATATAAGGTATTTTACGAGTTTAATTTCGAAAGTTACGCAGTTGTTTCCTTACTGAACCTTTTTCCACCTTCAAAGACACAACACAAGCTTCATGTCTCTTGAGGGCAGTCTGCCGTTTCAGAATCCCCTTAATGTCCTATCCTTTTTTCTAAAATGGTTGGAATGAACAGTGAATTTCAGAGAAAGATAGAAAAAAGAAATGAATTGTAGAAATGGGACGTTACTGAAAATCTGTTTTTAATGATATCTTCCATGTAATAATCATGAATCAATACAGTAATACTAATAATCAGGATACAGTGTGTGATCGGTTTCATGTGAATCATCTGGTAATAACAGAATTGATTTAATTCTCATTATCCTTTCACAAACTTTACACTTTTTTTAAACAAGGCTTCAAGATTCTTCAAGTTCCCAGATTTCATAACAAAAAGTGCAAACTAAGGGCGGCTGTGGCTCAGGGGGTGGAACGGATCATCCAGAAGGTCGGCGGTTTGATCCCAGTCTTTTAAGAATATGTGTGTGATTGCCATAAAGCACTTTGAGTGGTCATTAATGAAAAGTGCTATATAAATAAAGGCTGTTACCATTTACACACATATTCCAAAAGAACAGTTCCCCTTGTTTTGCTGCAGTGCTGATCCGTGCTGGTCTCTGTGCTCGGGCTGAACACTCGCTCACAAACGAAGCCAAGAGTCAACACTTTACCCACAAAGCCGCTGGTTCATTTCAAATCCAGCGTGCAGGAGCTCCGAGCCAATAACGGCACAAAGTGGAGCGGGGCTTCCAAACACTCCCGCGCTGCATTGGAAGTCGTCACGGCGTGTCGAGAACCAAATGACTCTCACGCCGGCGACTTTGTTCTCACTTCCAAGCTCGGGCTGCAGACAATGGAGACTGGCGGCGAGTCAAAGGGGAGACGAGCCGAAAGACGGACGGACGGGGGCGGGCGGGGTACCTCGTGGCAGAAAGGAGCTCTAATTAAAAACACTTTGCGTTTATCTCCTTGGATTCCGGGGGTTGTGGGATTTGAAACATGCAGACCGGATCAATATTTTCTCACCGCCACGAGCTACAGGTTTGAATCTCACCTTTTTTGAAGGTTGATCTGAGGTAATTTAGCTGCTGAAGCCGCGATTGGTAAACAACAACGACCCCCCCCCCCCCCCCCCCCCCCGAAGCCTTTGCATACTTCAGACGAGAGAAAGAATACTAATCCCTTCTTTAGGCCACACGGTTGCTGCTTTCTCACGCTGCCTGTGCGGCTTGAGCTTTCATATCTGTTTACATGCTGTACATCACATAAAGCCCCTTGTCGCCTTTACACACTTTTATCACACGGCAAAGAATGAAGCGCCAGTCAGACATCGAGTGCACCGCGACGTTTTCACAAATCCAGAAACATCTTTGTCATTAGTCATTGTGCCACAAATCAAGATTCACATTTCCTCAGATAGAGACTTTGCTTAAGTGTCATTCTGCCTCCAAATATCCTGAAAGACTGACGTCTGTAAACATCAGAATTCGTGAGCGGTAACTGGAATCACTCAGCAGCTTGACAGTTCGAGGCTGCACTGATGCACTTGTCGCCTTTTAAGAAATAATCAACAGCCAAGAAAAACAAGTCTGTGATCCACTGGAATACACAGATAAACAGAGGATGTACAAAAAAAAGAGTGTTTCGCTCTGCGAGTCGAAAACAAGAAGCCGCACCAGCGTCTGCAACAATAGCTCCGACCTCTGCAGAAGCGGCTTAACTTTTTAAATGAATAAACAAAGATGAAACGCGCCCCAAATAAGTGTGTGGTCACGACTGCTTTCAGGTGCGCAGCCATGACGCCTCCCAGCAACTACTACTCTGTAATGAGAGCAGAACAAAAGCTGAATATAGGGGAAGAATATGTATGGTAACTTGAGGTAAAGAGCTAAAGCACAAGGAACAGTTCCCCCTCAGGTCACGGTGATAAACGGCCTGCGGGCATCCAAGGGACAAAGGTTAAACATTCTTTATATATTTAAAGGCTTGTTTTCATTTATAAAAACTGCAACTCCCTCTTGACGGCATGGAAATTAAAACTGGCAAACTTTCAGTCTGCCACACCAATGGCTCATCCATCCGTCTCACGCTCCATCTCTTTCTATCTCTTCATTCTGCAGGTATAGAATAATCCACAGTGGCAGGCTCCAGAACTGATCCGACTCAACTATTAACATAATTATGATGACCCGACTATTTCTTATCCGTTTTTTATTATTACCAACATTGCTTTCAACTTGGGCGGCTATTAATAAAAGAGTGACTATATTTATCGCTGTCATTATTTGCATTACTATGACCAGTCTGAAAGAGCTTACATATCACGGGTACACAACTGTTCCTGCCCTTACACTACTATATGAAGTGCCTTGGAATAATTACATCTTAGTGATTTGGAGCTACACAAATAAAATCGTCCCGAATTGAAATACAAGTGGATCAGAAAATAATTTAGTTCTATGTAGTTTATAGGGTAAACAAGGGGAATACATACTTTGGGCCATTACTGCCATAACACTTGTCCTTCTGCAAATAGACATTAACAGGTAGAATGTGTGAAGAGGCTGCGTTTGGCCTTTTTCAAATGTGACACAGCGAGAGATGGACACACTGCTGGTGGAAGCTTTCCATAGAATACTTCTGGCATGTGTGTCTGGCTCCATTTTTCTAACAACTTATCAAAAAGCCCCCAAAGCCCATGTTTTGTGCTCCCCTTTACTGTATTGATTGTCCTGTCCCAACGCCTGCCCTTTGTCTCATTATGAAGCACGTCCACCGAGGCGGCGTGTGCATCACCGGTGTTCCGGGAGAGCGGCGCGACGGGGTCCGGCCGTCCTCTGCGGCGATGCTTTGACTCCGCTGTCCTCCTGCATCTATGAAACTGTCCACGCTACAGCATCATTCCCCATTTCACGCTCTCCTGCTGGAGGTCAATCTAGCAGAAAACAGCCAGTGACAGGTCCAGCGCCGCAGCGCCTGGCACAGGCTGTGCCTCTGTATTCTGGACCGGGGACAAAAGATAACATTGACTTTTTGTTGAGAATCACAGTCTGGCGACAGACAAAGCTGGCAGGACAGACTGACGTGGGGTTCAGCAGGTCTGTCAACGTCTAAAAGTCTCTTTGTCAAATAATAATAGGTATTTATATATATTCATTCTTTATACTTTGATTAGGATTTGAACTCACGCCAGAAATACATTTAATCTCCTTATTATCTCTTCTTTCTAAGAAACCGGCCTTTCATAAACAATATAAAACATAAACATAATAAATACAGACAAATGAGTGGTGAGCAAATCATGAAAACAAAATCCCATGAACAGATATAGTGTGTACTTATATAAACCTTACCATGACAACTATGTCTTTTGAAGTACTTATTGCAACACCACAGAGCTAAGCCGGTAAATCTCAAGCCAGTTGAACTGCTCTGGGATCAGCTTATTCCAATCGGTCACTGTAACATATTGAAAAAGGAAAATGTGCGAGTGAATTGCTCATTTTCCAGAACTTTTCCTGCCAGCTTCAACAATCCAATGTCTGGAAATTGTTTGAGTGAGCATACAGAAGGAAAACTGAACAGTGGGTGTGTTCGTGATGTTTCTGAAACACAAACAGGAAGAATACAAATATTTCTGAATAAAAAAATAAAATAAAAATATTTCTGCATGAACAAGTAACTGTAACATGTTCTCACTTCCTCCTTGAAAAAAAAACATTTCTTCCGTGACTTCGCAAATTCTCAAAGCCCTGAACCACAGCCCTCATCAATTCTCGTTTCCCTGCTCTATTAACCCTTTTGCTGACGTCTTCTGATTACTTGTTGATGCATGGGCCCGTTAGCGCGATTACTCAATTGCCGGACATCAGCTGCTCGTTTGGCACCTGAAGCCATTCAGACGGATCGCACCAACTCATTAGGGCCCGAGCAGGTGATGGACTGTCCCTCCACCGGATGTGAGGGGAAGTCGCTCGATTAATGATGACCAAACTGGGCGCTCGGCGATCGGGGAAGGTGGCAGGTGCTAATCTGTGTGTTTGTGTGTGTGTGGGGGGGGGGGGGGTAAACATAATAATTTGTGGATGATGGAGAGGATCCTCGAAGTGCTCACTTTGGGACGTGATGAGGGGAGTATGGAAGGGGCTGGTTGTCAGAGGAGGCCGCCTCGGAGAATTAAAGATAATCATTAAAATCCCGCCTCGTTTGAAGGAGGGAGACGAGTCCTTCCTTTCGGTTTCCTTTTCCGAGCAGGAAGCGTTCCAGCTCCGGCGCGACTCAAGTGCACTCGAGAGCCGGCGGCGAGGAAATGAAAAAACCACGGGGAAATTACTTTTGTCACTTGGAAGAATATGACGTCCTTAACAACCAGCCCCCAACGGAGGGCGAGGAAATGTGATCGACTCCAACGTGATTGCTGTTGTCTGAGGTTACAACTTGTTCGGGGGGGGGGGGGGGGGGGGGTGTAGTGGAAATTTGAGTTAAACCAATGAAAGGACAACGGATTGAATTGCACGAGCTGCACTTGAGAACTTATTGGTGTAAAGTTGGAGAACTTTAAGCTGTTAAAACGAGTAAAGATTGACGGATCGAGGCCTAAAAAAAAAAACAACTTTAACCAAAGGCCTTCAAAGACGACTTTGCGCAGCAGAAAAGAAAGAAACACAAGTTTTATTTTTCACGACAGACTCGGTTGACAGCGTGGTGAGGAGAGAGAAAGTTTGAAAGGCTTTTATTATTTAATTAAGTGTCATTCGAGTTGATAATTCACCTCCACTTGTCCTTGTCCACAGATATTCAACAAGGTGTCACCACTCAATCCCCACAGACTCTTCACTAAGGTACATACAAATACACATATGTTAAGTGTGTATATATATAGGTATTGTAATATTTCCCTCAGTATAACCAGTACAGTCGGTGTAATGTTAAATCTATAGGAGGGGAAATGACACGAGCAGCTTTTTGTTCCTTCTCCTTCCGTCTCAGCAGGACGTCCTTTTCCGTGCTCGTCTTGCTCGTGCTGAAATATTTACAATCGCTGACAGTGACATTGTCTGATGTAAAAAAAAAAAAACCACACACGAGCCCTTTCATCTCGACAGGATTATCTCTGTTCTATGAATAAATGAGCGGGTAAACGTGTAAACATCGGAACTCATCTTGTATTGTGTTGTTAAGGACTCCGGTGTTTACACTGGTGAGCGGTGCAGGATCTACGCAAGTCAAACAAATGTGGGTTTTTTTCCAGATTGTAATGATATGTAATGGCGGCGCCCCGGCTTGCTTCGAAACGCCTCAAGAGTTTTTTTGTGTTGACGGTAATGTCATCTTCAGTCCGTAGCTTCAGCTTCAATCTACCACTTGCATCCTTTCAGCATCTTCTCTGCCGCTCCTTGAATGCGGTGTGCCAGTTTCCGGGGGGACCAGCAGTACTTCAACGGATGGCATTCAACAAAGCTCCCTCCTTTTTTTTTTTGCATCTGGAATAAAAGGGACTCTTAAAGAGCAGGGACATCAAAGCCTGTTTACTGGCCTCAGAAAGCAGAATTTAACTGAAGCTTTTACTGTCAGGCTCCTTTTAACCTGCGAGTCTCTGTCTGTAAAGCCGCACACTAAGCTGCGAGTGCCACTACTGGTTCTGTTGAACTGAACGTTATGGTCCGAGGGGAGTTTATTCAACACAGGCTGTTGGAAATTTCATTCAATATATTCCGAGTCACAATAATAACATTAAAAAGTTTTACTTCAGGTAAGTACCCTAGCCGTGCGTCATTTTCCTGACGCCGCTTGAAAATAACGACTTTCACTTTGGAAATTGATGAGAAGATCAATTTCCGCAATGGACATGTAGAAGGAAAATGCTTCTCCTGTTTTGATTTGCTGGCAACGCTTCCAGGAAAAGCTCACAGGAGTGGAGAGAGAGAGAGAGAGAGAGAGAGAGAACGAGAGAGAGAGAGGCCATTCCAGATTATTCCTTCAAGTGCTTTGATGAGATTATTGGAAACCAAATCCATCTCGCCCGGTTTCAATCACGGCTTTTTATGGC